>NC_141815.1:1165000-1490000 GCF_057944985.1 Cucurbita pepo subsp. pepo | reverse complement strand
CCAGGAAATCAAAACCCCGATCAGTATCGTGGGAGGGTACTAGTATGATACCACTACACCAAATGTGCACATCCAAGTGGGAAGTCACCCATTAGGGTAGTATGATACCACTACACTAGAGGTGCACATCCAAGTGGGAAGTCAGATTAGGGTTTCTTAGCGATTCTTTTAGGTGCAATTAGCCATATATTTCTAATATCTTTATTTCATAAAAGTCATTAGACGACAAAAAAAATATTAGTAGATTATGCCAATCACTTATATATTATATCTATAATGCTGGCTATGGGGTTCGAACCCATGCGCACTTATGTGCAGAAGATCTTAAGTCTTCCCCCTTAACCTCTCGGGCAAACCAGCTAATTTTCTTCATCAAATTTAAATTTAGCTAAACTAAATTTAAATTAATTAAATAAATATTGAAAATAAGTACGAATACTAAATTTGCGTTCCGAGAACTATATTTGATAAGAGTTGGGGCATCATAGGTTAAACACATAGTACTCTACCTTTGCAATATATGACCAAGGAATACCATCGTCATTTATAGCTTCTATCACAATAATAAAAATTCTTATTCTACCTCTATTGATCGTATAAGACAGACCATTCACCACACGCAAGTAAATGAGACGTTCGCCATTCTTATTATACACTTCCACTACAAACCTTCAAACTTTGTGCAATTCTTCTTCATTGACATTCTTAATTGGAACTAGATTTGTAGGAAACACTTCTCCACACCTCATTTTGGAACACCTTTGACACATAATTTCAACAAACTTACTTTGTTCATGAATAGTTGGCATTCAATATTTATAGTTGTGGTTGAACGCTATTCAAATTGATATAGCCGAATCTTACAACAAAGACCAATTTCGCATTCCTCTGTTATGAGATAGCTTTGAATCAAATTCTTTGGTTTGAATAATGGTGGCATTGTTAAGTGTATTAGTAGTAGAACAAACATTTTGCAGGTATATTTTTTAGTTTTAGTAATAAATTACACATTAATAGTTTGATACAATTAAGGTCATATAAATTGTGAGTAGAAGTTTAGATTGAGCTCGGTTGAACAGGTAATCTTAAGGTATATCTAAAACTAAATATGATTTCTTTTTTATACATTCACAACAACAAAGTGTGCACATTTGAGTGGGAAGTATGGTGTGTTTTAGTTGGACCATAAAGTTAGCCAATTCTTTGGCTTGGTTGATCTAGCCCTAAGCCTTTTCACTACTATTATAGGAGGCTTAACTTAGCCGCTTATTTCTAATCTCTTTATTTCATCTAAGTCATTAGACGATTGACCTACAAGTAAGCTTGAAAAATGCACACCCGGGGAATCGAACCTCGGTCAGAATACCGTGGGAGGGTACCCACTACACACTAGATGCGCACATTCAGATGGGAAGTCCTGTGTGTTTTAGTTGGACCATAAAGTAAGTTTGGCATGGTTAATATAGCCCTATCAGGCCCATAAGACTAAGCCTCTTCACTACTATTACGAGATTAAGTCACCCATTAGGAGTTCTTCTTTAAGTCATTAGATGATTGACCTACAAGCTTGCTTCGTTGTCTAGGTATCACATGTTGGTCTCGACTTAGTCTTCTCCATCTATGGAGGGGTTCGCCATAACCTTCTGTTCATTGAGCATCAACAGTTTGGACATTTTCTCGGCCAACATCAATCTGGGCTTTTCATCATCTGTGAACATGCGGTTTGCCTCCACATCGTGCTTCTTGTTGTAGCACTCTGTCGCATAATGCCCGTATTTTCCACAGGAGTAATACTTGATCACACTCTTGTCCTTCCGGGTGTTGGCATTATCATGGATTTGTAAGGTATTGTCACGACCTCCTCTACCACCACATCCACGGTCATGCCTGCGACCATGCCCACAATCTCTGTTTTTCTTGGTATGGCTTCCACGTCCCCTTGTACCTCAAAAAGAAGAGTTGTCTACATCTTTCTTTTTCGTTCGTGCGAATCACTCCTCATTTGTGAGTAAGTGGTATTTCTCCTCCTCTTTGTCTTTGTTGGAACGAAGTCTCTCCTCCGGACCTTAAGACGACCAATGACCTCTTCAACCAACATGTTCTTGAAGTCACCAAACTGCTCGATGGAGGTAACAATCTACATGAATCTTGGGGGAAAAGCTCGAAGGAACTTCTTGACGACAAAGATCTCCTCCACCACGTCGTCTAATGAATGGATGCCACTGACGATCGTTGTCAACTTTATGGAAAACTCGTCTATTGACTCACCATCCTTCATGCAGATAGCCTCGAACTCACTTTTCAAGATCTGCACTTGTGCTTCCTTGACACGTTCAACACCCACATGCATTATTTGCAGCATCTCCCACGCTGCCTTAGTCGAGTCCTTCTCAACCAACATGAGAAGGACGTTTTTTTAGACTGCTTGGTTGATGGTAGCAAGAGTCATCCTATCCTTACGTTCCTCAACATCCCCATTCTCGATTACATCCCACCATGGACTTTTATGTGGATGGATGCTCGAGTTTGTGGGAGAAACTTTGAGGTAATTCGGATACCAGAAGCTCAAGAACGAAAGTCCTGAACATCGACAACGAGGTAAGTAGCCACCTTGGACTTTTCTTGAGAAATACTTGTAGAAATCACTTGGATTTCCATATGAACCCTAAAAAAACTATGAATGAGGGATAAAAATGAAATAAAATCTCGAAGAACCGTGAGTTAAGGCCCTAAACAGATCAAATTGCTCGAGATTTAGGTAACGTCAAAATAACCCACTAGATGAACTTCGCTGCCTATGAAATATTTAATGCTAAGCATATTTCAGCATGTTGAGGTTGTATATGAAATTTTGGTGGTCAATGGATAAGGAGAAGTAGGTAAACCAAGAAATTGTATACAATGACCATAATGCCCCTAAAGATATCTACCTACCGTTCATGACTTAGATAACTTCCAAATGCTATGAAACTCTGAATTAGATCTTATTTTATAATTTTTCATGATGTGCTGAAGTTTGAAAGCCATTGGGACACTTTAAGTTGCAAAACCAAGAATTAGGGGTAAAAATGACCAAAATGCCCCTAGGACTATTCATGATAATTCAAAGTCTATACGTCCTCCAAATGATTTGCTACTTTTTAAAAAGTTTATGCCGAAGGACATGTAGATATTTTTTAGATTTTAAGTTGATTGGAGCAAGTTTGAATCTTAGAAACCTACGAGTAATCAAGAATCTTAGAAACCTACAAAATTGAGAACTAAGAACAATATCATACAAGCTCTACAACTATCAAAGTAAAAAGAATGCTAGGTACCACTCAAGGACAAGGGGCCAAGGTCCTAAGACTCATAAACTCAAGAATGATAGGTAATATTCTAATCATGTTCAAAGTGAGCCATGACCTCCCAACACGTGGTGCTTTTAGAGGCCCAAGTTTTCCTCTTCTAGGTGGGATGCCCTACACCATGTTTCCTTTGCAGGATGTCATGTTTGACCTCATTTTCCTCACCTAGATGAGATTTCCTACACCATGTTATGGGTACCCAAAGATTTGCAGGATGCCATGTTCATGTATGCACCAACCACATGACCTTTATGGTCTATCATCGGGAGTAGTCTAGGGCCACGATGGAATAAGAAGAGAGCAAGTTACCTTAGCCAAAAATCAAGAACCTCCTAAGACCTCTTACGATAAAACATGCTCATGACTTAAGAGCTAAGAACTACCTTTTCTATGCCATCAATCGCTAAATTCTGGAGACTATTTTGGATAAAGAAACTTCGAAAGGAATTTGGGATTAATGAAGAAAAATTCCAAGGAAATACAATGCTGAAACATGCACAACTACAAGCTCTGTGCAAAGACTTTGAGACCCTTCATATGAAGGAAGGTGAGACTGTTTGTGATTTCTTTTCTCATACTCTCATTATTGCCAATGAAATGCGTTTTCATGGTAAAAAGATGAGTGATGTTAGCATTATTGAGAAAATCCTGCGATCCATGACTTTAAAGTTTGATTACATGGCTTGCTCCAATAGAGAATCCAACGATTTTGACATCATGACCATTAATGAATTGCAAAGACATAATGTGGAAGAGCAAACATTGAAGATCAATCTTGACAGCAATACAGGGAGAACAAATCGTGGAGGTGGCACAATTCGAGGTAGAGGACGAGGACATGGGAGACAAGGTTTTAACAAAACTCTTGTTGAGTGTTTTTATCGTCATGACCTTGGTCATTTTAAGTATGAATGTCCCAAGAAGAGTAAGAGAAATGAATCACAAGCTCATGTGTTGAAACTTTTAAACCATTGTTTCTCATGTCATATGTTGAAGAGATGGTAGAACAAAAAGAGGACTCAACAAATTGTTTGTCTCAAATAGAAGCCTTCAGAATGTTCCAACTTGTCAAAACAAAGGTGGACAAAGAAATTGGGACAAATATTTTAGGTCGAGAGTTCATATTTACTGATTTTGTTGAGTTGTGCTCAAATCATGGAATACATCGACAATTCACTGTGACCTACAAACCACAATAAAACGGAGTGGCAGAAAGAGAAAATCGCTTGGATGAGGAGGTTTATGTGGCACAACCTTTTGCTTATGTGATCATGGGAGATTTGGAGGATTGAAAGAGTAAGACAGAGGATTAGCAGAGATGTAGTTAGGTTTCACCGGCGGCGGACCTCCGGATTTGCAGAATCTGGACTTAAAGAAGAAGATGATGAATCATCTCCTTCAGGAGTTGGAGAAATAGCTTCTTAAAGATAACGACGACGATGATGGAAGTGACTTGAGTTGTGTTTAAGATGCTATGCATGTTGCTTGGTGTATGTCAATATCCTGAAGTTTGATCTAAAGATTGCATCATCAATCTAGGAAGGAATGGAATGTTGAAAAAGATTTAGTTGCTATTTTTATGTTTTAGTTTCTTAATATTAGATCACTATAAGATCTTTGCCCTTTGGCCAGATTCTTTATTTTGGCATTATATTTTTCTTTAGAATTTTATTTTTATCTTTGATTAAACATTGTACTAGCTATAAATATAGTCATTCTTCACGTAATAAAGTACTTAGTTTCCTTCTGCAAACTTATCTTCATTAAATTTATCACGACTATCCTAAGCAATTTAATTAGGCATGTATTTATTGTTCTACGCACGGTCAACACGTGTGAGTATGGACCCACCAGTCGGTTCGCACAACTCTTGGGCCTCTTTTTTGTCGGGTGAGCATTCCTTAGGAGTTGTTGATGTCGGACACCCGTTAGGAATAGCAACCATTGTAGCATTCTAATAAATATAATGATTGTTTCCCTGCCTCGTAGTGTACGCGTCTGTACCATCATAAAAGAAGAAGGGGTATCCGTGGCTTTCATTACATGTATAACAACCCCTCTAACATTTTTCTTTATATTATATCATCTTATCATAATTTTCCATGCATATATCGGAGTTATGCATTATCATGTCTTCTAACATATCATAAACTTATCATGTCTTTTAACATATCATATCATATTATGCACATATCATATTATATCATATAGCATAACATTCAAAAATCACATCAGGAGCATGTCGTCAAGCATATAATATCTTAACACATCATATTGTAAACATATCATTTGATCACGTATAACATAACATAACATAACATAACATAACATTTACATATCATATCGTACACATAATTTCATTATCATCCAAATATATGAGTATACGACACATGCGAAGCCATGACCACATGTCATCATACAACATACAATTTATAACCAAATCAATAGAAGTGTCACCTACTTGGTTGGTCTTAACCGACATTTCTCTAATATTTAAGTACGTTTGCTTTTCGTGCCTTGAAATTTCTCCAAGTATTGTTGGTTGTCATTTTCTATTAAAATGTTATCTTGTTTCGTTAGTAACTAAAATTCCTTAACTCAATTTAACTTGAATCGTGAAATTGAACCTTATATTTACCTTAAAAGGTCAATTTTAGCTTGAAGATGGTCGGAACGATGAAAATTGAGCAAAATTCCCTCTATCGAGATGAGTTACTGATTTCTTAGTTGCAAAGCCAAGAAAAAGCCGAGCAAGCTAACTGAGCTGCGTAAGCTGAAGGAGTTTCTTGCTACAAGCGCCACATGTGGCACAATGAGGCGCTGATTACGGTTGCTTGCTACAGGCGTGTTAAGAGACAGTAACACCTCCATACGTGGGGGGGGGGGGGGGGGGGGAGACTTAATGTAAGCACGGAGAGCAATCTAATGCTTGTTGAACTCCTTGAAGACATCTTCAAATGATGATAGTTGGGGTATCATAGGGTTAAACACATAGTACTCCACCTTTGCAATATATGACTAAGGAATACCATCGTCATTTATATCTTCTATCACAATAATAAAAATTCTTATTCTACCTCCATTGATCGTATAAGACAGACCATTCACCACATTTAAGTAAATGATACGTTCACCATTCTTGTTATACACTTCCACTGCAAACCTTCCAACTTTTTGCAATTCTTCTTCATTGACATTCTTAATTGGATCTATATTTGAAGGAAACACTTCCCCACACCTCATTCGGGAACACCGTGGATACATAGTTTCATCAAACTTACTTTGTTCATGAATAAGTGGAGTTCAATATTTATAGTTATGGCTGAACGCTGTTCAAATTGATATAGCCCAATCTTACAACAAAGAATAATTGAGCATTCCTCTATTAGGAGATAGCTTTGAATCAAATTCATTGGTTTGGATAATGGTTGCATTGTTTTAGTCAAACAATTAATATTGATGTATTACTAGTAGAACAAACAGTTTGTAGGAATATTTTTTAATTCTAGTAATAAATTACACATTAATAGTTTGATACCATTAAGGTTACTTAAATTTGTGAGTAGAAGTTTAGATTGTGCTCGGTTGAACAGGTAATCTTAAAGTATATCTAAAACTAAATATGATTTCCTTTTTTATACATTCATAACAACAAAATGTGTACGGTAGGAAGTATGGTGTGTTTTAGTTGGACCATAAAGTTAGCCAATTCGTTGGCTTGGTTGGTCTAGCCCTATGCCCATAACTCGATTGACCTACCTGCAAGTAAGCTTGAAAAAAGTATGGTGTGTTTTTGTTGGACCATAAAGTTAGCCAATTCGTTGGCTTGGTTGGTCTAGCCCTATGCCAATAACTCGATTGACCTACAAGTAAGCTTGAAAACAACACATCCGGAAAATCAAACCCCGGTCAATACCGTAGGAGGGTACTAGGCAGGGCCCATAAAGTAAGTTTGGAATGGATAATCTAGTCCTATCAATCAGGCCCATAAGACTAAGCCTCTTCACTACTATTACAAGAGTAAGTCACCCATTAGGGGTTCTTCTTTAAGTCATTAGATGATTGACCTACAAGTAAGCCTGAAAATTGCACGTCCGAGGAATTGAACCCCGATTAGCAATAAAGTTAGCCAACTCTATGCCTCTTCACATCTATTATAGGAGGGTAAATCTCACATCTATTATAGGTTCTTCTTAGTGCACTACCGATGATTGACCCACAAGTAAGTTTGAAAAATACACATCTAGAGAATTGAACACCAATCAGTATCATGGGAGGGTACTATGATACCACTACACTAATTGTGCGCCGTTGACTTTTCCTTAGCTTTTATAAATTAAAACTAAAGATATTGCATTACTACTTCTAATATAAAATTAAAAAATCATAAATAATTAGATGTTTTTAAATAAAGGCGGTCTCCACATACCAACACACGTACTTCTAATGCTAGTAAATCAATACCACATACCAAACACACGTACTTCTAATGCTAGTAAATCAATACCACATACCAAACACACGTACTTCTAATGCTAGTAAATCAATACCACATACCAAACACACGTACTTCTAATGCTAGTAAATCAATGCCACATACCAAACACACGTACTTCTAATGCTAGTAAATCAATACCACATACCAATTCTATGCTCGTAAAAGACTTGTTTTGTTCTAATGCTGGCTATGGGATTTGAACCCATGCGAACTTACATGCAGAAGATCATAAGTCTTCCCCTTACCCTCTCTCGAGTAAACCAGTTAATTTTCTTCATTAGAATTAAATTTAGCTAAACTAAATTGAAATTAATTAAATAAATATTGGAAATAAGTATGAATACTAAATTTGCTTTCCTAGAAATATATTAGTTCATAGAATCCTAATTTTTGTCTTATACACAAATTTTCTAAATCGTGACACGTTAAGATTATTTTAACTTTTGATTTTTGAAAATAATTTATTCTCTTAAACTAAGTCAAAGAGTATTTGATACGCTTCAAGAGGTCTCTGGAAGTACTGAGAATCATATTAAAGTTTTGTAATATGACGAACAATATCCCAAAAATTGTTCGACAGTGATTTTTTTTTTTGTTTTTTTTTTTTGTTTTG
Source organism: Cucurbita pepo subsp. pepo (assembly GCF_057944985.1). Classification (NCBI taxonomy): domain Eukaryota; kingdom Viridiplantae; phylum Streptophyta; class Magnoliopsida; order Cucurbitales; family Cucurbitaceae; genus Cucurbita; species Cucurbita pepo. Next base: position 1,481,542 of record NC_141815.1, on the reverse strand, counting down.
TGTATCTTTACTTATCATATGTTTCAAAATCATCAAATTTACAATAAGAGTCCAAAACGAGAGTCTAGTGTTTTGCGGTCTGAATTCTATTTATAAATTATAAAGTTTAAAAGAGCAAGAGCACATTGACATGATGCATATATGACAACTAAAGATTTATACTTCCTTGGTGGTGTCTCAACCGAAATTCTTCAAGAAAAGAGTTGTCGTTTGGTGATAGTGAAGTTGATAAATTTGACAAACTTTGTGTTGTAGTAGAGGTACCAGAAATTTATTAAGATGGCGAATTTAAGCAAAATTATGATAAATTGAACATAAACATATAAACATATTTCAGTATTGTCGGAGGGTACTAGGATACCACTACACTAGATGTGCACATGTAGGAAGTACATAGTGTTTTAGGTTGACCATGAAATACTGTGTGTTTTAGTTGGACCATAAAAAAAACCAATTAATGCCCATAGATGTGAACATCGAGGTGGGAAGTAGTGTGTGTGGGAAGTAGTGTGTAAGTCACTCGTGAGGGGTAAGCTGTCAATCTTGCCCGCCTCTTCGCTACTAGTATAGGAGAATAAGACACCCCCAATTAGGGGTTCTCTTCTCGTAGGTGCACTTTCCACTAATTTCTAGTCTCTTTATTTCATAAAATGCACATCTAGGGAATCGAACCCCGGTCAGTATCGTGGGAGGGTACTATGATACCACTACACTAGATGTGCACATCTTGGAAGGAAGTATTGTGTCCTTGAGTTGGACCACACTAATTTCTAATCTCTTTATTTCATAAAAGTCATTAGAAGATTGACCTACAAGTACCGTGGGAAAATCAAACCCCGGTCAGTACTTTTCTACCGTGGGAAAATCAAACCCCGGTCAGTACTTTTCCACTAATTTCTAACCTCTCTATTTCATTACAAGATTGACCTACAAGTAAGCTTGAAAAATGCAGATCCGAAGAATCAAACCCCGGTCAGTATCATGGGAGGGTACTATGATACCACTACACTAGATGTGCACATCCCATAGGAAAGTACTATGTCTTTGAGTTGCACCATAAAGTTAGCCAATTCTATGGCTTGGTCAATCTAGCCCGCCTCTTCACTAAGTTGAACCATAAAGTTAACAAATTCTATGGTTGGGTCAATCTAGCCCGCCTCTTCACTAGGAGACACCCCACCATTAGGGGTTCTCGTAGGTGGACTTTTCCACTAATTTCTAATCTCTTTATTTCATAAAATTCATTAGAAGATTGTCGTATAAGTCAGTACTGTAGGAGGGTACTATGATACTACTACACTAGATATGCACATCCTAAAGGGAAGTACTGTGTCTTTGAGTTGGACCATAAAGTTAGTTGGACCATAAAGTTAGCCAATTCTTTGGATTGGTCAATCTAGCCCGCCTCTTCACTACTATTATAGGAGAGTAAGACACCTAGTGGGGGTTCTCGTAGGTGTACTTTTCCGCTATTTCATAAAAGTCATTTGAAGGTTGACCTACAAGTAAGCTTGAAAAATGCACATTCGGGAAATCAAACCCCGATCAGTATCGTGAGAGGGTACTATGATACCACTACACTAAATATGCACATCTTGGAGGGAAGTCCTTTTATTTTTTAGATACCACTACACTAAATATGCACATCTTGGAGGGAAGTCCTTTTATTTTTTAGTTGGACCATAGCTTCACTACCATTACGAAGAGTAAGATACCCATTGAGGAAGATTGACCTACTTGAAAAATACACATCCGGGGAATCGAACCCCGATCAATACCGTGAGAAGGTACTATGATACCACTACACTAAATGTGCATATCTTGGTGGGAAGTATTGTGTCTTTTAATTGGACCATAAAGTTAGCCAATTCTATGGCTTGGTCAATGTAGCACGCCTCTTTACTACTATTAGAGGTAAGATACCCGCTTGAAAAATGCACATCCGCACTTATTTCTGATCTCTTAATTTCATAAAAGTCACTAGACAACATAAAAAAATAGTAGTAGATGATGTCGATCACTTGTATATCTATAATGCTGGCTATGGGGTTCGAACCCATGCACACTTATGTGCAGAAGATCTTAAGTCTTCCCCCTTAACCTCTCGGACAAACCAGCTAATTATGTTCACCAAAATTAAATTTAGCAAAACTAAATTTAAATTAATTAAATAAATATTGAAAATAAGTATGAATACTAAATTTGTGTTCCGAGAAATATATTTGATAAGAGTTGGGGCATCATAGGTTAAACAGATAGTACTCTACCTTTGCAATATATGACCAAGGAATGCCATCGTCATTTATAGCTTGTATCACAATAATAAAAATTCTTATTCTACCTCCATTGATCGTATAAGACAGACTATTCACCACACGTAAGTCAATGAGACGTTCACTATTCTTGTTATACATTTCCATTGCAAACCTTCCAACTTTTTGCAATTTTTCTTCATTGACATTCTTAATTGGAACTAGATTTGTAGGAAACACTTCTCCACACCTCATTGAGGAATACCTTTGACAGATAATTTCAACAAACTTACTTTGTTCATGACTAGTTGAAGTTTGATATTTATAGTTGTTGTTGAACGCTATTTAAATTGATGTAGCCGAATCTTACAACAAAGACTAATTTCGCATTCCTCTGCTAGGAGATAGCTTTGAATCTAATTCTTTGGTTTGGATAATGGTGGCATTGTTTTAGTCAAACAATTAATACAAGTGTATTAGTAGTAGAATAAACATTTTGCAGGTATATTTTTTTTGTTTTAATAATAAATTACACATTAATAGTTTGACACAATTAAGGTTACATAAATTTGTGAGTGGAAGTTTAGATTGAGCTCGGTTGAACAGGTAATCTTAAAGTATATCTAAAACTAAATATGATTTCCTTTCTATACATTCACAACAACAAAGTGAGGGAAGTATGGTGTGTTTTAGTTGGACCATAAAGTTAGCCAATTCTTTGGCTTGGTTGATCTAGCCCTAAGCCTTTTCACTACTATTATAGGAGGCTTAACTTAGCCATGGGAGGTATGGTGTGTTTTGGTTGGACCATAAAGTTAGCCAATTCTAGACGATTGACCTACAAGTAAGCTTGAAAAATGCACACCTGGAGAATCGAACCTCGATCAGTACCGTTGGAGGGTACCCACTACATACTAGATGCGCACATCCAGGTTAATCTAGCCCTATCACTTCACTGCTATAAGATGATTGACCTACAAGATCGAACCCCAGTTAGTACCCATAAAGTTAGCCAATACACTATACGTGCACATCCAGGTGGGAAATACTGTGTGTTTTAGTTGGCCAATAAAGTTAGACAATTCTATGGCTTGGTCAATCTAGCCCTATCAAGCCCATAAGTCTAAGCCTCTTCACTACTATTATCTCTTTATTGCATCTAAGAAATTAGACAATTGATCTACAAGAAAGCTTAAGAAAATGCACATTCACGGAATCGAACCACGATCAGTACCGTGGGAGAGTCTATGATGTTGGGATTTATGCCCTAAAGCCTCGTAATTAATTATTTAGTTTATAACAATAATTTTTATTATTTTATTTATAATTTAATTGTTATCCATGGTATGAAAATCAAAGGTTATTAATGTAATCATGAATAGTATGTATTTGACATACAAGAGCATCATGTTCAAGTAATAACCTAAAGAATTTATAGTACATGGATAAGGTTGGATGCCTTATCCTGGTGACACTATTGGTACGACCCACTTTGTAATTGTTACAAATGATTTGATCCAAATCATTCATGTGGAGACATGTAAGTGAGGGTATCCTATACAATGAGTTTGTATAAGACTAGACCAAAAAATATTTAATCTCTCTTTATAAATCCATTCATTGAGAAGATTAATATTTCACATGATGATCATATGCAACTCGATCTTAATCCTGAGTGAGTTATGAGCTCCTGCTATGAGCGCTTGTCCTTTCATTTACATGGGTTAGAATGACTCTTTTAGTCGATTCAATATGCCTACCATTTTTGGGACTTGACCAAATAAGGAGTTGGGAACATAATATCATGAGATGGAATTCACTCCTTTGCATATAAGGAAAGTAGATGAGTTGTTCTCTTAAGTACTGATTTCGGGACTTGAACAATGGGTTCTTGTAAGTGCACTTAGCCACTTATTTCTAATCTCTGCATTTCATCTAAGTCATTAGAAGATCTATTTATTTCATCTAAGTTATAACAATGGGTTCTTGTAAGTGCACTTAGCCACTTATTTCTAATCTCTGCGTTTCATCTAAGTTATTAGAAGATCTATTTATTTCATCTAAGTTATAAGAAGATTTACCTACAAGTAAGCTTGAAAAATGCACATCTGGGAATCCAATCTCGGTCAGTACCGTAGGAGGGTACTATGATACCACTACACTAGATGTGCACATCCAGGAGGGAAGTACCGTGTGGATTCACCTAAAGTAAGCTTGAAAAATGCACATCCATGGAATCGAACCCCTCAGTACAGTGGGAGGGTACTATGATACCACTACACTAGATTTGCACGGGAAGTAGGTGTGTTTTAGTTGGACCATGAAGTTAGCCAATCCTATGGCTTGGTCAATCTAGCCCTATCAAGCCCATAAGTCTAAGCCTCTTTAGAGTGAGCTGTAAGTCATTAGACGATTGACCAACAATTAAGCTTGAAAAATGTACCGTGGGAGGGTGCTATGATACTACTACACTAGATGTGCACATCCAAGTACGGTGTGTAATTCTATGGCTTAGTCAATCTAGTCCTATCAGTCACCCATTAAGGGTTCTTTAAGTCATTAGAAGATTGCAATTCTATGGCTTAGTCAATCTAGTCCTATCAATCACCCATTAAGGGTTCTTTAAGTCATTAGAAGATTGCAATTCTATGGCTTAGTCAATCTAGTCCTATCAGTCACCCATTAAGGGTTCTTTAAGTCATTAGAAGATTGCCCTGCTTCAAAATTGCACATCCAGGGAATCGAACCCCGATCAGTACCGTGGGAGGGTACTATGATACCACTACACTAGATGTGCACATCCAGGTGGGACATATGATGTGTATTAGTTGGACCATAAAGCTAGCCTCTTCACTGCTCTCATAGGAGGGTAAGTCACCCATTAGGGGTTCTTCTCAATCCACTTAGCCACATATTTCTAACATTTATTTCATCTAAGTCATTAAACAACTGACCTACTGGTAAGCTTGAAAAATGCACATTTGGAGAATGGAACCCGGTTAGTACCCCGGGAGTGTACTATGATACCACTACATAGATTTGTAGACAAACCAGCTAATTTTCTTCATCAAAATTAAATTTAACTAAACTAAATTTAAATTAATTAAATAAATATTGAAAATTAGTATGAATACTAAATTTGCTTTACTAGAAGGTTCATAGAAGGATAATGTTTGTCTTATATACAAATTTTCTAAATCGTAACATGTTAAGATTATTTTAACTTTTGTTTTTTTAAAATAATTTATTCTCTTAAAGTAAGTCGGTTGTATCACTTAAAACCACTAAAAAGTTACATGTTTGAATTCTATTTTTTTCGACTTAATTAAAACAAACATTAAAACTACTAACACATCAATTTTTTCGCTCCATTAATTCTATAGAATTTATAATTATTTAATTAATAAATATTAAATACAGTTCGTTAAGTGATATTAAATGATAAAAGGGGTTGTTTTTTAAATTTAATAAACTTAAAAATGAAGTAATTCAAAAAAAAAATCTATATATATATATATATTTTGATTTGGAGTATAAATGAGAAGGTGCGACCGATTAGGACAAAATAATACAGTACATGAAGTTATAACACTCAAATATAGCATATCAACCTAAGGTACGTTTTGTGCCTTTTTCATACGCGTCGTCGTTCATAAACGAGGTCAAGATTTTAGGTTTCCAAAACGTTCATAGATATATGATTATAGGCATTTTTAAGCCGCGAAACTCCAGTTAAGGAAGGAAGGCAAAGAGAAAGGCAAAAAAAAAAAAAAAAAAAAGACAAAAATTGGCATTGAAAATGACATATAGAAGAGAGAGAAATGTCGCAAGAGAATCGCGCAAGGAATCCGGCAAAGAATAAATGATCCGTCATATATGGGTCGGTCCCATCTGTGACCCGAGACTCAAAACCCGCGTGATAAAAAGTTCTAGACTTTTAATAACATGGACTGTCACGATGTATGAAAAACATTGTAGAATGACTACGATAGCGTTTTTAGTAAGATATTGTATCTAATATTTTTTGGAGTGTTAGTTAGAATTTTTATACTCCTTCATGCTATTGTTTCTAAACTTACATGACTTTTAGCGAGACCGTATCAAAGAATCCAGAATATGAGTATCGGATTTGAAATAGGTTTGAGTCATGTATTGGCTCTCGTAATTTTTTACTATATTTTATTGTTTTAAAAAAATATTGTATCACTAGATTCTCTTCGTTAGCATTGACATGATTGAGATAACAAATGCAACACAATACATCCGTTACGACCCTTTGAAAGGCAACCTTAATCCTTGATGTAGCCCTAAACATCCTCGACTTTGTAAATTAACTCCTGCAAATCCATATAAAAGAGGTCGTAATACAATTGAACGTTGTAATGGAGGTGATTCCAGTGATAATGATGAAAAAGTTGTTGTAGACGATAATGCATCGAGTAGCCCAACAATGGGTCGTGACGGAGAACCTAGTTTAAATTGAAGGGTGTAATAAACTAAATTATTGTTCTTTTATTCAAATTTTTATTCACGAAGAGATGTTATTTTAAAGAATATTAATATTAAATTCATATATTTTTAAGAATATTAATATTAATTCCATATGATTTAGAGTGTATTTCAAGTCATGACATTCCCAAAGTAAATTTCTTTACAAACTCATCAATCATCTTAAAATTAAATAAGGTCGGCTTGGTTAGAAATGATGTGACTCGGACTTAAGTCATATATTAAATGGATTCTTTCTAGGAAAACTTCGAGCTACAAGTGAGCTTAGTGTACGACACAAATATTTGGTTGACACGCCACTAGATGCACACAAGGAACATGAATTCAAATATTGAATGATTAGGTCGCACGGTTGTTATCAAACATTTTCAATCTCTTTAACTCAGGATCGTTTCTCAAAGATACCTATTTCCATTACTGATTCCTTACATGGAGGATACTACATAAATTTTTTCGTGGATCGAAAAATCAAGTATGTTTTTTTTTTGTTGGATTTTATGTCCTAAAACTCATGAAATTATATGTGTTTGCATTTACTTCATGTAAAGGACAGGTATTCCTGTACGGCTGATGATGACATCACAATTTGAGACCAGAACACATGCATCTAGTAGATGAATTTATTTTCTTAGACTGAGGCTAGACTAGGATGTTTATAATTTAAATGTTTATTTAGTTCTTTGTTGTGTTGTTTTAAATATGTTTTCAAATATGTAAATCATGGCCGTCACTTGATATTTTTATTAATTTAGCTTATAATTTTACCAAAAAAAAAAAAAAAAAAAACAAAATTGCTAATATTAAAACTTTAAAAAATTGAATCAACTAAATAAACCTAAAAAAAACACTATCTTATGCATGTGTCATGGTCTTTATTTGTGATGTCATTGTCAGTCATGCAGGAGTGTCTTGTCTTTTCCTAAAATATAAAAGTAGCATGTGACTTGAATATTTTAAGAAATACTCAACAAGTGACCCCACTTTTAGGGCTAGATGTAGACACATGATATCATGAATGAAAACTATCATTTAAAATCGTACTCTCTTAGATTCTTTGGTACTATTGTCGGACACCCGGTAAGAATAGTGACTGTCGTAGCATCATGTTAAACCTGTTTTCATTTTCATAATGTAGCGTCCATACTCATCATAAGAGAAAAGAATACCCCGAATACCCCATATTTCTAACCATTCCGTAAGACCACTTACGTAGTTGGCCTAAGTTGAAGCTACCACTACGAGTGTCAAAGAAAGACTCGAAAAGGGCTAGATCAGTAAGAGGAAAATAATATTTTTATTGAAGGTTTCTTTTAAAAAAAATGTATTTAGTTTAGAAGGTATTCTAAACAAACTATAATTTGTTAGCGGTTAGATGTCGAAAAAAAAAAGGAATTTTGTATTTGATTACACGTTTAGAAAACTAATTTTAACCGAGTTCAATCCAAATTTCTAATCACAAATTTTAAAAAAAATACAGATAAAAAATGTTTGCACTATTATCTCGGTTTTTTGACTAAAACAATGCAACCATCATCTCAATTAAAGAATTTGATTCGAAGCTATCTCTTAATATAGGAATGCTCAATTAATCTTTGTTGTAAGATTCGACTATATCAATTTGAGTTGTGAAAAAGTATTGCCTTCAAATCTAGTTCCAATTAAGGATGTCAATGACGAACAAGTGCAAAGAGTTGGAAGAATTGAAGTGCAAATGAATAACGAGAGGCGTGGACATCATTTCGTTTACAAGCGTGTGGTGAATGGTCTGTTCGATCCCAGTCTACGCGAACCCAAATTTCACATTATTGTGATAGAAGTTATAAATGATGATGGTATTCCTTGGTCCTATGTTGCAAAAGTGGATTTCTATGTGTTTGCCTTTCCCGACCACATTCTCTATTCCTTTGAGGATGTCCTCAAGGATTTCAACCCGCATTAAACTGCCTCTCTCTCTCTCTCTACACTAAGCTCTTTCTATATATGAGGGCGTTATCATCTCTTAACTACAAAAATGACAGACCTCAATAAAATAATCACATAGTTTTCTATATATATATATATATATATATATATATATATATATATATATATAATACTTATCTCTTTTTCTTCAAAAATTGTTAAATTGAGCTCTTAATTATGGATATTAGGGTACCACCTAACATCCTTATTGCTAAGCGATTTGAGCAAAGGGAACGAGATCTAAATGAATATAAGAATGAGAAAGCGAAATAAAATCCTTAGTTTAATACACATTTTTAAAGATGGGATATGAGAAAAAGTTATTCTCATTGTGAATGTTTGATTAATCCACCACACGTAAATGGTGTGAAAGTTATCTTATTTATAATCAAATAAATTACAAGGATATGGAAATAGTAATAAATGGAAATAACAATAAATGGAAAGATACCTATGGTAATAAGGCAAACATTAGATATTTGCCTTATAATAAAATATCAAATATAATATATACGGGAAAGTATAATTTATTACTAAATATCCTTAACACCCCACCGCAAGCTGAGCGTCGGATTTGAACGAACGTGAAGCTTGGATCTGACAAATTCAAAGAGGTTGAGAAACACTTTTCGTGAAGATGTCAACAACCTGGTTCACAGGAGGCGTAGAGAAACACTTTCTTGGCCATCAAAAATTGCAGAGGGATTGTCGCTCAGCGGTGATTTGGAGCTCAAAAGAAAGGAGCCGAAGAGTAATCAATCGGCTCTACCTGCGGCTGTCATGGAGACTGCACCTGCAGCATCAAAGCCAGCAGGGGTGGCAGAGAAGAATAGTAGATGATTCAGAAGCCATTGAAAAAAGGATCAGGGTTGCTAAACCAGAAGGGCTCTGATACCATGTGAATGTTTTATTAATCCACCACACCTAAATGGTGTGAAAGTTATCTTATTTATAATTAAATAAATTACAAGTATATGGAAATAGTAATAAATGGAAATAAGAATAAATGGAAAGATACGTATGGTAATAAGGTAAATATTAGATATTTTCCTTATAATAAAATATCAAATATAATATATACGGGAAAGTATAATTTATTACTAAATATCCTTAACACTCATACTTTCTCTACGCTCTGTCAAAGCTTATTTCATACGATTTATAAAAACTACTAGTTTTCTATACATTCTTCTCTCTCATTTCCCCTCTCTTCTTATTCATATAAAATTTTATTAAGAGGATATTTTGCGGTGATAATTAGTTAGAATATATCTCACATATTTAGGGAGTTGTTAGTATAGATTTGATTAACGGTATATTTTATTTATTTACCAGATTTAGTTAGATATATATTTTTTCTATTTTTAGGTATTAGTTGATAGTTTGTATCCTATATAAACGTGGTAAACCTGAATGAAGATCATACTTTCGATCCCAATTCTATTTCTATTTCTCATTCTTAACATGGTATCAGAGCACCGATCTTGGTGTTCTTAAATATCAAAATTTCCTTTATGGCGGAATCAGCCAAATCCAGCTTCAAAATTTCGGATGTTGATTTAAAACATCCGTACTATATTCATCACTCTGATCAGCCAGGATATTCACTTGTTCCAATCAAATTAAATGGAGCAAATTATCAATCCTGGAGTAAATCAGTTATGCATGCTCTTATTGCCAAGAAGAAAATTGGCTTCATTGATGGCACAATTCAGGAACCGTCCCAAGATGCAAATTCAACCGAATTCGAACTCTGGAATCAGTGCAACAGTATGATAATATCTTGGTTAACTCATTCCGTTGAAGCAGATATCGCTAAAGGCATTATTCACGCCAAGACAGCTCATCAAGTGTGGGTTGATCTTCACGATCAATTCTCACAAAAGAATGCTCCAGCAATTTTTCAAATACAAAACTCGATAGCAACGATGTCACAAGGAACCATGGCACTGTCAACATATTTCACCAAGCTCAAAGCACTCTGGGATGAACTGGAAGCGTACCGCACACCATTTACCTGTAATCAACGTCAAATACATATTGATCAACGCGAAGAAGACAAGTTGATGCAATTGCTCATGGGGCTCAATCAGTCTTATAAAACGGTGAGATCTAACATATTGATGATGTCTCCATTACCTAATGTGAGGCAAGCCTATTCATTACTTGTACAAGAAGAGATGCAGCGTCAGGTAACTTCCGAACCTACTGAGAAAATCTCGATTGCATCAGCAGTGCAAAAGAAAACAATATATTCAAAATTCGCCAAGGACAAATTGTGTGAACACTGCAATAAAAGTGGTCATACAATTAATGAGTGTCGAATTCTTAAGTTTCACTGTAAGTTTTGTGATAGAAGGGGCCATACAGAAGATCGGTGTCGACAGAAAAATAATTCTGGAAGGACAAGACAAGACAATCAACACAATAACCGTGGATATCGATCATCTGCAAATATGGCCGATGTTTCACAGTTGAATACAGAAGAACAGTCACCTAATTCCATTCCAAATTTTTCTTCTGAGCAATTACGACAGATAGCACAAGCCTTATCTGCAATCAATCATCACCCTTCTGGTAATTCTGACAATCACATCAATGTTGCAGGTTTGTTTCCCATATCTACATTATCTATTAACTCTGCGAGTTCTAATTCATGGATTCTCGATAGTGGAGCTACAGATCATATAGTATCAAAATCTTCTGTTATGACTGAACCAAAGGCTGCCATCATGTCTACAATAAATTTGCCTAATGGAGAGACAGCACGTGTGTCACATACTGGCAATATTTCCCTTAGCCCTAACCTTCAATTAAACAACGTTTTATGTGTGCCTTCATTCAATTTAAACCTAATGTCGATCAGCAAACTTACCAATAACTTGAAATGTTATGTCACCTTCTATCCTGATTCTTGTGTTATGCAGGACTTGGCTACGGGGAAGATGATTGGCTCGGGTAAACAATTTGGAGGTCTCTATCATATTTCTTCATCTCCAATCAAATCTTCAGCTCATCAAGTATCTCAGTCATCTGATTTGTGGCATTTACGCCTAGGTCATCCTTCCTTTTCTCGTTTTAAATTTCTAGCTGATCAATTGCATCTTAATAATGCGAGTTATTCTCATAATTGTAGTATCTGCCCGTTAGCAAAACAAACTAGGTTGTCTTTCCCAAGAAGTTCAATAACAACCCATTCTGCTTTTGATCTGATACATTGTGATGTTTGGGGACCACATAAAATTCCTACCCATTCTGGTTTGCGTTTTTTTCTCACTATTGTTGATGATTTTACTCGATGTACTTGGGTTTTTTTAATGCAACATAAGTCAGAAGTACATCATTTGTTAATGAACTTTGTTAAATTCGTTCAAACTCAATTTCATACTACTATCAAGATAGTTCGATCAGACAATGGGACTGAGTTCCTATCTTTGCAACCATTCTTTACTTCTTGTGGTATTGAATTTCAGCGCACTTGTGTCTATACTCCACAACAAAATGGAGTCGTAGAACGCAAGCATCGCCATATCCTAAATGTAGCTAGGTCTCTTCTTTTTCAGTCACAGGTTCCACTTAATTTTTGGGGAGAGTGCATTTTAACGGCTGTTTATCTTATAAATAGAACGCCATCACCATTATTATCTAACAAGACACCCTTTGAAGCACTCTACAAACGACCACCTACATTTCATCATCTTAAAGTTTTTGGTTGTAAATGTTATGCAACTATAGTACATCCTAAGCAAAAATTTGAACCTAGGGCAACTCCTTGTGTTTTCGTAGGATATCCTTGTGGTCATAAAGGTTACAAGTTGTATGACATGCAATCTCACAAATTCTTTATCAGCCGTGATGTCAAATTTTGTGAAGATGATTTTCCTTTTTCATCAGCTTCACAAACTTCGACATTAGTTCCTTTGACTCCTATTGTACCACTTCATGATCCATCCTACTCAAACATCCATCCTCCACCTTCTATTCCTTCACCTCCTACTCCTCCTTCACCTCCTATCCCTTCACCTACTACTCCGTCGTCTCCTCCACCTTCTCCAGATTCGCCCACTAATTCCAATCCTATCCCACCTGATACATCAGCTCCACTTCGACGTTCTACTCGTACTAAACAGCCTCCAGCTTGGCATAAGGATTATGAGATGTCTTCTGGAGCCAATCATTTAACCTCTAGCTCAAGTCCCGGCACTGGCACCAGGTATCCCCTTCATCATTACCTTTCATTCTCTCGTTTTTCTCCTACTCAACGTGCTTTTCTAGCTCTTATTACATCCCAGACAGAACCTAAAACCTATGACGAGGCAGTTGGCGACCCGTTATGGCAGCAGGCTATGAATGATGAAATTGCAGCTTTGGAACGTAATCATACATGGTCTCTCGTTCCTCTACCACTTGGTCATAAAGCTATTGGTTGTCGTTGGGTGTACAAAATTAAATACAACTCTGATGGTTCTGTTGAACGTTATAAAGCTCGACTGGTAGCAAAGGGATACACTCAGGTTGAAGGTATTGATTACACAGAAACATTTTCCCCTACAGCAAAACTTACTACACTTCGTTGCTTACTCACTGTTGCTGCTGCTCGAAAATGGTTCACCCATCAGTTGGATGTTCAAAATGCCTTTCTCCATGGTAATCTAGACGAGGAAGTTTATATGTCTTTACCACCAGGTCTTCGCCGACAGGGGGAGAATACAGTATGTCGGCTCCATAAATCTCTTTATGGATTGAAACAGGCTTCTCGCAATTGGTTCTCCATATTTTCTACAACTATACAAAATGCAGGCTACACTCAGTCCAAAGCAGATTACTCTTTGTTTACTAAGAGTAAAGGTACTTCTTTCACTGCAGTTCTAATCTATGTTGATGATATTCTGTTGACAGGCAATGATCTCGAAGAAATTCAATATCTCAAGACTAGTTTACTCCAGAAATTTCTTATCAAAGATTTAGGAAATTTGAAATATTTTCTAGGCATTGAATTTTCTCGATCTAGAAAAGGGATTTTTATGTCTCAAAGGAAGTATGCTCTAGACATACTTCAAGACACAGGTCTTACAGGAGCACGTCCAGACAAATTTCCTATGGAGCAAAATCTGAAACTTTCTTTAACTGAAGGAGAGAAGTTGAATGATCCAAGTAAATACAGACGGTTGATTGGCAGATTAATATATTTGACCGTCACTAGGCCTGACATAGCTTATTCAGTTCGTATGCTTAGCCAATTTATGCATGAACCAAGAAAACCACATTGGGAGGCAGCTCTTCGAGTTCTGAGGTACATCAAAGGCACTCCTGGTCAAGGACTTCTACTGCCATCTGAAAACAATTTAAGATTACAGGCATATTGCGATTCTGACTGGGGTGGTTGTCGAACTTCCAGACGATCTATTTCTGGGTTCTGCATTTTCCTCGGAAATTCAATTATTTCTTGGAAGTCTAAAAAGCAGACTAATGTGTCCAGATCATCAGCAGAAGCCGAGTATCGAGCTATGGCAAATACTTGTTTAGAGTTAACTTGGTTAAGATACATTCTTCAAGACTTGAATGTTCCACTGTCCGGACCAGCATTATTATATTGTGATAATCAAGCAGCATTACATATAGCAGCCAATCCAGTTTTTCATGAACGTACGAAACACATTGAAATAGATTGTCATATAGTTCGAGAAAAGTTACAAGCTGGAATCATCAAACCGTGTTATGTTTCGACCAAAATGCAATTGGCAGATGTTTTTACTAAAGCTTTGGGAAGACAGCAATTTGACTTTTTGAAGGACAAGTTGGGTGTGATCGACATACACTCTCCAACTTGAGGGGGAGTATTAAGAGGATATTTTGCGGTGATAATTAGTTAGAATATATCTCAGATATTTAGGGAGTTGTTAGTATAGATTTGATTAACGGTATATTTTATTTATTTACCAGATTTAGTTAGATATATATTTTTTCTATTTTTAGGTATTAGTTGATAGTTTGTATCCTATATAAACGTGGTAAACCTGAATGAAGATCATACTTTCGATCCCAATTCTATTTCTATTTCTCATTCTTAACAAATTTTGACTAAATTAATAAAAATAACTTTGTTTTTAAATTACCTCTAAAATTTCAAAAGACTGTTAATTTTTTATGGAAATTGTTAATACTTTCTTTAGAAAATACAGTTGAACTATGGTTAAACTTTAAAAAGTTTCATTTATCTTAGAGTTCGTACTATGTTTAAAACATACCAATGAAAGTTGTACTCATTTCTTTTCAAAATTTCTCTAACCCGAGATGCCATCTAAGATTTCCCATCTCCTACTATATCCGTAGTTTATATCAGGCTCAGCTTTTACTTTAACGTGTTGGAAGTGTCATAGAGATCAAGTTCTAGATTTGTGTGGGATAAAAAATATTAAAAAATTTATTTAGAAAAATAGCTTTCAAAATTTGATAATTGAAAAACTAGCTTGTTAGAATCGCAAAAATAACTTTAAAAGTTGAAAATTTTGAGATATAGCCTTGATTTTATCGAGTTTCAAAAAAAATGTAATAAAAAGTACTTAATAACAAATTAGTTGTACACTTATAATCTTAACATTGGCACGGGTTGATACAATTTTAAGAAGGGTACTAGAGAGAAAACCGTTAATTCTAGAAACTTATCAAACACTCTTTGACCGATGTAAAAAAAGCATGAGAATAACTTATTCTCGTGTCCCATCTTTGAAATCATGCACAAAAGTTTAAGGCTTTTATTTCCCTTTCTCTCTTTTTTTTTTTTTTTTTTTTGTTTATTCTCATTTTCGTTCCTTTGGTCTAAACGACACTTTAAAGAACAAAATTAAAGTGGTAGTTAGTCAATCGTAATATTTGACAATATTAAACAACTTTGAATAGATGTAAAGAAAACATCAGAATAACTTATTCTCGTGTCCCTAATCGACATATATATATTTTTAATAAATGTGTCATTATCATCTCCTGTGTCTATGTGGTATCATATTTATTTCTCGTATTCATGTCTCATATATTTTGCTTCTCTAAATAGATATCATCACAAAATAAGTTTAATTCATGTTGATACGTGAGACTTCTATTCTTCTTAGTGTGAAGCTTGTAGCTTGGAATTACTCAGGTAGAGAACGTGTTTCACTTAAAATTCACTCAAGAGAGAATAATCAATATCTTACCATATTCGAGAGAGAATATTTTTAATTAACCGTAATTGGATCCGACTATTAATGTGTAATTTATTACTAAAACTGAAAAATATACGTGCAAAATGTTTGTATTATTGATAATACATTAGTCTACGTTGTATGATCTAGATTAAATAATTTGATTTGAAGCTATCTTCTAATAAAAGAATGCTCAATTATTTTTTTTTATAGTAAGATTCGATTATATGAATTTAAATAGCATTCAGTCACAACTATAAATATGGAACTAAATAAAGTATTTAGGAGTAAAGTAAATTTGTTGAGGGAGGTTTGCCTTTGGAAGGAAAACAAGTTTAATGGACATTGTTTCATTTACAAGGTGGGAGAGTTATGTAATTTCATATATTTTGTAGACGTCCTCAAGGATTTCAATGAGCATTAGATTGCTCTCTCTATTTATATTAAGCTCTCTCTATATATGTAACGGCTCAAGCCCACCACTAATAGATATTGTCATCTTTGGGCTTTCCCTTTCGAGCTTACGCTCAAGGTTTTAAAAACACTTTTGCTAGGGAGAAGTTTCCACACACTTATAAAGGATGCTTCGTTCTCCTCCCTGATCGATGTGCGATCTCACAATCCACCCCCCTCGGAACCCAGTTTCCTTGCCGGCACTTGTTCCTTTCTCCAATCGAAGTGGGCCCCCCACCAAATCCACCCCCTTCAGGTCCTAGTGTCCTTGTTGGTGCATCGCCCAGTGTCTGGCTCTGATACCATTTGTAACGGCTCAAATCAAACATCGTTAGCTACACTACATTCCCTTGTTCTTACCTGAAAGAAAGTTATATAAAAGGCAATATATTTAGAAAAGTATTCTGAAAGTGACTTCACCGTTGGGGCTAGAAAATACAAACATAATGAACATATAAAGCAAACCATTCCTTCTAAAAACGACTAGCATTTCAAGGCTTGAAATATGGACCGGTAAAAGACAATAAAAAAAATTATTTAAAAATATTAAGAACATAAATACAAAATAATTCACCGGAAGTAATACAAAAGTTTTTACAAAATATGACAAGTTTACAAGAATTTAAACCGAAAATATATAAGGACTTGAATCAACGCCAATTGATACTTTTAGAAGATGTTGATAGTCTTTCAATGGTATCTTTTATAGGTGGTTTCACGAACGTTTTACTTTCATCGAAGTCATATATCTTGAGGAACGGGCCGACTATCTCCACTCTACTACCTTCTTCTGCCATTTGACTAAGGCTAATAATATTGATTTTCAAACTCAGGATGTAATACACCTTGGTAAATAGACGTTGACCTTCGTTCTTACACTAGAACAAGATAGATCCTTTGCCTTAGATCAATACAATTGATTCGTCACAAATTTCACGTTTCTAACGAACTTCTCATCAAGCTCCTTGAACTTTGTTCAATCTTCGGTCATGTGGTTGCTCGCTGCATTGTCTAGGTATCACATGTTGGTCTCCACTTTGTCTTCTCATTCTATGAAGGGGTTCTCCATAACCTTCTCTTCAATGAGAATCAACATGACGGACATGTTATGCAGTGCCATTAGTGGGATTTGTTAGAGTGTTAGAGGGATTACAAACTACCCTTTAAAATGAACATATTCTTATTAGTAGATGATGTCACTCACTTATATATCTATAATGCTGGCTGTGGGGTTCGAACCCACGCGCACTTATGTGCAGAAGATCTTAAGTCTTCCCCCTTAACCTCTCGGGCAAACCAGCTAATTTTCTTCCTCAAAATTTAATTTAGCTAAACTAAATTTAAATTAGTTAAATAAATATAGAAAATAAGTATCAATAGTAAATTTCCTTTCCTAGAAATATATGAAGGTTCATATAATGATAATTTTTGTCTTATATTAAGATTATGAAAAAAAAAAATGATAAAAGTACTATAAAAAATATATTTAATTTTTTCAAAATAATTTATGCTCTTAAACTAATTCGGTTGTATCACTTAAAACCTACAAATAAAAGTTACATGTTTGAATGTTGTTTATGACCACAAGGAATACTATTTCCATTGGTATAAGGTCTTTTGGGTAAGCTCAAAACAAAGGCACGAGAGCTTATGCTCAAGGTGGACAATATCATGCCATTGTGGAGAGTCCTGTTCATCTAACAGGAGTATAGATGGAAGGATTTCATCTTTAGGTTGCTAAAGACAATGAAGGGTCATGGTAAGAACGATTATTTTAGAAACATTATATGGTTTAGAGTTGTCGGTCGGTCTTCCACATCATAGGCATTTCGAAGGCATGACCCATGCATTATATGGTTTAGAGATGCCATGAAGGAATTGCATGCGTTGATTGGGCAAGTTTGTAATAAAGGAGGCAGATTCTCGAACTCCAAAATTAAGATTCTACCTACATTTTAACTCCATTTTCGTTCGTCCCTCTATAATACATATTCAATTTTGATTTTTGTGGGGCATAGTTATGTCATAAGAAACTACTAAAAAAAAACATGTTTTACTAAGAAATTTGAGCTCTATCTCTTAAACCTATGTCATTAGATTCATAGGGAGTTTATCGACATTTTTTTTCGTAGAGGAGAGAACAGCTCAAAATGGCCATGAATCAAGAGAAGGAAACTTCAAATATTTTAAAATTCGAGTTGACTCAATCGATAACTCTCTATACGTTGGCTTATAATTCATGAGGAGTGCATTTAGAGGTTTCATTGATGTCAGGTCAACAACTTTGATGAAGAAACAAGCCTGTATAGCCACTAGAACATACAGGTAATCTCAAGTTTCAAAGTTATTTGACCACGTGCTAGCATCTTCTCCTAGGTTGGAGGTAAAAGATGATGACGTGACTGATTTAGTTTAACTAACCACATCCTTCTTTTTAATGAACCAACTTCAACTTTTGAATTATTTGGACTCTTTTGGATTTGTTTCCGTGAAATTCATTTTGGTTCTTAACTCTTACTCAGATTAAGATCTGGCCAAGAAATTTCGAAAGATACAGAGTTTGGAAAGCAAGGGGTTAAAGGATATTTTGTTCGGATTACGGTTTATCATAGGTATCATATTTGATCATTTATTATAAGTAAATATATAGATATTTTCCTTCTATTACTGTTTAACAGAGGTATCATATTTGTCTTTTAATATAGGCAAATATTTTGTATCCATTTATTACTTCCCATGGAGGTATCATATTTGCCTTTTATTATAGGCAAATACATTGTATCCATTTATTGTTCTCATATCCTATGTCTTTTATTTGATTCTCTAATTGATTATAAATAGAGAACTTTCACCACATTTAGTTGCTGCGGTTTTAGCAAATATTATCATGGTATCAGAGCCCTTTCGGTTTAGCAAATCCGATCCTTTATTTTTAATGGCTTCTAAATCCTCTATTCATCTTCTTTTCCACCATCATTGCTGGCTTTGACGCCGCAAGGGCTGTGTCCATGGTACTGCAGGCTGAGCCAATTGATTATTCTTCGAATCCTCTATTCATCTTCTTTTCCACCATCATTGCTGGCTTTGACGCCGCAAGGGCTGTGTCCATGGTACTGCAGGCTGAGCCAATTGATTATTCTTCGGCTCCACCCTTTTGGCCTCCAAATCATCACAACCCAACCCTTAGCCATACTCTATACATACAACCTCACTTTCTCCAACACAATCGATCTTGCCTTGAACTAGAAACCTCTTCATCCTCAACCTCGGCAACTAAAACATTCCTTCCATCTTCAATTTTTCATCTCTTCGCATTCTTCACGACTATGGCTTCCTTTTCTGCCTTCTTTTTCGTCCTTGTCGCTTTAATTGCCGACTCTATGGGCCAGGCCCCCCACCCAAGTTTTCGCCAGCCTCCTCGCCAAAATTTGATCCTTCGCCCATTGTAGCTACTCTTCCGACTACAACATTGTCTTCGTCCCTCCCTTGCTCTAGGGGGCGTGGCTCCCTTTCCTTCCATGAGAACTTCACCACTTGCTATGACGCTGACTACTTCTTCATTGGCTCCCCCTATTGCTCCTTCGAAGTGCGAAATATGCTCGAAATATTCTAACTCGTGCTCATTTCCTTGATAGCAAACTAGTCCCCGAGGCGCAGACAACACTCCATCTTCGTATAAAATACACACACTCCAGAGCCTGCATTCTTCTCTTCCTTTATTGTTCATCTCTTCTTCATAGCCACCACGAACCCTCTCTCCGTCTCTTGCCCTAATATGAGCTAATGGGGTCATACTAAGTATATAGAGGAACGGGACCTAACCTATTCAGGGTCCGTGGTATATGGTATATTAGAGGTTACTACTAAGGAAGCTCCAATTGTGGTATATTAGAGGTTACTACTAAGGAAGCTCCAATTGTGTTGGATAGAGGTTTACTTTGTGATTCAAATAAGAGCGAAGTTAAGTAGGGTGGGTTGTTTGGTTCTGGTCGAAGTTGAAAGGAACGCTAGAAGAAGGGCTTGAACCTTCGACCTTGTGGTTAACAGCCACACGCTCTAACCAATTGAGCTATTCCAGCCTTTCAAATGTTTAAATAATAATAATAAATAAATAAATAAAATAATTAATTTAATGCATACTAAGAACTTGCAAAGTTGAATTTTTTTGGCACATAAATTGTGCTAGACACATACAACGATTCAATATATAGATGTTAGGTAGCTAAACCTAAATTACCTGGTTTCTATAGTTACAAGAGTGATCCAGATGTTCGTTTTTCTAAAGGATGTAGCTCCCAAAGGAACGTGTCCAGATGTATCATATCTCACGCATGTCTATCTAGTAGATTCAGCCTAAAATGAAGTGGTTGTGCTTGATACCGTGAGGTTGACGACATAGATCTAAAGCACAACTATAAATATCAAATTGATAGATAGCTCCAACGGACTTAGTTTTCTCCATCGGCTCCACCTATTGGTCTAAGGTCTAATAAAGTTGGACAAAAATTGTGAATGAGACTTGTGTTTCTCTCAAGACTAGTCGGGAATGTGTCAAGATCACGATTTAAAAATATACAATTAGTTCCTGAGGTGGATGACTTCATAAGATTGTCAATTCCAACACTCGCTCGAGTAGTGTTAGTGCAACATTTGTAACATGAAGGTGGCCAGTTGAGAAGTTTATTAAAGTGTAGTGCCAACACGGGGCTGAGTTACAAGCTTCTAGACCTTGCTTCTAGAAAGGGTTACGGCAATGATGAGGAATATTGTGGTACAGAAGCTCACATTACCATCGTAAAGGGATGTGACCATGGCAAGAGTGTTGAATATGGCCCACGATCAAAATATGTCACAAACAAAAGCTAACCCTTATCAACATGAAAAAAAAATGTTTGTACTATTGGTAATACATTAGTCTCGGTTGTTTGACTAAAACAATGCATCCATCATCTCAATTAAAGAATTTGATTCGAAGTTATCTTCTAATAGGGGAATGCTCAATTAGTCTTTGTTGTAAGATTCGGCTATATCAGTTTCAGTAGTGTTCCGCCACAACTATAAATATCGAACTCTAAAGTATTTATGAGTAAAGTAAGTCCGTTGGAGCTATCTATCAAAGGTGTTAGAATGAGTTGTGAAAAAGTGTTGCCTTCAAATCTAGTTGCAATTAAGGATGTCAATGACGAACATGTGCAAAATGCTGGAAAGTTTGCAGTGAAAAGGAATAACGAGAGGGGTGGACATCATTTCGTTTACAAGTGTGTGGTGAATGGTCTGGTCGATCCAAACATACCCGATCCCAAATTTTATATTCTTGTGATAGAAGTTATAAATGATGATGGTATTCCTTGGTCCTATATTGCAAAACTTGATTACTTTGTTATGGGCAGACTAGGTGACAAACTCTATTCCTTTGAGGATGTCCTCAAGGATTTCAAGAAGCATTGGACTGCTCTCTCTGTTTACACTAAGCCCTCTCTCACTATATATGGGGGCGTCACGGTCTCTTAGCTACGAAAATGGCATAGACCTCTATAAAATAATCACATAGTTATCTATCTATTATACATACTTATCTCTTTTTTCTTCAAAAATTGTCAAATTCAACTCTTAATTATAAATATTAATAATTTTATATTAGAAAGAAATTCAAAATCAATAAGTTTATGCACTAATATATTTAAAAATAATTTAAGTTAAGTGTTCGATACGTGTTGAACTTTCAATAGTGTTTCAAAACTGTCGTTAAACTTTAAAAAGTTTCATTAATCTTAGAGTTAAGAGTTAGTATGGTGTTTAAAACATACCCATGAAAGTTTTACCATTAACACCTTTTACTTTTATCAAAAAATCAAAAAAAAGTTTTTACCCAATATATGGACGGAAATCATCTATCAAGATTATCCTCTGTTTTAATGTTATTTTTCAAAGTTCATTAGTATTTTTGAAATGTTACTGACGGTAAGATTATAAACGTATTAATAAAAATTTAGGGATATTTTTTTAAACCCTTTTGAATGAAAAGGGTAGTATAGTAATTGTTAGGCATAGGGATCAAGTTGTGTGTGTGGGAGAAGGAGGGTCATGTGGTCACCAATTATCATATAATTCGTGGTGCTTCTGATGTCCGAGTCACTCTAGCTCACAAAACTACCTTCGATGCAAAAAATGTTGGTTTTGAACAAGACAAGGATGTTGTTGTCTTGCATATCGATGTACCAAAAGACAAACTAAGACTTATACATGTTGGTATCTCGGCATATTTGCTTATTGGTCGAATTGGATCCTTTCGATTTCTATGAAAACATTGTCGTTACAAATTTCAAAGGACAAGTCAAGCCAATCTTAGAAATATGATAAAACGTCGACTAAGCCAACCAAGTAAGTGGTCTTACTATCGACATGATTATAATTTAATGTTTTGTGTTGACATGTGCCCCGTGGTTCTGCACGTGTCATATATTTGATATGTGTGAATTGGTTATGAAACGATATGATTATGATATGATATGTATATGTTATGATATGTGAATGGATGATAAATCTTATGATATGGTGATTTGATGATATGTTTGAGATAGGATATGAGAAAAATGCGATAAACGTAATGTAACGACATGACTAAGATATGTTCATGAGACGATATGGTTGGGTTGTGTATAGAAGACGATATGATTATGATAGGTTGATGAAACGATATGATTATGATAGGTTATTAAAACGATATGGTTAGGATACGTTCAAACAACGATATGAGTAGGATATGACTAAGATATTACGAGGATACGTTTGAAAAATGATATGACTGATATATGATACGTGAATGATATATATATATCTCGTGATATGATATGAGAATGAAACGATATCTGTTATGGTATGACATATTTGATGAATTGATATGTCTGTAATATGATGTTAAGATATTATATGTTATGCGACTATTATGATATACGATATGTGCATGATGTGGATTGTTATATCTGAAAGCATGGAAACGTTATGATATGATATATGTGTGACATGAATGATATGATATGATCGAAATGCAAAAGGACAAACTACCATGAAATACAACCCCACCATACACATGCAAGATACGATAAATGATATGATAAACGATATGAGAAATGATATGACAAAATGATATGATATGAATAAAGACGCTAACGAGGTTGTATTAATTGATAATGAAAATGAAAAAAAATGTTGGGAACTCATGCATTATTGTGTGTTCATGCATCGAGGGATGCCCCTTATCCTTCACAATAGTACGAACGTATATGTTACGAGGCAGGGGAACGATCATTATGTTTATTATCATATTGTCATGATGGTCGCTATTTCTAATGGGTAACCAGCATCAACAGCTACCAGAGAATGCTCGTCCAACCAGAAAGGGGCCTAAGAGGTGTGCGAACCGACTGGTGGATCCATACTCGCACGTGTGGATCGTGTAGAGCAATTAAGTACATATCCAAATTGCTCGTCAGGATTGTCGTCGTAGGAAAATAGCCTGTTGTGATAACCCCAATAGTATGCTACTTCTATTTCAGGTTAAGGCAAGGTATCCCTGTGTGGCTGACGAAGGCGTCACAATTCGACACCATGACACATGCATATGGTAGATGCATTTATTTTCTTAGACCTAGGCTAGAATATGATGTTTTTAATTTAAATTTTTATTTGTTTTTATTTAGTTCTTCATTGTCGTTTTAAAGATGTTTTCAAATACGCAAGTCTTGGCAGGGTTTTAAGATGATGTTTTTATTTTATGATAAAGTTTAAACAATTATTTCCACTCAAAATGATTACTTTATGATAACAAAAACGACTTTAGGTAGGTAGAGATTTAAGGTCGTTACATTAAGAATATTTTTTTATTCAGAGAGGTGGTATTTTTATTAATTTAGCTTATAATTTTACAAAACAACAAAATACAAATTTTGTTGTTAAAAAAAATTGAATGGCCAAAATAAACCTAAAAATTTAATGAAATTCACAAATGGCCATGCTTAAAACAATTAAAACAAAAGAAATTAATTTATTTTAAAATTAAAAAGTACACGTGGTAATACACTTGGTTTGACTAGAACAAGGCATCATTATCCGACCTATAAAGAATTTGATTCGAAGCTATTTCCTCATGGACAGATGCTCTATTAGTTTCTATTGTAAGATACCACTTCATCAATTTATGTACCGTTCAATTATAACTATAAATATTTGTAATGACTCTAAATTTCTACTCACCTAAATTTGCTACCATCTTCCTAATATGTTCTATTATGTGGAATAATCATTTAAAACACCTTCGTCAAGCAATGTCATGGACTTACGGTAACGACCCAAAATTTTCTACTTAATTTAAGGTCGCTACTGTATACATATCATAAACATTGAATGCGGAAATACTTCATTTAAACTTTCATAAAACATAACATTCAGCTTAAAATACAGCCATGGAATTATGTGTTTCGAAAACACCTTTAAAAACGACACAACAAAAGGCTAAATTAAATAAATAAATGTTTAAATTAAAAATATCATATGCTAGTCTACGTTTAAGTCTAAGAAGATAAATACGACTACCCTATGCATGTGTTATAGTCTTGAGTTGCGATGCCGTCGTCAGTCGTACAGGAATGTCTTGCCTTAACCTGAAAAATGTAATAGCACATGACTTGAGTCAGTAAGTGACCCCATTATTGGGGGTTAAATGTAAGAACATGCAAATACAATGACGGGACCTATCCTTTCAATCTATTTTCCTACGGTACTATCCTAACGGGTAATTTGGATGTGTACCATATACTCTACACACAGCCCATACGTGTGAGTATGGACTCACTAGTCAGTTCTCACACTGCTGGGTCACTTTCCTTGTCGAGCGAGCATACTCTGGGAACTCCTTAGGCCAGACACCCGTTAGAACTAGTAACCGTCGCGGCAGCATTATGTAAAACATAATAATCGTACCCCTGCCCATTAGTGTATGCGTCCGTACCATCGTGATGGAATAAGGGTATCCCCCAATACATGAGCACATATAATGCATGAGGTCCCAATATTTTTTCATTTTCAACATTATTAAATATAACCCCGCTACCGTTTTATATTCATATCATATCATTTCTCATTTTTTCAGTTCTCATATCATGCATAATTCTAACGAGGTATTTCATGTCACTTATCATGATATCATGTCATTCATAACATGCTGTATACATACAATTTAGGAGACATAACATAACGCTTCATGTTTTTAACATATCATTTCATAACGTGCGATTCATACAACCATTATCTCAATGGTCACACAAAACAATCTAAACATATCACATCACAATATATCATATCATAAACATATCAATTGATCACATGTCTTGTACCATAACATATTTCATATCATTTTCATATCATATCCCTATATATATATATATATCTGTTCTTCACATGTCGTATCATAATCATATCATATCGTAAACAATTCGTGGTCATATCTTTCCCTAACTTATCATAGCCTTAACGTCCTTAGACATATCACAGTCGTATCGTTACCTGAACGTACCTTCGTCATAATGTTCCAGAAACGCATCCTAACACTATCGTTCTATCAATCTATCACACACCTATCTCTTTCTACCCATAACCTAACCGTATTCTTTTATCAATCTCTCAAATCTATATCACTTCGATATGTAACCTAATCTTAATGTTTCGTGAACGTATCTTACTCCTATCGTTATATTTCGTTTTGTGCATCCTTCTCTTATCCTACCTCAAACATATCATTGAACACATCGTACTGTAATTATTATTATACCATTCACATTTTATAACATATACATAACATAACATAAGCATATTGATTCACAAATAATTCACACATATCAGTATATATGACACGTGCAGAACAATGGGCACGTGTCAACATCAAATATAATCATGCCGGTAGTAAGATCACTTACCTGATTAGCTTAGGCTGGTGTCACCAAAATATCCTTAATGAAAGTTCAATTATGTCCTTTGAAATCCAAGTCAACCTAGGTGAGCTCATGACATCAATTTCAAGTTTGAACTCTATAAAATTATTTCTCTAATTTACCTTTTATATATATATATATATATATATATATATATATATATATATATATATATATATATGCTATTTTCACTAAATATCTTATTTTCTATTCTTACTTCGAGGGAATATATTGTTAGTAGACAGACAAAATTGAATAGAGTTCCTTCCCCTCGGATATTTTCCGTTTTATTTTTAAATTCTGTTCACCAATCTTTCCTCAGTCTTCCCTCCTCAATAATTATTTTCAATTTTCATCCTATAAACAAATTTTATTTGACAATTTTAATCGATTGGCTACTAATGCTACATATTTATAGAACTCCTAACTAAAATTTTATTGATTCTAACCACATTTTCTCTAACTTAAAATTGTAACAAAAATCTAATTAATTGAAGATGAGATCTGATTCTTACCGATCTTCTAAAATATTAGAGAAAGGAAAGAAGATCTGATCCTAAAATATTGGATAAAGGAAGGAAGATCTAATTCTAATGTAAGGATAAATATAAAAGAAAGGAAAATAGATAGGATTTAACGTAATAACATACCATAATCTCTCCAATAAATCTGCATCATATTTGCCTCTAGTTTGGTGAAAGTCAATTTACTTTTTTCAAATCTGACATTTTTTCTGTCTATTTTTGTACTAGCTGTGATATTGTGTGTGGGATGAGAGGTTATTGGGGAGAGATGAATAAGTTTTTATTATTTTTTTTTAAAAAAAGTTTTTTAGTTATTTATTTATTGATTATTATTATTATTATTATTTTCAGGTTTTTTTTATAATTATTTTTATTTGTTTATTTCTTTATTATTATTATTATTATTATTTTGGGCTATTACACTTACGTGTTTCAAAGAGTCTTTAAATCAACATAACCAAATATTAAATAAAAAAGTAAAAAAATTTAAATGCAACTATCCTATGCATGTGTCATGGAATTTACGTGATGTCATCGTTAGTCGTGGAGGAGTGTCTTGCCTCTACTTGAATATAGAACGTGAGTATTTTAAGAAATACTCATGTAAGTGACCCTACTATTGGGGTAAGATGCAAACACATGCAATCATGAAAGAGAACTATCATTTAAAATCGTACTCTCTTAGATAACTATCCTAAGCGGTTCATTGGATGTGTATTTACTATTCTATGCATGGCTCATGCATGCGAGTATGGACCCACCAGTCGGTTCACATACCTTCTGGGCTCCTTTTCTTGTCAGACTAGCATTCTTTGGTACTATTGTCGGATACCCGGTAAGAGTAGTGATTGTCGTATCATCATGTTAAACCTGACGATCATTTTCATTATCATTACGTACGCACTTGTACTCATCATAAGGGGAAAAATATCCCGATGCATGTCACTACAATAATGCATGAGGTCCCAACATTTTCATATTTAATTAAATCATGTAAGACAACCCCTTCTCTTTTCCTTCGTATTGTATCATTTTACGACATAGCCCTTAAAATATATTTTGGGGTTGTGTATTGTGTCAACACATTTTTACTGTGCATCATTCATGTCATATATTGTGTTATATCATATCATGCACATAACATATCCTTCAACATACAATATCATGCATGCGCGTATCATATCATAAATCATATCATAACATATCATAACATGTATCATATCATCAAACATATCATATCATAAATTGACATATGATGTCATAGTCATATCATATCACAGACGTATCATTTCATAAACATCTCACACATATCAAATCATAGTCATATCACATTACAGACATATCATTTCGTAAAGATATCATACATATCAAACACATCATACATGCAGTGCCACAGAGCACGTGTCAATATACAAATTTCTAACCATGTCGATAGTAAGACCACTTACTTGGTTGGCCTTGGCCAAAGCTACTACGTCCCTTAATGCTAGCTTAACGCTGCTCTTTGAAATTTAATTCTATCTAAGGAGTTCCACAATTATAAACTAGCATTCTACTCTTAGAATTAGGTCACCACAGAAAATAATTTAAACTAGACGATAAAAATTTAAACCCCACAATTATAAACTAGCATTCTACTCCTGGAATTGGGTCACCACAGAAAATAATTTAAACCAGACGATAAAAATTTAAACCAGCTAAAAGGTAGTCATACCAACTTTAAATACTTCCGAAGAGTTGAAACTAGTAGGAAAGGGCTCGAGTGTATTAAACCCAAATCGGGTCAGCCAAAATACTTGTCTAGAATCGTCAGAAAATGTATTCACCGACTGACTTCGAACCATTAAGTGAGATGATGAAATGAAGTAAAGGACCTCCTTCTACAATGGAGTCCAAAACTCCTCACTTCTCAACTTCAGCAATAAGGGACAAATTTCGTGTTCCTTTCCTTTCCTTTTATTTTCTTTTTTTTTTTTTTAAATTTTTTTGTTATTACATCAGCGATCATGACACTAGATTTTTACTAACCTAAAGTCACTGCTGTATACCTAACTTAACCATTTTATGCGGAAATAATCATTTGAAACAAATCATAAAACATTGAAAATAATCATTTGAAACAAATCATAAAACATTGTTATGAACTTACATGTTAATAAAATGTCTTTAAAACAAATCAATGAAAAAATTAAAATAGACATAAGTAAAAATAAAACAGAAATACCATATTCTTATCTATAGTCTACGAAATTAAATACAACTATCTTATGCACGTGTCATGATCTTTAAAGTTGCGATGCCACCGTCAACCGTGCAGGGAGCATTGCCTTTACCTGAAAAAAATAAAAATAAAAGTAACACGTGGCTTGATTATTTTAAGACATACTCAATAAATGACCATCAGGCTAGCATTCTCAGTCGACTATTTTCCTGATCGAGCTGGCATTCTCTGATGCTCTTGTCGGACACCTTGTAGGAATAGTGACCATCGTATTAGATTCACAGGATTTATCCACTTACTCATTTTTACTATTTCTTATTTTTCAAGGATACCAACTCAAGTATAAAGTAAAAAAAATGAAGTCCAAGTAAGAGAATTTTTGCAAGTAAGTCTTGGCAAATCTAGGGAATTGCAAGTAAGTCCATTACTAGACTCTCAGCTAGCTGGCTTAAGACTTTCTGTAGGTTTGGATCCTCTCGTTGGGAGGTAACCATTCTTTGCCTAAGTGTAGGTTGCACTGTAAGTCGGGCCAGTTGTGCCATGACTCTCTCGGTCGCTACAACTATGATGGCTCCATCAAATTTTCTTTGTACCCTTACTTCCCTCGTAATGAGGGCCGAAGAGTGGGCCACCTTTCTACTCAAAGCGTCTGCGACCACATTTGCTTTTTCAGGGTGGTACTGGATATCTACATCGTAGTCCTTCACCAATTCTAACCACCTTCTCTGTCTCATATTTAACTCTTTCTGGGTGAAGAAATATTTAAAATCTTGTGGTCGGTTAAACTTTGAATTTTCTCTCCATACAGGTAGTGTCACCAAATTTTCAGCGCGAACACTACAACGGCCAACTCCAGATCGTGGGTAGGGTAATTATCTTCGTATTCTTTTAGTTGACGGGACGCGTATGCAACAACTTTAACGTGTTGCATTAACATCCTAGTCCATTCTTTGAAGGCATCACTATAGATTACGTACTCTTCTGAGATCTTGGGAACCGTGAATACCGAGACGGTTACCAATCTCTATTTTAGGTTTTGGAAGCTTGCTTCACAAGCATCATTTCATATAAATGTTACCCCTTTTCTCGTTAGCTGTGTCAAAGGCGAGGCTATTCTAGAGAAGTCCTACACGAACCTTCAATAGTATCTCGCTAGTCCCAAGAAACTCTGTACTGATGTTACCGAAGTTGGGCGTTCCTACTTCGTGACCGCTTTGACCTTAGTAGGATCTACGGATACTCCACCCTTTGTCGCCACGTATCCTAAGAAAGAGACTTATCGTAACCAAAATTCACACTTTGAAAACTTGGCATACAACTTGTTCTCTCTTAGGGTGGCTAGGACTTTTTAGAGGTGTTCCTGGTATTCCAAGTCTGTTTTTAGTACACTAGGATGTCATCAATGAGCACGATCACAAAAGTGTCTAGACAGTCCTTGAACACTCGGTTCATTAACTCCATTAACACAGCTGAAGCATTGGTGAGGCTAAATGACATACCACGAACTTATAGCGATCATACCTTGTCCTAAATGTTGTCTTTGGTGCGTCTTTTTCTTTACTCTTTATTTAATGATAACCTGACCGCAGGTCTATCTTAGAAAATATTGTTGCTTCTCTTAGTTGATCAAATAAGTCTTCTATTCTAGGTAAAGGGTATTTGTCCTTTATGATTCTCTTATTTAACTCTTTGTAATCGATGCACAAACGCACCGATCCATTTTTCTTCTGAACAAACAACACTGGCGCACCCTAGGGGAATATGCTAGGTCGAATGAACCCTTTATCCCGTAAGTCTTGTAATTGCACCTTGAGTTCTTTCAAGTCTGCTAGCACCATGCGATAGGGTGCTTTAGAAATAGGCCCAGTTCCCGGCTCGAGTTCGATGATGAAGTCGACCGCTCGGGAAGGGGGTATTCCTGGTAGGTCATCCGAATACACATTTGGGAACTCATTTACGATGGACATGTTTTCTAGGGTCTTTTCTTTTCCTCTTACATCTACGGCACATGCTAATATAGTTCAACCGCCTTGTTGGACTATTCTCGTTGCTTTCATCATCGAGACTACCTTTGGGGTAGCCCCGACATTTGTGCCTTTAAATTTAAAGCTAGGTCCCACCGATGGTGAGAATATCACTTTTTTATTTTTGCGACATTCTATAATATCATGGGTTGCAGCTAGTCAATCCATGCCTAGTACTACGTCGAAGTCGGTCATCTTTACTACTATTAGGACTACGCTTAGAGTTTGGTCGGCTACTATTGCTTGGTCATTCTTTTCTCTATCCTTAGTTACTACGTCTACCCTCTCAGGGCTACTTGCCGACCATACATACAATAAGGGTTCTAATTCAAATCCTGTCTCTGATCCCTCTCGAGGTGGGCTCTCTTCAGCCTCACCTCGTCCTCTATCTCTAATAGGAGGTAGTCCCTTTCCTCGTCTTACTCTTTCGCATGGTCTAGGCAGCATGGTTCTAGAAACCAAGATATCATCTCTTAAATCTAAGGCTCATTACCTATGAAATTATGCTATGCACCACATCTACTAAGCTCACATCATATTGCAAACAAAATCACTCATCATGCAACACATCACATCATGCTCTTAAATAAATACGTGAAATATCAAAACAATTTCAGTAACATTAACATAAAGATGCATGCGAGTTTGAAAACGTTTCTCCTTTCTTATCTTGTGCAAGGCGTACCTGACGGTGACGAGGCATCGACGTTGGGACCATGGAACGTGCCAAGCCTACATCGTAGGCTAGTCTACAGAATCTAAAACCTAGAGCTCTGATACCAACAGTAACGACCCTAAATTTCCACATACTCAAAGTCGCTACTAACGTCTCATGCTCATCTATAACGCGGAAATATAACTCTTACATGAACATAGTCAATAACGTAAACTTTCAAAAAAAACGTTTAAAACAACTTCTTCTCTGGAAAACACAGCCATGGTCTTACGTGTTTAAATATGAAATACTGAAATTTAGAGAAAACAAAAACAAATACAAAATAATTTAAAACAATGAAATGCAAAACAACCTATTCTAACTTAAGACTAGAAATTTAAATATGAATCTACCCTATGCACGTGCCACAGTCTCTGCTCGCGATGCCGCCGTCCTCCGTACAAGTGCGCCTTGCCTTTACCTGAAAAATGATGTGGCACACGGCCTGAGTATTTCAAAGAATACTCAGTAAGTTGCCCCGCTATAGGGGCCATGCAAATGCAAACACATGCAATCATGATTTAGGGACCTATCTCTAATCATCTTAGGGGTGGCCTCTAGTCTCGGACAAATTGGATGTGTAGTACTTCCCTACACACGACTCACACGTGCGAGTGTGAGTCCCCAGGGCGCTCGCACACCCCCTGGACCCTCTAGTCAAGCTAATCTGTAGCGACGTCCGGAGGTCAGCGGAACCCCATAGTGTCATGCGCCTCATGAACACCCTCATCTGTGTGCTTTCGCACCTGTGCGCATTCGCGCTCATCATAAGGTGCGCGTCCGCACTCATCGTCTCTAGGGGAAGTAGCCCTATGCTTATGAACATACAAAATGCATGAGGTCCCTCTAAATTCATCGTAATGTCTCTTCTGACACAACCCTCTAGTTTCATCTCTTTGTTACTCTAGGTAACGCATACTCGTGGATATTTATATTAATATCATTTTCATGCTATTAGGGTTGTGTCCTACGTCGATCTAACGACATGATGCAATATGGCACTCATCATCATCTAGCATGCTCAATATGGAAAACATCATCATATTAAGGTAAAAATCATGCAATCATCATGCTCATCATAATGCCACAACGTGCGTCAAACATATCAAGCGTCACTCAACAAAATATGTATATACCACACATATCATCAAGCATCATAATCCACACATCATCATAACTCATACAATTATTTAGCCTATCCTATAGTAAGGCCACTTACTTGGTTGGCCTTGACCGAAGTACTCCCTAAATAGCTAAACGTAAGCTCCCGTTCCGTGAGAGCTGCTTCCTACGTCGCCGGGATTTGTTTCCTATCACACCGTTCACCACTTTCCGTTAGTATTTCACAATTAATTTACCTATAATTTAATAAATATGAAATACGACTCTAAAACGGCCTCGGATACCTTAATCGGGGCCGAAAACAGATCCGGGAGGGTCGAAACAGTGGAAACTTGGCTGAAAACAGGTGAGCCGAGCCGAAGAGCCGCTGGAGGAGCCGCCGGAGCGTCACCGGAGGGAGTCGAGCCGTTTGCGTCGAGCCGAGCCGAGGGACTGCCTACGCCGCTGTGTGACACGTGGCGGCAATAGAGAGAGCCACGTCGAGCGGTAGTGTCGGGTCGAAGCGTGGGTCGCAGTCCGACTCAATTGGACCGTGGGTCTAGTCTGGGTTGATTCAACTGAACCGTAGCTTCTGGGCTGGTTTGAGGTTTGGGCCGCTGTAGTTGGGCTGGGCCGAAGGCAGAGGCCAAGGGAGGAATGGGCTGGCTCTCTCAGGTTTTGGGTTCGGGTTGACCCGAATCCGTGGATCTCGTCTTCCTTACCCGACTTCGGCCGATTTTCCGGCGAGCTTTCTCTCTCTTTCCCACGGCGTTTCCGTTGCCAATTTCGGTCCTCTTTCTTCCCTTTTCCTCTTTGTTCGTCGTCGTTCTTCTTTCTTTTCTGGGAGTTTTGCGGTCTAGAAGCTCCTAAAAGCCACAGATCTAAGAACGATTAAGAAAACCTAATTTTCCGACCTCGGTTACCGACGACGACGCTTACGAAATAACACAAAACGCACCCTGAGTTATTATGCTTTCGTTAGGGATCCTTCTCATGGTGGTAACAGGTCGTTTGGTGTCGGTTTGAGGGCTCGTCGGAGAAACTGGACACTCGCTGACGTTTGTCTGAAATCTCTCTCTCTCTCTCTCTCGAAATTTTCTATCTTTTCTCCCTTTGCAGGTGTTCTGAAGATGCTGGGTGTCGTGGGCTGAGGGCTGGGCGTGTTGTGGCCGTCGTTTCGCGTGGGTTCCGCGAAACTCGGCGGGGTTTTCCGGCGACTAAGTTTTTTTTTTTTTTTTTCTTATTTTCTCGTTTTCTCGTTTTCCTCTTTTATTTATTTATTTATTATATATATTATTTTTTTTCTTTCTTTCCCGGGTCGTTACACTGATGCTCTTGTTGGACACCTTGTAGGCACTGATGCTCTTGTTGGACACCTTGTAGGAATAGTGACCATCGTATTAGATTCATAGGGATTTATCCACTTACTCATTTTTACTATTTCTTATTTTTCAAGGATACCAACTCAAGTATAGAGTAAAAAAAATGAAGTCCAAGTAAGAGAATTTTTGCAAGTAAGTCTTGGCAATTCTAGGAATTGAACCCCGATCAATATCATGGGAGGGTACTATGACATCACTACACTAGAGGTGCGTCATTGACTTTTTCTTAGCTTTTTATCAATACTTTTTATAAATTAAAAATAAAGATATTACATTAATGGATTAATACTTTTAAAATCAATAAATAATATGTTTTTTTTTTAAGTTATATATTATTGAAATTGAAAAAATACTTTGAAGAAAATATATTTAAATAAAGACGGTCTCCAAATACCAACACATGTCTTTTCTGTTTTGTTCTCACATGTTTTTTTTAAGAAAATTCTTTGAAAGTCATTCAACGTAAAAGTACTTCAAGCAAAAAACACTTAATGTGATACCCGAGTAAAAAAAAAATGGTCTATGAATGAACTGAGACCACATCGAAATGAGAGAGTTTCTAAGGATAGGATGATTAAGAAAGATTTAAAAGAATTAAAAATTATAATCTATAATAACAAGAAATATAGACATATGCGCACTTATGTGCAGAAGATCTTAAGTCTTCCCGACCTCTCGAGCAAACCAGCTAATTTTATCCATCAAATTAAATTTTGCTAAACTAAATTTAAATTAATTAAATAAATATTGAAAATAAGTATCAATACTAAATTTGCTTTACTAGAGATATTTTACTTTGCACCGGATTCATAGAATGATAATTTTGTCTTATCAGCTAGACAATGAAGGGTCACGGTAAGAACGATTATTTTAGAAAAGCATATGTGATTAGGTATTAAGTGATCATTTCGAAGGCACGACCGATGCCTTATATGGTTTAGAGTTGTTGGTCTTCCACGTTATAGGAGGAAGTTGGAAAGAATGGGTTGTCGAGACCCAAGTTGGTTTCTAGTATAAACATTATTCTAGTAATCATTTATAACATGCTTACATCACAGACAAGCAGTCACAATATACAATAAACATTCAATATCATCAAAGCTCATTTAAAAATACTAAGCTCTTAATTAGGTAAACAACATACTCACATGTTGTAAACAAGTTAAGAACTAGTTCAAAGATCAATATGCTACTTACCTGGTTTCGAATCCCTTTTTCTCTTGAATGTACGTTTAATAGGGTATTTTAAAACAATTTCCTCCAATCAGATCTATATTTCACAATTTTCAAGGTAAGTATAGGTCAAACTAGATAGAACAGGTCAAAACGAATCAAACGGGACAAACTGGAAGCTGAAATGAGGTCTCACGCGCCCTCACACTCTCAGCGTGTTTGTCCCACGTGCCAGAAAAACGTCCAGTAGCACGCCCAGTCGTGGCTCCCCATGCTCCCTGCGTGTAGTGCACGCGCTCTATCTTCTTCCTTGCGTTTTTTTGCCATTTTCCCAACTTCCCTATTAATACCGATTATGTCCCGAAGCCATATTCCACCCCTACAGCCCGTATTTCGTCCCGACTTCCACTACAACTTTATAGATCTTCTTATTACGATTCTAACCAGCCATATTTCATAACTTATTACGCAGTATAGACTAAGATATCTGGATTTAAAGATTCGGTCAAATGGGCTTTCTTAAACTTCCAACGCTGACAGTTTCCACAAGCGTTTCCCTAATCTCAAGCTTGCGCCCCCGACAACGAAATCACCAAACCATGAGGAATTTCGAAAGAGTCACCAATATCAACTCCTCTCCCTCGTGTCCTATTTTTCCTTTTTTCTCTGTTATTTGGTTTTTAATCTCACACCACAGCACTCTAACTTTTCACCTGACACATAAATCTAGTACCACCCTTCTACACCACCTCGTACTCCATCTTTCTTTCTTTTCCTTCCTCCAATCCACGTGTCCATTCCTCCTTTCTCCATGGCACTAGTAGCTTGTCTTCTTTTCTTTTCTTTAATTTCTATTAACTGATTTTGTTTTTTTTTTTTAATAATAATTATTATTATTATTAAATACAAAACCTTAATTCCAAAATACATTCTACATATGTTTTTTTATATATCTTTAGATGTAGTAGTATCATAGTACCCTCCAACGGTACTGATCGGGGTTCGATTTTCCGGATGTGCATGTCCATTTTGTTTACTCAAAAATATTATTCTAGACAGTGTTTAAGTCGTTCTATGATTCTCTTGGTAACATTTTCATTTGGAGGTAGAAAGACACTTAACCCCTCGGTTACATAGGGCTTTCATTACATGCCCTATGATTCTCACAAGGGAGCGCATCTAGTGTAGTGGTATCATAGTACCCTCCCACGATACTAACGGGGTTCGATTCCCTGGATGCGCATGAACATTTTGTTTTATCAAAAGATTCTCATTTTAAAAGATTCTTGGTAACCTTTTCATTTGTAGGTAGAAAGGCACTTAACCCCTCGGTTACATAGTGCTTTCATTACATGCGCTATGATTCTCATAAGGGAGCAGATCTAGTGTAGTGGTATCATAGTACCCTCCCACGATACTGATGAGGTTTGATTCCCCGGATGCGCATGTGCATTTTGTTTAATCAAAAATATTATTCTCAATAGTGTTTAACTTGGCCTATGATTCTCATTTTAAAACATTCTTGGTAACATTTTCATTTGTATGTCGAAAGGCACTTAACCCCTCGGTTACATAGTGCTTTCATTACATGAGCTATGTTTCTTACAAGGGAGCGCATCTAGTGTAGTGGTATCATAGTACCCTCCCACGGTACTGACCGGGACTCGATTCCCCAGATGCCCATGTCCATTTTGGTTACTCAAAAATATTGTTCTCGACAGTGTTTAAGTCGGCCTAGGGTTCTCATTTTTAAAGATACTTGGTAACCTTTTCATTTGTATGTTGAAAGGCACTTAACCCTCGGTTACATAGGGCTTTCATTACATGGGCTAAGAAGAAGCCCATCCAGTGAGTATCATAGTACTCTCCCACTTTTTAAGTGTCATCCAAGTATTCTAATTTTAAAAGATTTTTGGTAGCCTTTTAATTTGGATGTCTATTTTTGGTAGCCTTTTCATTTGTAGGTCGAAGGAACTTAACCCCTCAGTTACATACCGCTTTCATTACATGGGCTAAGATTCTAACAAGGGAGCGCATCTAGTGTAGTTATATCATAGTACCCTCCCACGGTACTGACCGGGGTTTGATTCTCCAAATGCGCAAGTCCATTTTGTTTACTCGAAATATTCATCTCAACAGTGTTTACGTCGGCCTATGATTCTCATTTTAAAATATTCTTGGAAACCTTTTCATTTGAATGTCGAAAGGCATTTCACCCCTCGGTTACATAGGGCTTTCATTACCTGAGCTATGATTCTTACAAGGTAGCGCATCTAGTGTAATGGTATCATAGTACCCTCCCACGATACTGACTAGGTTTCGATTCCCCGAATGTGCATGTCCATTTTGTTTACTCGAAAATATTGTTCTCAACAATGTTTATGTCGGCCTAGGGTTCTCATTTTAAAAGATTCTTGGTAACCTTTTAATTTGTATATCGAAACGTACTTAACCCCTAGGTTACATAAGTCTTTCATTACATGATCTAAGATTCTAATAAGAGAGTGCATTTAGTGTAGTGGTATTGTAGTACCCTCCCATGGTACTAACTAGGGTTTGATTCCCTAGATGCGCATATGCATCCATTTTGTTTACTCAAAAATATTGCTCTCGACAGTGTTTAAGTCGGTCTAGGAATCTCATGGCAAAAGATTATTGGTAACCTTTTCATTTGTATGTATGTCAAAAGGCACTTAACCCCTCGGTTACATAGGGCTTTCTTTACATGGGCTAAGATTCTTACAAGGGAGCGCATCAAGTATGGTAGTATCATAGTACCCTCCCAGGGTCCAGACTGGGGTTCGATTCCCCGGATGCGCATGGTCCATTTTGTATACTGTTGAAGTCGGTCTACGAATCTCATGGCAAAAGAATCTTTGCAACCTTTTCATTTGTATAACAAAATGCACTTAACCCCTCGGTTACATAGGGCTTTCTTTACATGGGCAAAGATTCTTACAAGGGAGCGCATCTAGTGTAGTGGTATCATAGTACCTTCTTTACATGGGCAAAGATTCTTACAAGGGATCGTATCTAGTGTAGTGGTATCATAGTACCCTTCCACCCTTCCACGGTGCTGACCAGAGGTTCTCTTCCCCGGATGCGAATGTCCATTTTGTTTACTCGAAATTATTCTCGATAGTGTTTAAGTCGGTCTAGACATCTCATGGCAAAATATTATTGGTAACCTTTATATTTGTATGTTAAAAGGCACCTAACCCCTCGGTTACATAGGGCTTTCATTACATGGGTTAAGATTCTTATAACGGAGCGCATCTAATGTAGTGGTACCATAGTACGTACCCTCCCACGGTACTGACCGGGGTTCGATTCATCGGATGCGCATGTCCATTTTGTATACTCGACAGTGTTTAAGTCGGTCTAGGAATCTCATGGCAAAAGACTCTTGGTAACCTTTTCATTTGTATGTCAAAAGGCACTTAACCGCTCTGTTACATAGGGATTTCTTTACTAGGGCTAAGATTCTTACAAGAATGCGCGTGTTTAAGTCAGTCTAGGAATCTCATGGCAAAAGATTCTTGGTAACCTTTTCATTTGTATGTCAAAAGTCACCTAACTCCTCTGTTACATAGGGCTTTCTTTACATTGGCATCTAGTGTAGTGGTATCATAGCACCCTCCCACGGTACAAACCGGGGTTCGATTTCCCAGATGCGCATGTCCATTTTGTTTACTCAAAAATATTGTTCTCGACCGTGTTTAAGTCGGTCTAGGAATCTCATGGCAAAAGATTCTTGGTAACCTTTTCATTTGTATGTCAAAAGGCACTTAACCGCTCGGTTACATAGGGCTTTCTTTACAAGAGCTAAGATTCTTACAAGGGAGCGCATCTAGTGTAGTGGTATCATAGTACCCTCCCACGGTACTGACCGGGGTTCGATTCCCCGGATGCGCATGTCCATTTTGTTTACTCAAAAATATTGTTCTCGACAGTGTTTAAGTCGGTCTAAGAATCTCATGGCAAAAGATTCTTGGTCATCTTTTCATTTGTATGTCAAAAGTCACCTAACTCCTCAGTTACATAGGGCTTTCTTTACATCGGCATCTAGTGTAGTGGTATCATAGCACCCTCCAACAGTACAAACCGGGGTTCGATTTCTCGGATGCGCATGTCCATTTTGTTTACTCAAAAATATTGTTCTCGACCGTGTTTAAGTCGGTCTAGGAATCTCATGGCAAAAGATTCTTGGTAACCTTTTCATTTGTATGTCAAAAGGCACTTAACCGCTCGGTTGCATAGGACTTTCTTTACAAGGGCTAAGATTCTAACAAGGGAGCGCATCTAGTGTAGTGGTATCATAGTACCCTCCCACGGTACTGACCGGGGTTCGATTCCCCGGATGCGCATGTCCATTTTGTTTACTTGAATATATTGCCTGCCACGGTACTGACCGGGGTTCGATTCCCTGGATGCGAATGTTCATTTTGTTTACTCGAATATATTGTTTAAGTCGGTCTAGGAACTCATGGCAAAAGATTCTTAATAGCCTTTTCTTTTGTATGTCAAAAGGCACTTAACCCCTCGGTTACATAGGGCTTTCTTTACATGGTCTAAGATTCTTACAAGGGAGCGCATCTAGTGTAGTGGTATCATAGTACCCTCCCACGGAAATGACCGGGTTTTGATTCCCCGAATGCGCATGTCCGGAGCACATCTAGTGTATTGGTATCATAGTACCCTCCCACGGAAATGACCGGGTTTTGATTCCCCGAATGCGCATGTCCGGAGCACATCTAGTGTATTGGTATCATAGTACCCTTCCACCCTACCACGGTGCTGACCAAGATTCTTTTCCCCGGATGCGCATGTCCCTTTTGTTTACTCGAAAAAATATTGTTCTCGGCAGTGTTTAAGTCGGTCTAGCAATCTCATGTCAGAATATTCTTGGTAACCTTTATATTTGTATGTTAAAAGGCACCGAACCCCTCGGTTACATAGGGCTTTCATTACATGGGATAAGATTCTTATAAGGGAGCGCACTAGTGTAGTGGTATCATAATTCCCTCCCACGGTACTGATCAGGGTTTGATTCCCCGAATGCGCATGTCCATTTTGTATACTTGAAAGTGTTTAAGTCGGTTTAGGAATCTCATGGCAAAAGTATCCTTCTAACCTTTTCATTTGTATGTCAAAAGAATCCTAACCCTTCGGTTACATAGGGCTTTCATTACATGGGCTAATTTTTTTCCAAGGGAGCACATTTAGTGTAGTGGTATCATAGTACCCTCCCACAGTACTGATCGGGATTCGATTTCCTGGTTGTGCATGTCCATTTTGTTTACTCGAAAATATTGTATACTCGATAGTGTTCAAGTCGGTCTATGAATCTCATGGCAAAAGACTCTTGGTAACCTTTTCATTTGTATGTCAAAAGGCACTTAACCGCTCGGTTACATTGGGCTTTCTTTACAAGGGCTAAGATTCTGACAAGGGTGCGCATCTAGTGTAGTGGTATCATAGTACCCTCCCACGGTGCTGATTGGGTTTCGATTCCATGGATGCGCATGTCTATTTTGTTTACTCGAAAATAATGTTCTCGATAGTGTTGAAGTCGGTCTAGGAATCTCATGGCAAAAGATTCTTGGTAACCTTTTCATTTGTATGTCAAAAGGCACCCAACCCCTCGGTTACATAGGGCTTTCATTACATGGGCTAAGATTCTTACAAGGGAGTGAATGGTATCATAGCACCCTCCCACGATACAGACCGGGGTTCGATTCCCCGGATGTGCATGTCTATTTTGTTTACTCAAAAATATTGTTCTCGATAGTGTTTATGTCGGTCTAGGAATCTCATGGCAAAAGATTCTTGGTAACCTTTTCATTTGTATGTCAAAAGGCACTTAACCGCTCGGTTACATAGGGCTTTCTTTACAAGGGCTAAGATTCTTACAAGGGAGCGCATCTAGTGTAGTGGTAACATAGTACCCTCCCACGGTACTGACCGGGGTTCGATTCCCCGGATGCGCATGTCTATTTTGTTTACTCGAATATATCTTTCTCGACGGTGTTTAAGTCGGTCTATGAATCTCATGGCAAAAGATTCTTGGTAACCTTTTCTTTTGTATGTCAAAAGGCACTTAACCCCTCGGTTACACAGGGCTTTCTTTACATGGGCAAAGATTCGTACAAGGGATCGCATGTAGTGTAGTGGTATCATAGTACCCTTCCACGGTGCTGAACAAATTTCTTTTCCCCGATGCGCATGTCCATTTTGTTTACTCGAAAATGTTTAAGTCAGTCTAGCAATCTCATGGCAAAATATTCTTGGTAATCTTTATATTTGTATGTTAAAATGCACCTAACCACTCGGTTACATAGGGCTTTCTTTACATTGGTTAAGATTTTTATACGGGAGCGCATCTAATGTAGTGGTATCATAGTACCCTCCCACGGTACTAACCGGGGTTCAATTCCTCGGATGCGCATGTCCATTTTGTATACTCGACAGTATTTAAGTCGGTCTAGGAATCTCATGGCAAAAGAATCTTGGTTACCTTTTTAATTGTATGTCAAAAGGCACCTAACTCCTCGGTTACATAAGGCTTTCTTTACATTGGCATCTAGTGTAGTGGTATCATAGTACCCTCCCACGGTACTGATCGGGGTTTGATTCTCCGGATGTGCATGTCAATTTTGTTTACTCGAAAATATTGTTCTCGACAATGTTTAAGTCGGTTTAGGAATCTCCTGGCTAAAGATTCTTGGTAACCTTTTCATTTGTATGTCAAAAGTCTCCTAACCCATGGCTTACATAGGGCTTTCATTACATGGGCTAAGATTCTTATAAGGGGGCGCATTTAGTATAGTGTTATCATAGTACCCTCCCACGGTACTGATCGGTTTGATCTCCCGGATGCGCATGTCCATTTTGTTTACTCGAAAATATTGTATACTCGACAGTGTTCAAGTCGGTCTACGAATCTCATGGCAAAAGACACTTGGTAACCTTTTCATTTGTATGTCAAAAGGCACTTAACCGCTCGGTTACATAGGGCTTTCTTTACAAGGGCTAAAATTCTTACAAGGGAGCGCATCTAGTGTAGTGGTATCATAGTACCCTCCCACGGTACTGATCGGGGTTTGATTCTCCGGATGTGCATGTCAATTTTGTTTACTCGAAAATATTGTTCTCGACAATGTTTAAGTCGGTTTAGGAATCTCCTAGCTAAAGATTCTTGGTAACCTTTTCATTTGTATGTCAAAAGTCTCCTAACCCATGGCTTACATAGGGCTTTCATTACATGGGCTAAGATTCTTATAAGGGGGCGCATTTAGTATAGTGTTATCATAGTACCCTCCCACGGTACTGATCGGTTTGATCTCCCGGATGCGCATGTCCATTTTGTTTACTCGAAAATATTGTATACTCGACAGTGTTCAAGTCGGTCTACGAATCTCATGGCAAAAGACACTTGGTAACTTTTTCATTTGTATGTCAAAAGGCACTTAACCGCTCGGTTACATAGGGCTTTCTTTACAAGGGCTAAGATTCTTATAAGGGAGTGCATCTAGTGTAATGGTATCATAGTACCCTCCCACGGTACTGACCGGGGATTGATTCCCCGGATGCTCATCGTCCATTTCGTATACTCGACGTTTTTAAGTCGGTCTACGAATCTCATGGCAAAATATTCTTGGTAACCTTTATATTTGTATGTTAAAAGGCACCTAAACCCTCGGTTACATAGGGCTTTTATTACATGGGTTAAGATTCTTATAAGGGAGCGCATCTAGTGTAGTGGTATCATAGTACCCTCCCACGGTACTAACCGGGGTTTGATTCCCCGGATGCACATGATCCATTTTGTATACTCGACGTTTTTAAGTCGGTCTACGAATCTCATGCCAAAAGACTCTTGGTAACCTTTTCATTTGTATGTCAAAAGGCACTTAACCGCTCGGTTACATAGGGCTTTATTTACAAGGGCTAAGATTCTTATAAGGGAGCGCATCTAATGTAGTGGTATCATAGTACCCTGCCACGATACTGACCGGGGTTCTATTCCCCGGATGTGCATGGTCCATTTCGTATACTCGATGTTTTTAAGTCGGTCTACGAATCTCATGGAAAAAGACTCTTGGTAACCTTTTCATTTGTGTGTCAAAAGGCACTTAACCGCTCGGTTACATACGGCTTTCTTTACAAGGGCTAAGATTCTTACAAGGGAGCGCATCTAGTGTAGTGTTATCATATTACCCTCCCACGGTACTGATCGTGGATCGATTCCCCAGATGCGTATCGTCCATTTCGTATACTCG
The DNA here is from genome assembly GCF_057944985.1 of Cucurbita pepo subsp. pepo. Lineage (NCBI taxonomy): Eukaryota > Viridiplantae > Streptophyta > Magnoliopsida > Cucurbitales > Cucurbitaceae > Cucurbita > Cucurbita pepo. Next base: position 1,437,777 of record NC_141815.1, on the reverse strand, counting down.
ACGTTTTTAAGTCGGTCTACGAATCTCATGGCAAAAGACTCTTGGTAACCTTTTCATTTGTATGTCAAAAGGCACTTAACCACTCGGTTACATAGGGCTTTCTTTACAAGGGCTAAAATTCTTACAAGGGAGCGCATCTAGTGTAGTGTTATCATATTACCCTCCCACGGTACTGACCGGGTTCGATTCCCTGGATGCGCATGGTCCATTTTGTATACTCGACATTTTTAAGTCGGTCTACGAATCTCATGGAAAAAGACTCTTGGTAACCTTTATATTTGTATGTTAAAAGAAACCTAAACCCTCGGTTACATAGGGCTTTTATTACATGCGTTAAGATTCTTATAAGGGAGCGCATCTAGTGTAGTGGTATCATAGTACCCTCCAACGGTACTAACCGGGTTCGATTCCCTGCATGCGCATGGTCCATTTTGTATACTCGACGTTTTTAAGTCGGTCTACGAATCTCATGGAAAAAGACTCTTGGTAACCTTTATATTTGTATGTTAAAAGGCACCTAAACCCTCGGTTACATAGGGCTTTTATTACATGCGTTAAGATTCTTATAAGGGAGCGCATCTAGTGTAGTGGTATCATAGTACCCTCCCACGGTACTAACCGGGGTTTGATTCCCCGGATGCACATGATCCATTTTGTATACTCGACGTTTTTAAGTCGGTCTACGAATCTCATGGCAAAAGACTCTTGGTAACCTTTTCATTTGTATGTCAAAAGGCACTTAACCGCTCGGTTACATAGGGCTTTCTTTACAAGGGCTAAGATTCTTATAAGGGAGCGCATCTAATGTAGTGGTATCATAGTACCCTGCCACGATACTGACCGGGGTTCTATTCCCCGGATGTGCATGGTCCATTTCGTATACTCGATGTTTTTAAGTCGGTCTACGAATCTCATGGAAAAAGACTCTTGGTAACCTTTTCATTTGTGTGTCAAAAGGCACTTAACCGCTCGGTTACATACGGCTTTCTTTACAAGGGCTAAGATTCTTACAAGGGAGCGCATCTAGTGTAGTGTTATCATATTACCCTCCCACGGTACTGATCGTGGATCGATTCCCCAGATGCGTATCGTCCATTTCGTATACTCGACGTTTTTAAGTCGGTCTACGAATCTCATGGCAAAAGACTCTTGGTAACCTTTTCATTTGTATGTCAAAAGGCACTTAACCACTCGGTTACATAGGGCTTTCTTTACAAGGGCTAAAATTCTTACAAGGGAGCGCATCTAGTGTAGTGTTATCATATTACCCTCCCACGGTACTGACCGGGTTCGATTCCCTGGATGCGCATGGTCCATTTTGTATACTCGACATTTTTAAGTCGGTCTACGAATCTCATGGAAAAAGACTCTTGGTAACCTTTATATTTGTATGTTAAAAGAAACCTAAACCCTCGGTTACATAGGGCTTTTATTACATGCGTTAAGATTCTTATAAGGGAGCGCATCTAGTGTAGTGGTATCATAGTACCCTCCAACGGTACTAACCGGGTTCGATTCCCTGCATGCGCATGGTCCATTTTGTATACTCGACGTTTTTAAGTCGGTCTACGAATCTCATGGAAAAAGACTCTTGGTAACCTTTATATTTGTATGTTAAAAGGCACCTAAACCCTCGGTTACATAGGGCTTTTATTACATGCGTTAAGATTCTTATAAGGGAGCGCATCTAGTGTAGTGGTATCATAGTACCCTCCCACGGTACTAACCGGGGTTTGATTCCCCGGATGCACATGATCCATTTTGTATACTCGACGTTTTTAAGTCGGTCTACGAATCTCATGGCAAAAGACTCTTGGTAACCTTTTCATTTGTATGTCAAAAGGCACTTAACCGCTCGGTTACATAGGGCTTTCTTTACAAGGGCTAAGATTCTTATAAGGGAGCGCATCTAATGTAGTGGTATCATAGTACCCTGCCACGGTACTGACCGGGGTTCTATTCCCCGGATGTGCATGGTCCATTTCGTATACTCGATGTTTTTAAGTCGGTCTACGAATCTCATGGAAAAAGACTCTTGTAACCTTTTCATTTGTGTGTCAAAAGGCACTTAACCGCTCGGTTACATAGGGCTTTCTTTACAAGGGCTAAGATTCTTACAAGGGAGCGCATCTAGTGTAGTGTTATCATATTACACTCCCACGGTACTGATCGGGGATCGATTCCCCAGATGCGTATCGTCCATTTCGTATACTCGACGTTTTTAAGTCGGTCTACGAATCTCATGGCAAAAGACTCTTGGTAACCTTTTCATTTGTATGTCAAAAGGCACTTAACCGCTCGGTTACATAGGGCTTTCTTTACAAGGGCTAAAATTCTTACAAGGGAGCGCATCTAGTGTAGTGGTATCATAGTACCCTCCCACGGTATTGACGGGGGTTCGATTCCCTGGATGCGCATGGTCCATTTTGTATACTCGACGTTTTTAAGTCGGTCTACGAATCTCATGGAAAAAGACTCTTGGTAACCTTTATATTTGTATGTTAAAAGGCACCTAAACCCTCGGTTACATAGGGCTTTTATTACATGGGTTAAGATTCTTATAAGGGAGCGCATCTAGTGTAGTGGTATCATAGTACCCTCCCACGGTTATTTATTACATGGGTTAAGATTCTTATAAGGGAGCGCATCTAGTGTAGTGGTATCATAGTACCCTCCCACGGTACTAACCGGGATTTGATTCCCCAGATGCACATGATCCATTTTGTATACTCGACGTTTTTAAGTCGGTCTACGAATCTCATGGCAAAAGACTCTTGGTAACCTTTTCATTTGTATGTCAAAAGGCACTTAACCGCTCGGTTACATAGGGCTTTCTTTACAAGGGCTAAGATTCTTACAAGGGAGCGCTTCTAATGTAGTGGTATCATAGTACCCTGCCACGGTACTGACCGGGGTTCTACTCCCCGGATGTGCATGGTCCATTTCGTATACTCGACGTTTTTAAGTCGGTCTACGAATCTCATGGAAAAAGACTCTTGGTAACCTTTTCATTTGTGTGTCAAAAGGCACTTAACCGCTCGGTTACATAGGGCTTTCTTTACAAGGGCTAAGATTCTTACAAGGGAGCGCATCTAGTGTAGTGTTATCATATTACCCTCCCACGGTACTGATCGGGGATCGATTCCCCAGATGCGTTCGTCCATTTCGTATACTCGACGTTTTTAAGTCGGTCTACGAATCTCATGGCAAAAGACTCTTGGTAACCTTTTCATTTGTATGTCAAAAGGCACTTAACCGCTCGGTTACATAGGGCTTTCTTTACAAGGGCTAAAATTCTTACAAGGGAGCGTATCTAGTGTAGTGGTATCATAGTACCCTCCCATGGTACTGACCGGGGTTCGATTCCCCGGATGCGCATGGTCCATTTTGTATACTCGACGTTTTTAAGTCGGTCTACGAATCTCATGGAAAAAGACTCTTGGTAACCTTTATATTTGTATGTTAAAGGCACCTAAACCCTCGGTTACATATGGCTTTTATTACATGGGTTAAGATTCTTATAAATGAGCGCATCTAGTGTAGTGGTATCATAGTACCCTCCCACGGTACTAACCGGGGTTTGATTCCCCGGATGCACATGATCCATTTTGTATACTCGACGTTTTTAAGTCGGTCTACGAATCTCATGGCAAAAGACTCTTGGTAACCTTTTCATTTGTATGTCAAAAGGCACTTAACCGCTCGGTTACATAGGGCTTTCTTTACAAGGGCTAAGATTCTTATAAGGGAGCGCATCTAATGTAGTGGTATCATAGTACCCTGCTACGGTACTGACCGGGGTTCTATTCCCCGGATGTGCATGGTCCATTTCGTATACTAGATGTTTTTAAGTCGGTCTACGAATCTCATGGAAAAAGACTCGTGGTAACCTTTTCATTTGTGTGTCAAAAGGCACTTAACCGCTCGGTTACATAGGGCTTTCTTTACAAGGGCTAAGATTCTTACAAGGGAGCGCATCTAGTGTAGTGTTATCATATTACCCTCCCACGGTACTGATCGGGGATCGATTCCCCAGATGCGTATCGTCCATTTCGTATACTCGACGTTTTTAAGTCGGTCTACGAATCTCATGGCAAAAGACTCTTGGTAACCTTTTCATTTGTATGTCAAAAGGCACTTAACCGCTCAGTTACATAGGGCTTTCTTTACAAGGGCTAAAATTCTTACAAGGGAGCGCATCTAGTGTAGTGGTATCATAGTACCCTCCCATGGTACTGACCGGGGTTCGATTCCCTCGATGCACATGGTCCATTTTGTATACTCGACGTTTTTAAGTCGGTCTACGAATCTCATGGAAAAAGACTCTTGGTAACCTTTATATTTGTAAGTTAAAAGGCACCTAAACCCTCGGTTACATAGGGCTTTTATTACATGGGTTAAGATTCTTATAAGGGAGCGCATCTAGTGTAGTGGTATCATAGTACCCTCCCACGGTACTAACCGGGGTTTGATTCCCCGGATGCACATGATCAATTTTGTATACTCGACGTTTTTAAGTCGGTCTACGAATCTCATGGCAAAAGACTCTTGGTAACCTTTTCATTTGTATGTCAAAAGGCACTTAACCGCTCGGTTACATAGGGCTTTCTTTACAAGGGCTAAGATTCTTATAAGGGAGCGCTTCTAATGTAGTGGTATCATAGTACCCTGCCACGGTACTGACCGGGGATCTATTCCCCGGATGTGCATGGTCCATTTCATATACTCGACGTTTTTAAGTCGGTCTACGAATCTCATGGAAAAAGACTCTTGGTAACCTTTTCATTTGTGTGTCAAAAGGCACTTAACCGCTCGGTTACATAGGGCTTTCTTTACAAGGGATAAGATTCTTACAAGGGAGCGCATCTAGTGTAGTGTTATCATATTACCCTCCCACGGTACTGATCGGGGATCGATTCCCCAGATGCGTATTGTCCATTTCGTATACTCGACGTTTTTAAGTCGGTCTACGAATCTCATGGCAAAAGACTATTGGTAACCTTTTAATTTGTATGTCAAAAGGCACTTAACCGCTCGGTTACATAGGGCTTTCTTTACAAGGGCTAAAATTCTTACAAGGGAGCATATCTAGTGTAGTGGTATCATAGTACCCTCCCACGATACTGATCGGGGTTCGATTCCCCGGATGCGCATGGTCCATTTTGTATACTCGACGTTTTTAAGTCGGTCTACGAATCTCATGGAAAAAGACTCTTGGTAACCTTTATATTTGTATGTTAAAAGGCAACTAAACCCTCGGTTACATATGGCTTTTATTACATGGGTTAAGATTCTTATAAGGGAGCGCATCTAGTGTAGTGGTATCATAGTACCCTCCCACGGTACTAACCGGGGTTTGATTCCCCGGATGCACATGATCTATTTTGTATACTCGACGTTTTTAAGTCGGTCTACGAATCTCATGGCAAAAGACTCTTGGTAACCTTTTCATTTGTATGTCAAAAGGCACTTAACCGCTCGGTTACATAGGGCTTTCTTTACAAGGGCTAAGATTCTTATAAGGGAGCGCATCTAATGTAGTGGTATCATAGTACCCTGCCACGGCACTGACCGGGGTTCTATTCCCCGAATGTGCATGGTCCATTTCGTATACTCGACATTTTTAAGTCGGAATACGAATCTCATGGAAAAAGACTCTTTGTAACCTTTTCATTTGTGTGTCAAAAGGCACTTAACCGCTCGGTTACATAGGGCTTTCTTTACAAGGGCTAAGATTCTTAAAAGGGAGCGCATCTAGTGTAGTGTTATCATATTACCCTCCCATGGTACTGATCGGGGATCGATTCCCCAGATGCGTATCGTCCATTTCGTATACTCGACGTTTTTAAGTCGGTCTACGAATCTCATGGCAAAAGACTCTTGGTAACCTTTTCATTTGTATGTCAAAAGGCACTTAACCGCTCGGTTACATAGGGCTTTCTTTACAAGGGCTAAAATTCTTACAAGGGAGCGCATCTAGTGTAGTGGTATCATAGTACCCTCCCACGATACTGACCGGGGTTCGATTCCCCGGATGCGCGTGGTCCATTTTGTATACTCGACGTTTTTAAGTCGGTCTACGAATCTCATGGAAAAAGACTCTTGGTAACCTTTTCATTGGTATGTCAAAAGGCACTTAACCGCTCGGTTACATAGGGCTCTCTATACAAGGGCTAAAATTCTTTCAAGGGAGCGCATCTAGTGTAGTGGTATCATAGTACCCTCCCACGTTTCTGACCGGGGTTCGATTCCCCAGATGTGCATGTCCATTTTTTACTAAATAATAATGGTCTCGACAGTGTTTAAGTCGGTCTAGCAATCTCATGGCAAAATATTCTTGGTAACCTTTATATTTGTATGTTAAAAGGCACCTAACCCCTCGGTTACATAGGGCTTTTATTACATGGGTTAAGATTCTTATAACGGAGCGCATCTAGTTTAGTGGTATCATAGTACCCATCCACGGTACTGACCGGGGTTCGATTCCCCGGATGCGCATGATCCATTTCGTATACTAAGTCGGTCTACGAATTTACTTAGGGCTTTCTTTACAAGGGCTAAAATTCTTACAAGGGAGCGCATCTAGTGTAGTGGTATCATAGTACCCTCCCACGGTACTGACCTGTGATTGATTCCCTGGATGCGCATGGTCCATTTCGTATACTCGATGTTTTTAAGTCGGTCTACGAATATCATGGCAAAAGACTCTTCGTAACCTTTTCATTTGTATAACAAAATGAACTTAACCCCTTGTTACATAGGTCTTTCTTTAAATGGGCAAATATTCTTACAAGGGAGCACATCTATTGTAGTGGTATCATAGTACCCTCCCACGGTACTGATCGGGGTTTGATTCCCCGAATGCGCATGTCTTTTTTTTTACTCGAAAATATTGTTCTCGACAATTAATTAAGTGGTATTTTGATGATAACAAACCTACTTTTAATTATTAACAATTTTTATTTTGAACTTTCCCGAGTATAAGATTGGGAATGACGATTTTAACGACTTTTGAATCACTAAAGTCAGAGCGAAAACAAAGAAATTACAGTCGAGACAACATACCCGACGTGATGATGTGGCAGCACGACTTTTCAATCACTAAAATCAGAGCGAAAACAAAGAAATTACAGTCGAGACAACATACCCGACGTGATGATGTGGCAGCTAAATCAAAATGACACTAAAATCATAGCGAAAACAAAGAAATTACAGTTGAGACAACATACCCGACGTGATGATGTGGCAGCTAATTCAAAATGACACTAAAATTAGAGCTAAAACAAAGAAATTATGGTCGACATACCCAAAATGACACTTTTAATTATAGAAATCTAACAAAGGGTGGAGTTTTTCTTATTATTATATTTCTAAATAAAATTATTTTTACAAAATATAAATTTGAATCTAACGTTACTCAAATCGATTTTTATTATTACTAGATTACACTATTATATTATTATATTTTAAAATTTTGTTGGTTACTCGCATAATTTTTATTATTATTATATTATTATATTTATAATAAATTTTAAAATTTTAATTTAATCGTTACTTACCTTACTTTTTATTATTATATTATTACTATATTTATAATAAATTTTGAATTTTAAAATTTTGGTGGTTACATCATTTTTATTATTATCATATTATTATATTTATATTAAATTTTGAAATTTTAATTTAACAGTTACACACATTCCTTTTTATTATTATTATATTATTATATTTATAATAAATTTAAAATTTTTCAAGATTTTTATTATTTTTATATTATATTTTTATGTTTTTTAAAAAAATAATAAAAATAAATTTATAATTTTTTTTTATTATTTACTTTTAATCTCCCCTTCCATTTCACTTCTAACGCAATCTCTTTTTTTCCACTTTCAACAGAACTTAGGTAATTCTTCATCTTCAATTTTCTAAAGCTTCTGCTCTCTCCCGCTTCTAATTTTATTTTTATTTATCTTATTCTTGAGAGAGATTTTTTAATGTATTGTGAAGAAATAGTTGCGAGTGCTCCAAATTGTAAATCTACTCTTTTAAAAAGTTGTGGTGTGTTCCTGCAAATTCAAATACTTGTATCAATTTGATCATACGTCGTGGAAAGGATTGAGTTTGCTCTTAAACTCGTAAAAAAGACGGTGTAGCAGTTGTGCTCTGATCCGTGGAAATAGTCGAGAAAGTTCTTTATTAAAATTCCCAAGAGACGCTTGGGGAGTGGAGTAGGTCGAGTTTGACCGAACCACTATAAAATTACAGTGTCATATTTTCTAACTCTTTCTTATTTAATTTGAAAATTATTATTGTGACTTATTGCCTATTCTAAGTTTCTTACCGTTGATTATTGGTTTGACTTACAATCTATCTTAAAAAAGTTTCATAATTAGAAAAATTAATCACGCTTAAATACTTTTATCCCCTCCCCTTCTAGGGTTGTCATACCGATCCAACACTCATTTGTCTTAGGCTCTAAGAAAGTCTAAAAGACATGGAGGAATCGTCGTAAGCTCTTAGCCTCCCTATATTTCCACTGTGTGCCTAGCCAAACTCACATCCTCATGCCAGCGCTCCATCTATAGTACCCTCTCAATGTTCCATGGGCCTTAAATGGGGTAACGTTGCATTCCTATATGATAGGTAGACCTTCACCAATTGAGTTAAGTTCACGATTAGGGTTTGCGTCCTAACTATTCTTACACAGACCTAGTTGACCCATAATGTCGTAATGGACCATAAATATTATTGAGGGACCAAGAAAAGATAAAACATAGCTTTAGGCTCACATTTGTTATAAAATTTTTCTAAATAATAAATATGTTTGCTCACATTATGTCAAATACCTAGCGACAAACTCCTATCTTCCTTTCATTACTGAACAAGTTCCCAGATAATAACCCTAAGGGTTTTCTTATGGATGATAGTGACGATATTTATGATAGTGGCGATATTGATGATAGTGGCGATATTGATGATCGTGACGATATCGACCGTGACCTTGATACGAACTGGAACTTCTAATAACTATGATGAATGCATGGCTAACTATGGATATGATGCCGGAAATAGGGAGTTTAAGTGATTTAATCTATTATAAATATGTTTTTGTTTCTGGCTATAAAAATTTTTGGTTAATCACTTTAAATTGAATTTTTAATAATTGTTTCTTAAGGAAAAAAAAAAAAAAGAAAAAAGAATCCAATTATATTAAATTACTTCCAATTTATTATAAAAAAAAATTAATAAAATAATTAAGTTGCTCGCATGAAAAAAAAAAAAAAAAAACAGTTTTTTATTTTCTTGAATTTATTATTCTAGAATTTTTTAATTAAAAAAATTGTAAAAAGGCTAAACAAATGCTTAGTGTACTGGTATCATAGTACCCTCCCACAGTATTGACCGGGATTTGATTCCTTGGATGTGCATTTTCCTTAAATTACTTTGCTATATATATGTTTCCGACGAAAAATTTTAGTACGGTGTTTGTTCTATCAGTTCGATCTTTGATCTTGTTTCTATCAATGAAATTCTCCAATCCATTGATCGAATTATGATGGACGAGTCTTGGATCATTCGATTACGTATTATAAAAAAATCTATATATATATATATAGATATATATATATCTATATATATATAGAGGAGAGCAACCCTTCATTTGTATGTAACGCTCTTCCTTACGAAGGACTTAACTGTTTGGTTACATAGGGCTTTCATTATATGAGAGATTCTTAGTAACCTTTCATTTGTATGTCCGTTGAAGCGTGGACTTAACTGCTCAGTTTCATTACATGGGCTAAAATTCTTAGTAGCCTTTCATTTGTATGTCTGTTGAAGCGTGGACTTAACTGCTCGGTTTCATTACATGGGCTAAGATTCTTAGTAGCCTTTCATTTGTATGTTGAAAGGCTCGTTGAAGCGTGGACTTGGGTTACATAGGGCTTTAATAACATGGTCTAAGATTCTTAGTAACCTTTCATTTGAGTGTCGAAAGGCCAATTGATGTGTGAACTTAATGTTTGGTTACATATGGCTTTAATTACATGGCCTAAGATTCTAAGTAACCTTTCATTTGTATGTCGAAAGGCCCATTGATGCGTGAACTTAACTGTTCGGTTACATAAGGCTTTCATTACATGGACTAAGATTCTTACAAGGGAGCGCATCTAGTGCAGTGACATCATAGTGCATCTAGTGGTATCATATTGTACCCTCCCGTGGTACTGATTGAGGTTCGATTCCCTTTCGAAAATATTATTCTCGAAAGTGTTTAAGTCGAACTGATCCAATCTAGAATGTCGAAAGGTCCGTTGAAGCATAGACTTAACTTCTCGGTTACATAGGGCTTTCATTACATGGGCTAAGATTATTACAAGGGACTGTATCTAGTGTAGTGGTATCATAGTACCCTCCCCCATGGTACTGACCGGGTTCGATTCCCCGGATGCGCATGGACATAACTCCTTGGTTAGATAGGGTTTTCATTGTATGTTGAAAGGCCCAGTGGAGCGTGGACTTAACTCCTAACTCTTTAGTTACATACGGGTTTCATTGGGCTAGGATTCTTTTGGGAAAAAATTACTCCTAACTCTTTAGTTACCGGTTTCATTGGGCTAGGATTCTCTTAGGAATGCAATAGCCAAAAATAATAATAATAATAATAATAATAAATAAATAAACAAATAAAAATAATTATTAAAAAATAGAAAAAATAACCAAGCAACAATTTCTTGGTAATAGCTCAAAAAAATAAAAATAAACAAATAAATAAATAAATAAATAAACAAAAAAAAAAAACAACAACATTTTCTCCTTCTTTCCACTGACCTCCCATCCCTCTCCACAATTATCTCTCATCAACCCATCCTTACCAATCGCAAAAAGAAACAGAAAAACAACAATGGTCAGATTTTGAGAAGTACAATGGAAAACAACAATGGTCAGATTTTGAGAAGTACAATGGAAAACAACAATGGTCAGATTTTGAGAAGTACAATGGAAAACAACAATGGTCAGATTTTGAGAAGTACAATGGAAAACAACAATGGTCAGATTTTGAGAAGTACAATGGAAAACAACAATGGTCAGATTTTGAGAAGTACAATGGAAAACAACAATGGTCAGATTTTGAGAAGTACAATGGAAAACAACAATGGTCAGATTTTGAGAAGAAGTAAAATGGCTTTCAACACAATGAGATTGCAGATTTAGAGATTTTGTTTCGTCATTACTGTAAAATCCTATCTCAGATTTCCTTTTCCTTTATCGCTTTGGTTATAAGAAGTTAATTTAGGATCAAATCTTCTCTCATATTTTACCCTGTAATAATCAGATCCCATATCCAATTGATTAGATTTTTGTTAGCATTTTAAGTTATACGGTTAGATTCAATAAAATTCTAGTTGGCAGATCTAATATTTTATGCTGTAATAATCAGATCCCATATACAATTGATTAGATTTTTGTTAGCATTTTAAGTTATACGGTTAGATTCAATAAAATTCTAGTTGGCAAATCTATAAAATGGTAGCCAAATAATCCACTTAAAATTGCGAGTAATATCTGTTTACACAATTGAAAATCTATTCACAGAAGGAAAGGAAAATAATTAGAGAGAGATTGAGGAAAGATTTGTGGAACAGAATTTAACAATAAAACAACAAATATTATAGGGCAATGAACTGAGTTAAATTTTGTAAGAAATATGAGAATTTATGATGAACAATGTAAATTAGGGAAATAATTTTGTAGAGTTGAACCCTGAAACTAATATCATGGGCTCATATAGGTTGACTTGGTTTTCAAATGACGAAATCGAACTTTCATTAAAGATATATTTGTGACAACGACTTAAGCTAGCCAGGTAAGTGGCCTTACTATCGGCATGGTTATATTTGATGTTGACACGTGCCCGTGGTTCTGCACGTGTCATATATATTGATATGTGTGAATTATCTATTAATCGGTATGCTTATATTATGTTTATGTTATGTTATAATATGTGAATTGTATGATAATAATTATGGTATGATGTGTTCAAGGATAGGTTTGAGATAGGATACGAGAAGGATGTACAAAACGAAATGTAACGATAGGAGTAAGATACGTTCATGAAACGTTAAGGTTAGGTTACATACTGGAGTGATATGGATAAGAGAGATTGATGGAAGAATACGGTTAGGTTACGGGTAGAAAGGGATAGGTTTGTGATAGATTGATACGATAGCGTTAGGATTGATAGAACGATAGCGTTAGGTTAAGTTCTTGTGATGATATGACTAAGGTACGTCCATGTAATGATATGTCTGTGATAGGTATAAGAACGTTAAGGCTATGATAAGTTAGAGAACGATATGACTACGAAGTGTTTACGTTATGGCTTGTTTATGATATGATACATTGTGATGCAATATGTCATGGTATGACGTATATATGATGAAATATTATGTTAAAAGCATAGAACGTTATATTAGGTCTCTCAAATTATGTGTATACAGCATGATATGAATGACATGAAATTACCATAAATGACATGAAATATAACCCCGTTAGAATGATGTATGATTTGAGAACTGAAGAATGAGAAACGATATGATATGAATGATGAATGATATCTGAAACGATATGAAAAATGATATGATATGTACATAATGCTAGCGGGGTTGTATTAAAGGATAATGAAAATGGAAAAGTTTTTGGACCTCATGCATTATGTGTGCTCATGCATTTGGGGGATACCCCTATCCCATCACGAGGGTACGGACGCGTACATCCAATGGCAGGACAACATCGTTATGCTTTGCATAGCGCTGCCGTGAAGATTACTAGTTCTAGCGGGTGTCCGGCCTAAGGGGCTCCCAGAGTATGCCCACCAGATAAGGAAAGTGGTCCAGCGGTGTGCGAACTAGCTGGTGAGCCCATACTCGCACGTATGGGCTATGTGTAGAGTATATGGTACACGTCTAAAATTACTCGTTAGGACAGCACCGTAGGGAAAACGAAATGAAAGATAGGTCCCATCATCTCATTGCATGTGATTGTTGCATTTAACCCCAATAGTGGGGTCACTTACTGAGTATTTCTTTAAATACTCAAACCCTGTGCTACTACATTTTTCAGGTTAAGGCAAGGCATTCATGTACGGCTGACGACGGCATCGCAACTCGAGACCATGGCACATGCATAGGATAGCGGTATTTATTTTCTTAGACTTAGGCTAGAATAGGATGTTTTTAACTTAAATGCTTCTTTATTTTATTTAGTCTTTTGTTGTGTCATTTTAAAGATGTTTTCGAAACATGTAAGTCCATGGCTGTATTTTAAGATAAAGGATATGTTTTATGGAATTTAAATGAAGTCTTCTGCAATCAATGTTTATGGTACGTATACAGTAGCGACCATAAATTAAGTAGAAAATTTTGGGTCGTTACATGGTAACCTTTCATTTGTATGTTAAAAGGCACTTAACTACTCGGTTACATAGGGCTTTCATTACATGGGCTAATATTCTTACAAGGGAGTGCATCTAGTGTAGTGGTATCATAGTACCCTCCCACGGTATTGATTAGGGTTTGATTCCCTAGATGCTCATTTCCATTTTGTTTACTCGAAAATATTGTTCTCGAAAGTGTTTAAGTAGGGCTTTCATTACATGGGCTAAGATTCTTACAAGGGAGCGCATCTAGTGTAGTGGTATCATAGTACCCTCCCACATTACTGATCGGGGTTTGATTCCCTGGATGTGCATTTTCATTTTATTTATTTGAAAATATTGTTCACGGGCTTGTTGGAGCGTGACTTAACTACAAACCCTTAGTCAAGGCTAAGATGACTAACGGACTGAACTGCTAGGTTACATAGGGCTTTCATTACATGGGCCAAGATTCATACAATGACCGTGGTTTCATTCCCCAGATGTGCATTTCAATTTTATTTATTTGAAAATATTTTTCTCGAAAGTGTTTAAGTCGGCCTATGATGCTCATGGAAAAAGATTCTTGGTAACCTTTTATTTGTATGTCGAAAGGCACTTAACCCCTCGGTTACATAGGGCTTTCATTACATGGGCTAAGATTCTTACAAGGGAGCGCATCAAGTGTAATGCTATCATAGTATCCTCCCACAGTACTCACCGGGATAAGCATTTCCATTTTACTTATTTGAAAATATTATTCTAGAAATTGTTTAAGTCGGTCAAGGATTCTCATCAGAAAAGATTCTTGGTAACCTTTCATTTGTATGTTGAAAGGCACTTCAGGCTTTCATTACATGGGCTAAGATTCTTATAAGGGAGCGCATCTAGTGTAGTGGTATCATAGTACACTCCCACGGTACTGATCGGGATTCGATTCCCCGGATATGTGCATTTCCATTTTACTTATTCAAAAATATTGTTCTCGAAAGTGTTTAAGTCGGCCTTGGACTTTCATGGAAAAAGATTCTTGGTACATTTTCATTTGTATGTTGAAAGGCACTTCTCGGTTACATAGGGCTTTCATTACATGGGCTAAGATTCTTACAAGGGTGCGTGTAACAGTACACCTTCTGAGGAGAGAGGAGAGAGAAAAAAAAAAGAAAGAAAGGGGGGCCCCCGCCGAAAATCACGAGATTTCGGCGGGATCCACTCAGGCTCCCGTAAACCCTAGGAGTGGCCGCCTCCTTTAGGGAGAAGGGAGCGCTAGTGTAGTTGAAGCAGGAGGAAGCCGACGTGCCACCGGAGAACGGACGAGCAACGACGCATCCACCGGCGACAATAGCCAAGCCCTGCGAGTTGGACCGTCGGGACTTTTAGACGAGGAAGACGCAGCGCAGGCGTGGGTCGACCCCCGGCATTCGGCGAGACGTCTCAGCCAGCGTGCAGCCCGCGTTCGGACACCACCCAGAGCCTCGTCTCCTTTGTGGCCCAAACCGGAGGCGCTCTAGAAACCCTACGTCGGCGGTGTTCGTCGCAGCCATCGGTTTCTGCTCCACCGGCGGCTTCGTGAACCTCCGGTTTTGCTAAGTGCGGCTTGGCGGCTCGACATCCGAATAGTATACCGATTCCTAGGTTTTCGACCCTTCCGAAGTCATTTTCGCCCTCGTTTCAACAATTTGAGGTCAGTATAATTCCATGTTTGACAAATAGCTTGCGATAGGGACGTACTTGGTAGCTAGACACGAGGGATAGTTGTGAAGGCGCTCTAAGTGTATCATGTTGTCTTATAGGAGGTAGTTAGGCGCTGGAGTTAGCATTGTGGGCGACTTCGGTCAAGGCCAAGGAGGTAAGTAACCTTACTGTTGGCGTTAGTTATGTATGTATGTTGGTGCGTGCCCTGTGGCCCTTGCATGCACCATACATTGTTGCTGTATGCTAGGTTAGATGTTTCTTGTCGTGAAATGATATGCATGCTTTGTTTAGTTTATGTATGTGATTCTTGCAGTGAATTGCTATGTATGCCATGTTTATGAATATGATGTTGTGACGCGTTTTGTCGCCCTGTATGTATGATAAGCTTGATTGACATCTCATGATGGTAATGAGAACCCCACATGCCATGAATAAGATGACTAGTATGCTAGGATATGCTTGCTCAATGTGGACCCGGTTATGCTATGTTATGCTTGCCTAATGTGAACCCGGTTATGCTATGTTATGCTTGCCTAATGTGAACCCGGTTATGCTATGTTATGCTAGCCTAATGTGAACCCGGTTATGCTATGTTATGCTTGCCTAATGTGAACCCGGTTATGCTATGTAATGCGGCGAGGGGATGGAGCATCGTATGTGTAATGCCATGGAGGTAAACCTTAAGAACCTCATGCACGCTATGGTTATGTACTTGGGGCACTCCCCCGTTATGCTACTGATGGTATGGATGCGTATGTTCGATATTGTGTTCGCCACGATATCATGCAGGCCCTCCTTTATCCGTGGCGTCCGGTATTGTATGTCATACATACCCGACCAAGCCAGGCCCAGGGAGTTCGCTTGTGAGCTCGCCTGGTGGGCCCACAGTCACACACGTGGGCCATGTGTGGGAAATTACCATGCATCCACCCCCGCCTGGACAAGGCAAGGGCCTAAGGCCATGGGAAGGAATGGAAGACAAACCTCTCTCTCAGTTTCGTCCTTCTAATATTGTGCGGCATGTATGGTAACGATGTGCGACATGTATGGGTATTCTGTGTGACATGTATGTGTGTTGCGTGCGTCATGTATGTGTATCGTGTGCGACTTGTAGATGTATTGTGTGCGACTGCTTGTATCCGAATGTATGAACATATGCTTAACCCCTACAGTGGGGCGACTTACTGGGTATTTTATATAATACTCAAGCCACGTGCTACCAATATTTTTCAGGAAAGGGCAAGGCTCCCATGTACGGGTGACGGTGGATGAGGCGAAGGGCCATGGAAATCTTGAGGAGGGTTTGTTGTGTCGTAGCGCCTGTTGGATTCTCTTGCGTTCTTAGTTTTGCGAATTGTTTTCTCTAGACTCTGTTGATTACTTCTAGGCTAGGTTGTCGCAATTGTTTTCCTAGGTATGAACTGCTTAAATTGATGAATGCATTTTCGTTATTGAGACTGTTCCATGTGAACTCTTGTCCTGTTGATTTGACGAGTATAAGGTAACGTCGCTAATTAGGGTGGAGAAAATTAGGGGCGTTACAGTGCGCATCTAGTGTAGCGTTATCATAGTACCCTCCCATGTTACCGACTGAGGTTCAATTCTCAGTATGCACATTTCCATTTTGTTTACTCGAAAATATTTTCTCGACATTATTTAAGGCGGCCTAGGATTCAAATGGCAAAAGAATCTTGGTAACCTTTTCATTTCTATCTCGAAAGGCACTTAACCCCTCGGTTACATAGGGAAGCGCATCTAGTGTTGGATCGGTATGGCAACCCTAGGGGGTGAATAAAGATTCTTGGTAACCTTTTCATTTGTATCTTGAAAGGCACTTAACCAGTCAGTTACATAGGGCTTTTATTACATGGGCTAAGGTTCTTTTAATGGAGCGCATCTAGTGTTGGATTGGTATGGGAACCTTGGGGTGAATAGGGTTTTAACAATAAAAATATTTAAGCTTGATTAATTTTTCTAATTATGAAACTTTTTACCAATGAGTAGAAAATGAAAATTAATATAACAAGATAGTTCAAGTCAAACTAATAATCAACCATAAGGAACTTAGAACATGGAATAAGTCACAATAATAATTTTGAAATTAAATAGGAAAGAGTTAAAAATATGACACCTTAGTTTTATAGTGGGTTGGTCAAACTCGACCTACTCCTCTCCCTAAGCGCCTCTTGAGAATTTACAAAAAGAACTTTTTCGACTCTTTCTACGGATCAGAGCCCAACCGCTACACCGCTCTTTTTACGAGTTCAAGAGCAAACTCAATCATTTCCACGGCGCAGGATCAAACCAATATAAGTATTTGAATTTGGTAGGAATACACCACAACTCTCTGAAAGTAGATTTACAATTTGGAGCATTCACGACTATTTCTTCACAACACAATAAAAATCTCTGTCAAGAATAAAATAATAAAAATAACACAACACAATAAAAATCTCTGTCAACAATAAGATAATAAAAATAAAATTGGAAACTTTAAGATGAAAAATTATGGAAGTCGTGTATTTTAACTGTGGGGAAGTTAATAGACATGAAAAGTAAATTAATTTTATTATTATATTTAAATATAATAATATAATATAAAAATAATAAAAAGTAATAGTCCAATGACAAATTCAAAGTTTATTATATATATAATAATATAATAATAATAAAAAGTAATTTGAGTAACCGTTAAATTAAAATTTCAAAATTTATTATAAATATAATAATATAATAATGATAAAAATGATGTGAGTAACTATCCAAATTTCAAAATATAAGAATATAATAATGTAATATAGTAATAATAAAAATCGATGTAAGTAACGGTTAGATTCAAATTTATATTTTGTATAAATAATTTTATTTAGAAATATGATAATAAGAAAACTCCACCATTTGTTACTCTTCCAAAATTATAAGTATCATACTTTGATTTCTCTATCATTTTGATTTAGCTACCACATCATCACGTCGGATATGTTGTCTCGACTGTAATTTCTTCGTTTTAACTCTTATTTTAGTGATGAACAGTCGTTGAAATCGTCATTCTCAACCTTATACTGTACAAATCAAAATACTGAAAATAGTTAATAATTAAAAAGTAGGTGGGTTATAATCAAAACATCATTCCACTAATTGATTAAAATTAATTAAATTCATATTAAGAGCTAAAAACCCAACATCTAGTGTAGTGGTATCATAGTATCTTCCTACATAGGGATTTCATTACATGGGCTAAGATACATATAAGGGAGCGCATCTAGAGTAGTAGTATCATAGTACCCTCCCATAGTACTGATCGGGATTCGATTCCCTAGATGTGCATATCAATTTTGTTTATTCGAAAATATTGTTCTCAACAGTGTTAAAGGTTAGCCTAGGATTCCCATTTTAAAAGATTCTTGGTAGCCTTTTCATTTGTTTAGTCGAAAGGAACTTAACCCCTCGATTACATAGGGCTTTCATTACATGGGCTAAAATACTTGCAAGGGAGCGCATCTTGTGTAGTGGTATCATAGTACCTTCACACGGTATTGACTGGGGTTCGATTTCTCAGATGCGCATGTCCATTTTGTTTACTCGAAAATATTTTTCTCGACAGTGTTAAAGGTTAGCCTAGGATTCCCATTTTAAAAGATTCTTGGTAGCCTTTTAATTTGTAACTCGAAAAGACCTGCTTTCATTACAAGGGAAAGATACTTGCAAGGGAGCGCATCTAGTATAGTGGTATCATAGTATCCTCCCACGATACTGAACGGGATTCGATTCCCCGGATGCGCATGACCATTTTGTTTACTAAAAAATATTGTTCTCGACAGTGTTTGAGGTTAGCCTAAGCTTACCATTTTAAAATATTCTTGGTAGCCTTTTCATTTGTAACTCGAAATGACCTTACCCCTCATTTACATAGGGATTTCATTATATGGGCTCAGATTCTTGCAAGGGAGCGCATCTAGTATAGTAGTATCACAGTACCCTCCCACAGTATTGATCGGGATTCGATTCCCCGGGAGCGCATGACCATTTTGTTTAATCAAAAATATTTTTCTCGATAGTGTTTAAGGTTAGCAAGGATTCCCATTTTAAAAGATTCTTGGTAGCCTTTTCATTTGTAAGTTGAAAAGACCTAAACCCCTCGGTTACATAGGGCTTTCAGTACATGGGCTAAGATAATTGCAATGGACCGCATCTAGTGTAGTGGTATCATAGTACCCTCCCACAGTCGGGGTTCGATTCCCGAGATGCGCATGACCATTTTGTTTACTCGAAAATATTGTTCTCGACAGTGTTTGAGGTTAGCCTACGATTCCCATTTAAAAAAATTCTTGGTAGCCTTTTCATTTGTAACTCGAAACGACCTTAACCCCTCGGTTACATAGGGCTTTCATTACATGGGCTAAGATAATTGCAAGGGAGCGCATCTAGTGTAGTGGTATCATAGTACCCTCCCACGGTACTGATCGGGGTTCGATTCCCCGGATGCGCATGACCATTTTCTTTACTCGAAAATATTGTTCTCGACAGTGTTTGAGGTTAGCCTAAGATTCCCATTTAAAAAGGTTCTTGGTTAGCCTTTTCATTTGTAACTCGAAAAGACCTTAACCCCTCGGTTACATAGGGCTTTCATTACATGGGCTAAGATACTTGCAAGGGAGCGCATCTAGTGTAGTGGTATCATAGTACCCTCCCACGGTACTGACCGGGGTTCGATTCCCCGAATGCGCATGACCATTTTGTTTACTCGAAAATATTGTTCTCAACAGTGTTTAAGGTGTTAGCCTAGGATTCCTATTTTAAAAGATTCTTGGTAGCCTTTTCATTTGTAAGTCGAAAAGACCTTAACCCCTCCGTTACATAGGGCTTTCATTACATGGGCTAAGATAATTGCAATGGAGCGCATCAAGTGTAGTGGTATCATAGTCCCCTCCAACGATATTGACCGGGGTTCGATTCCCCGGATGTGCATGACCATTTTGTTTACGTTCTCGACAGTGTTTGAGGTTAGCCTAAGATACCCATTTTAAAAGATTCTTGGTAGCCTTTTCATTTGTAACTCGTAAAGACCTTAACCCCTCGGTTACATAGGGCTTTCATTACATGGGCTAAAATACTTGCAATGGAGCGCATCTAGTGTAGTGGTATCATAGTACCCTCCCACGGTACTGACCGGGGTTCGATTCCCCGGATGTGCATGACCATTTTGTTTACTCAAAAATATTGTTCCCAGCCGTGTTTAAGGTTAGCCTAGGATTCCCATTTTAAAAGATTCTTGTTAGCCTTTTCATTTGTAACTCGAAAAGACCTTAACCCCTCGAATACATATGGTTTCATTACATGGGCTAAGATAATTGCAAGGGAGCACATCTAGTGTAGTGGTATCATAGTACCCTCCCACGGTACTGATCGGGGTTCGATTCCCCGGATGCGCATGACCAATTTTCTTTACTCGAAAAATATTGTTCTGGACAGTGTTTGAGGTTAGCCTAAGATTCCCATTTAAAAAGGTTCTTGGTTAGCCTTTTCATTTGTAACTCGAAAATACCTTAACCCCTCAGTTACATAGGGCTTAAATTACATGAGCTAAGATACTTGCAAGGGAGCGCATCTAGTGTAGTGGTATCATAGTACCCTCCCACGGTACTGATCGGGGTTCGATTCCCCGGATGCGCATGACCATTTTGTTTACTTGAAAATATTGTTCTCAACAGTGTTTAAGGTGTTAGCCTAGGATTCCTATTTTAAAAGATTCTAGGTAAACTTTTCATTTGTAAGTCGAAAAGACCTTAACCCCTCGGTTACATAGGGCTTTCATTACATGGGCTAAGATAATTGCAATGGAGCGCATCTAGTGTAGTGGTATCATAGTCCCCTCCAACGGTATTGACCGGGGTTCGATTCCCCGGATGCGCATGACCATTTTGTTTACGTTCTCGACAGTGTTTGAGGTTAGCCTAAGATACCCATTTAAAAAGATTCTTCGTAGCCTTTTCATTTGTAACTCGCAAAGACCTTAACCCCTCGGTTACATAGGGCTTTCATTACATGGGCTAAGAAGATACTTGCAAGGGAGCGCATTTAGTGTAGTGGTATCATAGTACCCAACCATGGTATTGACCGGGGTTCGATTCCCTAGATGCGCATGACCATTTTGTTTACTAAAAAAATATTGTTCTCGACAATGTTTGAGGTTAGCCTAAGATTCCCATTTAAAAAGTTTCTTGGTAGCCTTTTCATTTGTAACTCGAAAAGACCTTAACCCCTCGGTTACATAGGGCTTTCATTACATGGGCTAAGATACTCTCAAGGGAGCGCATTGTAGTGGTAACATAGTACCCTCCCACGGTATTGACTGGGTTTGATTCCCGGGATGCGCATGAGACCATTTTGTTTACTAAAAATTATTGTTCTCGACAGTGTTTGAGGTTAGCCTAAGATTCCCATTTAAGGTTAGCCTAGGATTCCCATTTTAAAAGATTCTTGTTAGCCTTTTCATTTGTAACTCGAAAAGACCTTAACCCCTCGGTTACATAGGGCTTTCAGTACATGGGCTAAGATAATTGCAAGGGAGCACATCTAGTGTAGTGGTATCATAGTACCCTTCCACGGTACTAACCGGGGTTCGATTCCACGGATGCGCATGACCATTTTCTTTACTCGAAAATATTGTTCTCGATAGTGTTTGAGCTTAGCCTAAGATTCCCATTTAAAAAGATTCTTGGTTAGCCTTTTCATTTGTAACTCGAAAAGACCTTAACCCCTCGGTTACATGGGGCTTTCATTACATGAGCTAAGATACTTGCAAGGGAGCGCATCTAGTGTAGTGGTATCATAGTACCCTCCCACGGTACTGACCGGGGTTCGATTCCCCGGATGCGCATGACCATTTTGTTTACTTGAAAATATTGTTCTCAACAGTGTTTAAGGTGGTAGCCTAGGATTCCTATTTTAAAAGATTCTAGGTAGACTTTTCATTTGTAACTCGAAAAGACCTTAACCCCTCGGTTACATAGGGCTTTCATTACATCGGTTAAGAAACTTGCAAGGGAGCGCATCTAGTGTAGTGGTATCATAGTACCCTCCCACGGTATTGACCGGGGTTTGATTCACCGGATGCGCATGACAACTTTGTTTACTCGCAAATATTGTTCTCGACAGTGTTTGAGGGTAGCCTAAGATTCTTGGTTGCCTTTTCATTTGTAACTCGAAAAGACCTTAACCGGTTACGTAGGGCTTTCATTACATGGGCTAAGATACTTGCAAGGGAGCGCACCTAGTGTAGTGGTATCATAGTACCCTCCCACAGTACTGACCGTGGTTCGATTCCCCGAATGCGCATGACTATTTTGTTTACTTGAAATTTTGTTCCCATTTTAAAAGATTCTTGGTAGCCTTTTCATTTGTAACTCGAAAAGACCTTAACCCCTCGGTTACATAGGGGTTTCATGGCATGGGCTAAGATACTTGCAAGGGAGCGCATCTAGTGTAGTGGTATCATAGTACCCTCCCACGGTATTGACCGGGGTTTGATTCACCCGATGCGCATGACAACTTTGTTTACTCGAAAACATTGTTCTCTGTTTGAGGTTAGTCTAAGATTCTTGGTAGCCTTTTCATTTGTAACTCGAAAAGACCTTAACCCCTCGGTTACATAGGGCTTTCATTACATGGGCTAAGATACTTGCAAGGGAGCGCATCTAGTGTATTAGTATCATAGTACCCTCACACGGTACTGACCGGGGTTCGATTCCCCGGATGCGCATGACCATTTTGTTTACTCGAAAATATTGTTCTCGACAGTGTTTGAGGTTAGCCTAAGATTCCCATTTAAAAAGATTCTTAATTAGCCTTTTCATTTGTTACTCGAAAAGACCTTAACCCCTCGGTTACATAGGGGTTTCATGGCATGGGGTAAGATACTTGCAAGGGAGCGCATCTAGTGTAGTGGTATCATAGTACCCTCCCACGGGACTGGGGTTTGATTCACCGGATGCGGATGACAACTTTGTTAACTCGAAAATATTTTTCTCGACAGTGTTTGAGGTTAGCCTAAGATTCTTGGTAGCCTTTTCATTTGTAAGTCGAAAAGACCTTAACCCCTCGGTTACATAGGGCTTTCATTACATGGGCTAAGATACTTGCAAGGGAGCGCATCTAGTGTAGTGGTATCATAGTACCCTCCTACGGTACTGACCGGGGTTCGATTCCCCAAATGCGCATGACCATATTTTGTTTACTAAAAAATATTGTTCTCTGAGGTTAGCCTAGGACTCCCATTTTAAAAGATTCTTGGTAGCCTTTTCATTTGTAACTCGAAAAGACCTTAACCCCTCGGTTACATAGGGCTTTCATTACATGGGCTAAGATACTTGCAAGGGAGCGCACCCTCCCATGGTAGCCTTTTCATTTGTAACTCGAAAAGACTTTAACCCCTCGGTTACATAGGGCTTTCATTACATGGGCTAAGATACTTGCAAGGGAGCGCATCTAGTGTAGTGGTATCATAGTACCCTCCCATGGTAGCCTTTTCAGTTGTAACTCGAAAAGACCTTAACCCCTCGGTTACATGGGGCTTTCATTACATGAGCTAAGATACTTGCAAGGGAGCGCATCTAGTGTAGTGGTATCATAGTACCCTCCCATGGTAGCCTTTTCAGTTGTAACTCGAAAAGACCTTAACCCCTCGGTTACATAGGGCCAAGGGAGCGCATCTAGTGTAGTGGTATCATAGTACCCTCCCACGGTATTGACCGGGGTTTAATTCATCGGATGCGCATGACCATTTTGTTTACTTGAAATTCTGTTCTCAACAGTGTTTAAGGTTAGCCTAGGATTGATTCCCATTTTAAAAGATTCTTGGTAGTCTTTTCATTTGTAAGTCGAAAAGACCTTAACCCCTCGGTTAGATAGGGCTTCATTAGATGGGCTAATATACTTGTGAGGGAGCGCATCTAGTGTAGTGGTATCATAGTACCCTCCCACGGTACTGACCGGGGTTCGATTCCCCGGATGCGCATGACCATATTTTGTTTACTAAAAAATATTGTTCTCGTGTTTGAGGTTAGCCTAGGACTCCCATTTTAAAACATTCTTGTGGTAGCCTTTTCATTTGTAACTCGAAAAGACCTTAACCCCTCGGTTACATAGGGCTTTCATTACATGGTTTAAGATACTTGCAAGGGAGCGCTCTAGTGTAGTGGTATCATAGTACCCTCCCATCGTAGCCTTTTCAGTTGTAACTCGAAAAGACCTTAACCCCTCGTTTACATAGGGCTTTCATTAGATGGGCTAATATACTTGCGAGGGAGCGCATCTAGTGTAGTGGTATCATAGTACCCTCCTACGGTACTGATCGGGGTTCGATTCCCCGGATGCGCATGACCATTTTGTTTACTAAAAAATATTGTTCTCGACAGTGTTTGAGGTTAGCCTAGGACTCCCATTTTAAAAGATTCTTGGTAGCCTTTTCATTTGTAACTCGAAAAGACCTTAACCCCTCGGTTACATAGGGCTTTCATTACATGGGCTAAGATACTTGCAAGGGAGCGCTCTAGTGTAGTGGTATCATAGTACCCTCCCGTGGTAGCCTTTTCAATTGTAACTCGAAAAGACCTTAACACCTCGGTTACATAGGGCTTTCATTACATGGGCTAAGAAACTTGCAAGGCAGCGCATCTAGTGTAGTGGTATCATAGTACCCTCCCACAGTACTGACCGGGGTTCGATTCCCCGGATGCGCATGACCATATTTTGTTTACTAAAAAATATTGTTCTCGAGTTTGAGGTTAGCCTAGGACTCCCATTTTAAAAGATTCTTGTGGTAGCCTTTTCATTTGTAACTCGAAAAGACCTTAACCCCTCGGTTACATAGGGCTTTCATTACATGGTTTAAGATACTTGCAAGGGAGCGCTCTAGTGTAGTGGTATCATAGTACCCTCCCATGGTAGCCTTTTCAGTTGTAACTCGAAAAGACCTGAACCCCTCGTTTACATAGGGCTTTCATTAGATGGGCTAATATACTTGTGAGGGAGCGCATCTAATGTAGTGGTATCATAGTACCCTCCTACGGTACTGACCGGGGTTCGATTCCCCGGATGCGCATGACCATTTTGTTTACTAAAAAATGCCATTTTGTTTACTAAAAAATATTGTTCTCGTGTTTGAGGTTAGCCTAGGACTCCCAATTTAAAAGATTCTTGTTGTAGCCTATTCATTTGTAACTCGAAAAGACCTTAACCCCACAGTTACATAGGGCTTTCATTACATGGGCTAAGATAATTGCAAGGGAGCGCATCTAGTGTAGTTGTATCATAGTACCCTCCCACGGTACTGACCGGGGTTCGATTCCCCGGATGCGAATGACCATATTTTGTTTACTAAAAAATATTGTTCTCGTGTTTGAGGTTAGCCTAGGACTCCATTTTAAAAGATTCTTGGTAGCCTTTTCATTTGTAACTCGAAAAGACCTTAACCCCTCGTTTACATAGGGCTTTCATTAGATGGGCTAATATACTTGCGAGGGAGCGCATCTAATGTAGTGGTATCATAGTACCCTCCTACGGTACTGACCGGGGTTCGATTCCCCGGATGCGCATGACCATTTTGTATACTAGAAAATATTGTTCTCGTGTTTGAGGTTAGCCTAGGACTCCCATTTTAAAAGATTCTTGGTAGCCTTTTCATTTGTAACTCGAAAAGACCTTAACCCCTCGTTTACATAGGGCTTTCATTAGATGGGCTAATATACTTGCGAGGGAGCGCATCTAGTGTAGTGGTATCATAGTACCCTCCTACGGTACTGACCGCCATTTTGTTTACTAAAAAATATTGTTCTCGACAGTGTTTGAGGTTAGCCTAGGACTCCCATTTTAAAAGATTCTTGGTAGCCTTTTCATTTGTAACTCGAAAAGACCTTAACCCCTCGGTTACATATGGCTTTCATTACATGGGCTAAGATACTTGCAAGGGAGCGCTCTAGTGTAGTGGTATCATAGTACCCTCCCGTGGTAGCCTTTTCAATTGTAACTCGAAAAGACCTTAACCCCACAGTTACATAGGGCTTTCATTAGATGGGCTAAGATAATTGCAAGGGAGCGCATCTAGTGTAGTTGTATCATAGTACCCTCCCACGGTACTGACCGGGGTTCGATTCCCCGGATGCGCATGACCATATTTTGTTTACTAAAAAATATTGTTCTCGTGTTTGAGGTTAGCCTAGGACTCCCATTTTAAAAGATTCTTGTGGTAGCCTTTTCATTTGTAACTCGAAAAGACCTTAACCCCTCGGTTACATAGGGCCTTTTCATTTGTAACTCGAAAAGACCTTAACCCCTCGGTTACATAGGGCTTTCATTACATGGGCTAAGATACTTGCAAGGGAGCGCTCTAGTGTAGTGGTATCATAGTACCCTCCCGTGGTAGCCTTTTCAGTTGTAACTCGAAAAGACCTTAACCCCTCATTTACATAGGGCTTTCATTACATGGGCTAAGATAATTGCAAGGGAGCGCATCTAGTGTAGTTGTATCATAGTACCCTCCCACGGTACTGACCGGGGTTCGATTCCCCGGATGCGCATGACCATATTTTGTTTACTAAAAAATATTGTTCTCGTGTTTGAGGTTAGCCTAGGACTCCCATTTTAAAAGATTCTTGGTAGCCTTTTCATTTGTAACTCGAAAAGACCTTAACCCCTCGTTTACATAGGGCTTTCATTAGATGGGCTAATATACTTGCGAGGGAGCGCATCTAATGTAGTGGTATCATAGTACCCTCCTACGGTACTGACCGGGGTTCGATTCCCCGGATGCGCATGACCATTTTGTATACTAGAAAATATTGTTCTCGTGTTTGAGGTTAGCCTAGGACTCCCATTTTAAAAGATTCTTGGTAGCCTTTTCATTTGTAACTCGAAAAGACCTTAACCCCTCGTTTACATAGGGCTTTCATTAGATGGGCTAATATACTTGCGAGGGAGCGCATCTAGTGTAGTGGTATCATAGTACCCTCCTACGGTACTGACCGCCATTTTGTTTACTAAAAAATATTGTTCTCGACAGTGTTTGAGGTTAGCCTAGGACTCCCATTTTAAAAGATTCTTGGTAGCCTTTTCATTTGTAACTCGAAAAGACCTTAACCCCTCGGTTACATATGGCTTTCATTACATGGGCTAAGATACTTGCAAGGGAGCGCTCTAGTGTAGTGGTATCATAGTACCCTCCCGTGGTAGCCTTTTCAATTGTAACTCGAAAAGACCTTAACCCCACAGTTACATTGGGCTTTCATTACATGGGCTAAGATAATTGCAAGGGAGCGCATCTAGTGTAGTTGTATCATAGTACCCTCCCACGGTACTGACCGGGGTTCGATTCCCCGGATGCGCATGACCATATTTTGTTTACTAAAAAATATTGTTCTCGTGTTTGAGGTTAGCCTAGGACTCCCATTTTAAAAGATTCTTGTGGTAGCCTTTTCATTTGTAACTCGAAAAGACCTTAACCCCTCGGTTACATAGGGCCTTTTCATTTGTAACTCGAAAAGACCTTAACCCCTCGGTTACATAGGGCTTTCATTACATGGGCTAAGATACTTGCAAGGGAGCGCTCTAGTGTAGTGGTATCATAGTACCCTCCCATGGTAGCCTTTTCAGTTGTAACTCGAAAAGACCTTAACCCCTCAGTTACATAGGGCTTTCATTACATGGGCTAAGATAATTGCAAGGCAGCGCATCTAGTGTAGTGGTATCATTGTATCCTCCCATGGTGCTGACCGGGGTTCGATTCCCCGGATGCGCATGACCATATTTTGTTTACTAAAAAATATTGTTCTCATGTTTGAGGTTAGCCTAGGACTCCCATTTTAAAAGATTCTTGTGGTAGCCTTTTCATTTGTAACTCGAAAAGACCTTAACCCCTCGGTTACATAGGGCCTTTTCATTTGTAACTCGAAAAGACCTTAACCCCTCGGTTACATAGGGCTTTCATTACATGGGCTAAGATACTTGCAAGGGAGCGCATCTAGTGTAGTTGTATCATAGTACCCTCCCACGGTACTGACCGGGGTTCGATTCCCCGGATGCGCATGACCATATTCTTTACTTAAAAATATTGTTCTCAACAGTGTTTAAGGTTAGCCTAGGACTCCCATTTTAAAAGATTCTTGGTAGCCTTTTCATTTGTAACTCGAAAAGACCTTAACCCCTCGTTTACATAGGGCTTTCATTAGATGGGCTAATATACTTGCGAGGGAGCGCATCTAGTGTAGTGGTATCATAGTACCCTCCTACGGTACTGACCGCCATTTTGTTTACTAAAAAATATTGTTCTCGACAGTGTTTGAGGTTAGCCTAGGACTCCCATTTTAAAAGATTCTTGGTAGCCTTTTCATTTGTAACTCGAAAAGACCTTAACCCCTCGGTTACATATGGCTTTCATTACATGGGCTAAGATACTTGCAAGGGAGCGCTCTAGTGTAGTGGTATCATAGTACCCTCCCGTGGTAGCCTTTTCAGTTGTAACTCGAAAAGACCTTAACCCCTCAGTTACATAGGGCTTTCATTACATGGGCTAAGATAATTGCAAGGGAGCGCATCTAGTGTAGTTGTATCATAGTACCCTCCCACGGTACTGACCGGGGTTCGATTCCCCGGATGCGCATGACCATATTCTTTACTTAAAAATATTGTTCTCAACAGTGTTTAAGGTTAGCCTAGGACTCCCATTTTAAAAGATTCTTGGTAGCCTTTTCATTTGTAACTCGAAAAGACCTTAACCCCTCGTTTACATAGGGCTTTCATTAGATGGGCTAATATACTTGCGAGGGAGCGCATCTAGTGTAGTGGTATCATAGTACCCTCCTACGGTACTGACCGCCATTTTGTTTACTAAAAAATATTGTTCTCGACAGTGTTTGAGGTTAGCCTAGGACTCCCATTTTAAAAGATTCTTGGTAGCCTTTTCATTTGTAACTCGAAAAGACCTTAACCCCTCGGTTACATATGGCTTTCATTACATGGGCTAAGATACTTGCAAGGGAGCGCTCTAGTGTAGTGGTATCATAGTACCCTCCCGTGGTAGCCTTTTCAATTGTAACTCGAAAAGACCTTAACCCCACAGTTACATTGGGCTTTCATTACATGGGCTAAGATAATTGCAAGGGAGCGCATCTAGTGTAGTTGTATCATAGTACCCTCCCACGGTACTGACCGGGGTTCGATTCCCCGGATGCGCATGACCATATTTTGTTTACTAAAAAATATTGTTCTCGTGTTTGAGGTTAGCCTAGGACTCCCATTTTAAAAGATTCTTGTGGTAGCCTTTTCATTTGTAACTCGAAAAGACCTTAACCCCTCGGTTACATAGGGCCTTTTCATTTGTAACTCGAAAAGACCTTAACCCCTCGGTTACATAGGGCTTTCATTACATGGGCTAAGATACTTGCAAGGGAGCGCTCTAGTGTAGTGGTATCATAGTACCCTCCCATGGTAGCCTTTTCAGTTGTAACTCGAAAAGACCTTAACCCCTCAGTTACATAGGGCTTTCATTACATGGGCTAAGATAATTGCAAGGCAGCGCATCTAGTGTAGTGGTATCATTGTATCCTCCCATGGTACTGACCGGGGTTCGATTCCCCGGATGCGCATGACCATATTTTGTTTACTAAAAAATATTGTTCTCATGTTTGAGGTTAGCCTAGGACTCCCATTTTAAAAGATTCTTGTGGTAGCCTTTTCATTTGTAACTCGAAAAGACCTTAACCCCTCGGTTACATAGGGCCTTTTCATTTGTAACTCGAAAAGACCTTAACCCCTCGGTTACATAGGGCTTTCATTACATGGGCTAAGATACTTGCAAGGGAGCGCTCTAGTGTAGTGGTATCATAGTACCCTCCCGTGGTAGCCTTTTTCAGTTGTAACTCGAAAAGACCTTAACCCCTCAGTTACATAGGGCTTTCATTACATGGGCTAAGATAATTGCAAGGGAGCGCATCTAGTGTAGTTGTATCATAGTACCCTCCCACGGTACTGACCGGGGTTCGATTCCCCGGATGCGCATGACCATATTCTTTACTTAAAAATATTGTTCTCAACAGTGTTTAAGGTTAGCCTAGGATTCCTATTTTAAAAGATTCTTATAAGCCTTTTCATTTGTAACTCGAAAAGACCTTAACACCTCGGTTACATAGGGCTTTCATTACATGGGCTAAGAAACTTGCAAGGCAGTGCATCTAGTGTAGTGGTATCATAGTACCCTCCCACGGTACTGACCGGGGTTCGATTCCCCGGGTGCGCATGACCATATTTTGTTTACTAAAAAATATTGTTCTCGTGTTTGAGGTTAGCCTAGGACTCCCATTTTAAAAGATTCTTGGTAGCCTTTTCATTTGTAACTCGAAAAGACCTTATCCCCTCGGTTACATAGGGCTCCCCTCGGTTACATAGGGCTTTCATTACATGGGCTAAGAAACTTGCAAGGGAGCGCATCTAGTGTAGTGGTATCATAGTACCCTCCCACATTACTGACCGGGGTTCGATTCCCCGGATGCGCATGACCATATTTTGTTTACTAAAAAATATTGTTCTCGTGTTTGAGGTTAGCCTAGGACTCCAATTTTAAAAGATTCTTGGTAGCCTTTTCATTTGTAACTCGAAAAGACCTTAACCCCTCGTTTACATAGGGCTTTCATTAGATGGGCTAATATACTTGCGAGGGAGCGCATCTAGTGTAGTGGTATCATAGTACCCTCCTACGGTACTGACTGAGGTTCGATTCCCTGGATGCGCATGACCATTTTGTTTAATAAAAAATATTGTTCTCGACAGTGTTTGAGGTTAGCCTAGGACTCCCATTTTAAAAGATTCTTGGTAGCCTTTTCAGTTGTAACTCGAAAAGACCTTAACCCCACAGTTACATAGGGCTTTCATTACATGGGCTAAGATAATTGCAAGGGAGCGCATCTAGTGTAGTTGTATCATAGTACCCTCCCACGGTACTGACCGGGGTTCGATTCCCCGGATGCGCATGACCATATTTTGTTTACTAAAAAATATTGTTCTCGTGTTTGAGGTTAGCCTAGGACTCCCATTTTAAAAGATTCTTGTGGTAGCCTTTTCATTTGTAACTCGAAAAGACCTTAACCCCTCGGTTACATAGGGCTTTCATTACATGGGCAAAGATACTTGCAAGGGAGCGCTCTAGTGTAGTGGTATCATAGTACCCTCCCATGGTAGCCTTTTCAGTTGTAACTCGAAAAGACCTTAACCCCACAGTTACATAGGGCTTTCATTACATGGGCTAAGATAATTGCAAGGGAGCGCATCTAGTGTAGTTGTATCATAGTACCCTCCCACGGTACTGACCGGGGTTCGATTCCCCGGATGCGCATGACCATATTTTGTTTACTAAAAAATATTGTTCTCGTGTTTGAGGTTAGCCTAGGACTCCCAATTTAAAAGATTCTTGTGGTAGCCTATTCATTTGTAACTCGAAAAGACCTTAACCCCTCGGTTACATGGGGCTTTCATTACATGGGCTAAGATACTTGCATGGGAGCGCTCTAGTGTAGTGGTATCATAGTACCCTCCCATGGTAACCTTTTCAGTTGTAACTCGAAAAGACCTTAACCCCACAGTTACATAGGGCTTTCATTACATGGGCTAAGATAATTGCAAGGCAGCGCATCAAGTGTAGTGGTATCATAGTATCCTCCCATGGTACTGACTGGGGTTCGATTCCCCGATGCGCATGACCATATTTTGTTTACTAAAAAATATTGTTCTCGTGTTTGAGGTTAGCCTAGGACTCCCATTTTAAAAGATTCTTGTGGTAGCCTTTTCAGTTGTAACTCGAAAAGACCTTAACCCCTCAGTTACATAGGGCTTTCATTACATGGGCTAAGATAATTGCAAGGCAGCGCATCTAGTGTAGTGGTATCAAAATATCCTCCCATGGTACTGACCGGGGTTCGATTCCCCGGATCCGCATGACCATATTTTGTTTACTAAAAAATATTGTTCTCGTGTTTGAGGTTAGCCTAGGACTCCCATTTTAAAAGATTCTTGTTAGCCTTTTCATTTGTAAATCGAAAAGACCTTAACCCCTCGGTTACATAGGGCTTTCATTACATGGGCTAAGATAACTGCAAGGGAGTGCATCTAGTGTAGTGGTATCATAGTACCCTCCCACGGTACTGACCGGTGTTCGATTCCTCGGATGCGCATGACCATTTTCTTTACTTAAAAATATTGTTCTCAACAATGTTTAAGGTTAGCCTAGGATTCCCATTTTAAAAGATTCTTGTTAGCCTTTTCATTTGTAACTCGAAAAGACCTTAACACCTCGGTTACATAGGGCTTTCATTACATGGGCTAAGAAACTTGCAAGGCAGCGCATCTAGTGTAGTGGTATCATAGTACCCTCCCACGGTACTGACCGGGGTTCGATTCCCCGAATGCGCAAGACCATATTTTGTTTACTAAAAAATATTGTTCTCGTGTTTGAGGTTAGCCTAGGACTCCCATTTTAAAAGATTCTTGGTAGCCTTTTCATTTGTAACTCGAAAAGACCTTAACCCCTCGGTTACATAGGGCTTTCATTACATGGGCTAAGAAACTTGTAAGGGAGCGCATCTAGTGTAGTGGTATCATAGTACCCTCCCACATTACTGACCGGGGTTCGATTCCCCGGATGCAAATGACCATATTTTGTTTACTAAAAAATATTGTTCTCGTGGTTGAGGTTAGCCTAGGACTCCCATTTTAAAAGATTCTTGGCAGCCTTTTCATTTGTAACTCGAAAAGACCTTAACCCCTCGGTTACATAGGGCTTTCATTAGATGGGCTAATATACTTGCGAGGGAGCGCATCTAGTGTAGTGGTATCATAGTACCCTCCTACGGTACTGACCGGGGTTCGATTCCCCGGATGCGCATGACCATTTTGTTTACTAAAAAATATTGTTCTCGACAGTGTTTGAGGTTAGCCTAGGACTCCAATTTTAAAAGATTCTTGGTAGCCTTTTCATTTGTAAGTCGAAAAGACCTTAACCCCTCGGTTACATAGGGCTTCATTAGATGGGCTAATATACTTGCGAGGGAGCGCATCTAGTGTAGTGGTATTATAGTACCCTCCCACGGTACTGACCGGGGTTCGATAACCCGGATGCGCATGATCATTTGGTATACTAGAAAATATTGTTCTCAACAGTGTTTAAGGTTAGCCTAGGATTCCCATTTTAAAAGATTCTTGTTAGCCTTTTCATTTGTAACTCGAAAAGACCTTAACCCCTCGGTTACATAGGGCTTTCAATACATGGGCTAAGATACTTGCAAGGGAGCGCTCTAGTGTAGTGGTATCATAGTACCCTCCCATGGTAGCCTTTTCAGTTGTAACTCGAAAAGACCTTAACCCCTCAGTTACATAGGGCTTTCATTACATGGGCTAAGATAATTGCAAGGGAGCGCATCTAGTGTAGTGGTATCATAGTACCCTCCCACGATACTGACCGGGGTTCGATTCCCCGGATGCGCATGACCATTTTGTTTACTAGAAAATATTGTTCTCAACAATGTTTAAGGTTAGCCTAGGATTCCCATTTTAAAAGATTCTTGTTAGCCTTTTCATTTGTAACTCGAGAAGACCTTAACCCCTCGGTTACATAGGGCTTTTATTACATGGGCTAAGATAATTGCAATGGAGCGCATCTAGTGTAGTGGTATCATAGTACCCTCCCACGGTACTGACCGGGGTTCGATTCCCCGGATGCGCATGACCATTTTCTTTACTTAAAAATATTGTTCTCAACAGTGTTTAAGGTTAGCCTAGGACTCCCATTTTAAATGATTCTTGGTAGCCTTTTCATTTGTAAGTCGAAAAGACCTTAACCCCTCGGTTACATAGGGCTTTCATTACATGGGCTAAGAAACTTGCGAGGGAGCGCATCTAGTGTAGTGGTATCATAGTACCCTCCCACGGTACTGACCGGGGTTCGATTCCCCGAATGCGCATGACCATATTTTGTTTACTAAAAAATATTGTTCTCGTGTTTGAGGTTAGCCTAGGACTCCCACTTTAAAAGATTCTTGGTAGCCTTTTCATTTGTAACTCGAAAAGACCTTAACCCCTCGTTTACATAGGGCTTTCATTAGATGGGCTAATATACTTGAGAGGGAGCGCATCTAGTGTACCGGTATCATAGTACCCTCTTACGGTACTGACCGGGGTTCGATTCCCCGGATGCGCATGACCATTTTGTTTACTAAAAAATATTGTTCTCGACAGTGTTTGAGGTTAGCCTAGGACTCCCATTTTAAAAGATTCTTGGTAGCCTTTTCATTTGTAACTCGAAAAGACCTTAACCCCTCGGTTACATAGGGCTTTCATTACATGGGCTAAGATACTTGCAAGGGAGCGCTCTAGTGTAGTGGTATCATAGTACCCTCCCGTGGTAGCCTTTTCAGTTGTAACTCGAAAAGACCTTAACCCCTCAGTTACATAGGGCTTTCATTACATGGGATAAGATAATTGCAAGGGAGCGCATCTAGTGTAGTTGTATCATAGTACCCTCCCACGGTACTGACCGGGGTTCGATTCCCCGGATGCGCATGACCATTTTCTTTACTTAAAAATATTGTTCTCAACAGTGTTTAAGGTTAGCCTAGGATTCCCATTTTAAAAGATTCTTGTTAGCCTTTTCATTTGTAACTCGAAAAGACCTTAACACCTCGGTTACATAGGGCTTTCATTACATGGGCTAAGAAACTTGCAAGGCAGCGCATCTAGTGTAGTGGTATCATAGTACCCTCCCACGGTACTGACCGGGGTTCGATTCCCCGGATGCGCATGACCATATTTTGTTTACTAAAAAATATTGTTCTTGTGTTTGAGGTTAGCCTAGGACTCCCATTTTAAAAGATTCTTGGTAGCCTTTTCATTTGTAACTCGAAAAGACCTTAACCCCTCGGTTACATAGGGCTTTCATTACATGGGCTAAGAAACTTGCAAGGGAGCGCATCTAGTGTAGTGGTATCAGAGTACCCTCCCACATTACTGACCGGGGTTCGATTCCCCGGATGCGCATGACCATATTTTGTTTACTAAAAAATATTGTTCTCGTGGTTGAGGTTAGCCTAGGACTCCCATTTTAAAAGATTCTTGGTAGCCTTTTCATTTGTAACTCGAAAAGACCTTAACCCCTCGTTTACATAGGGCTTTCATTAGATGGGCTAATATACTTGCGAGGGAGCGCATCTAGTGTAGTGGTATCATAGTACCCTCCTACGGTACTGACCGGGGTTCGATTCCCCGGATGCGCATGACCATTTTGTTTACTAAAAAATATTGTTCTCGACAGTGTTTGAGGTTAGCCTAGGACTCCCATTTTAAAAGATTCTTGGTAGTCTTTTCATTTGTAACTCGAAAAGACCTTAACCCCTCGGTTACATAGGGCTTTCATTACATGGGCTAAGATACTTGCAAGGGAGCGCTCTATTGTAGTGGTATCATAGTACCCTCCCGTGGTAGCCTTTTCAGTTGTAACTCGAAAAGACCTTAACCCCACAGTTACATAGGGCTTTCATTACATGGGCTAAGATAATTGCAAGGGAGCGCATCTAGTGTAGTTGTATCATAGTACCCTCCCACGGTACTGACCGGGGTTCGATTCCCCGGATGCGCATGACCATATTTTGTTTACTAAAAAATATTGTTCTCGTGTTTGAGGTTAGCCTAGGACTCCCATTTTAAAAGATTCTTGTGGTAGCCTTTTCATTTGTAACTCGAAAAGACCTTAACCCCTCGGTTACATAGGGCTTTCATTACATGGGCTAAGATAATTGCAAGGGAGCGCATCTAGTGTAGTTGTATCATAGTACCCTCCCACGGTACTGACCGGGGTTCGATTCCCCGGATGCGCATGACCATTTTCTTTACTTAAAAATATTGTTCTCAACAGTGTTTAAGGTTAGCCTAGGATTCCCATTTTAAAAGATTCTTGTTAGCCTTTTCATTTGTAACTCGAAAAGACCTTAACACCTCGGTTACATAGGGCTTTCATTACATGGGCTAAGAAACTTGCAAGGCAGCGCATCTAGTGTAGTGGTATCATAGTACCCTCCCACGGTACTGACCGGGGTTCGATTCCCCGGATGCGCATGACCATATTTTGTTTACTAAAAAATATTGTTCTCGTGGTTGAGGTTAGCCTAGGACTCCCATTTTAAAAGATTCTTGGTAGCCTTTTCATTTGTAACTCGAAAAGACCTTAACCCCTCGGTTACATAGGGCTTTCATTACATGGGCTAAGATAATTGCAAGGGAGCGCATCTAGTGTAGTTGTATCATAGTACCCTCCCACGGTACTGACCGGGGTTCGATTCCCCGGATGCGCATGACCATTTTCTTTACTTAAAAATATTGTTCTCAACAGTGTTTAAGGTTAGCCTAGGATTCCCATTTTAAAAGATTCTTGTTAGCCTTTTCATTTGTAACTCGAAAAGACCTTAACACCCGGTTACATAGGGCTTTCATTACATGGGCTAAGAAACTTGCAAGGCAGCGCATCTAGTGTAGTGGTATCATAGTACCCTCCCACGGTACTGATCGGGGTTCGATTCCCCGGATGCGCATGACCATATTTTGTTTACTAAAAAATATTGTTCTCGTGTTTGAGGTTAGCCTAGGACTCCCATTTTAAAAGATTCTTGGTAGCCTTTTCATTTGTAACTCGAAAAGACCTTAACCCCTCGGTTACATAGGGCTTTCATTACATGGGCTAAGATAATTGCAAGGGAGCGCATCTAGTGTAGTGGTATCATAGTACCCTCCCACGGTACTGACCGGGGTTCGATTCCCCGGATGCGCATGACCACATTTTGTTTACTAAAAAATATTTTTCTCGACAGTGTTTGAGGTTAGCCTAGGACTCCCATTTTAAAAGATTCTTGGTAGCCTTTTCATTTGTAACTCGAAAAGACCTTAACCCCTCGGTTACATAGGGCTTTCATTACATGGGCTAAGATAATTGCAAGGGAGCGCATCTAGTGTAGTTGTATCATAGTACCCTCCCACGGTACTGACCGGGGTTCGATTCCCCGGATGCGCATGACCATTTTCTTTACTTAAAAATATTGTTCTCAACAGTGTTTAAGGTTAGCCTAGGATTCCCATTTTAAAAGATTCTTGTTAGCCTTTTCATTTGTAACTCGAAAAGACCTTAACACCTCGGTTACATAGGGCTTTCATTACATGGGCTAAGAAACTTGCAAGGCAGCGCATCTAGTGTAGTGGTATCATAGTACCCTCCCACGGTACTGACCGGGGTTCGATTCCCCGGATGCGCATGACCATATTTTGTTTACTAAAAAATATTGTTCTCGTGTTTAAGGTTAGCCTAGGACTCCCATTTTAAAAGATTCTTGGTAGCCTTTTCATTTGTAACTCGAAAAGACCTTAACCCCTCGGTTACATAGGGCTTTCATTACATGGGCTAAGATAATTGCAAGGGAGCGCATCTAGTGTAGTGGTATCATAGTACCCTCCCACGGTACTGACCGGGGTTCGATTCCCCGGATGCGCATGACCACATTTTGTTTACTAAAAAATATTTTTCTCGACAGTGTTTGAGGTTAGCCTAGGACTCCCATTTTAAAAGATTCTTGGTAGCCTTTTCATTTGTAACTCGAAAAGACCTTAACCCCTCGGTTACATAGGGCTTTCATTACATGGGCTAAGATAATTGCAAGGGAGTGCATCTAGTGTAGTTGTATCAGAGTACCCTCCCACATTACTGACCGGGGTTCGATTCCCCGGATGCGCATGACCATATTTTGTTTACTAAAAAATATTGTTCTCGTGGTTGAGGTTAGCCTAGGACTCCCATTTTAAAAGATTCTTGGTAGCCTTTTCATTTGTAACTCGAAAAGACCTTAACCCCTCATTTACATAGGGCTTTCATTAGATGGGCTAATATACTTGCGAGGGAGCGCATCTAGTGTAGTGGTATCATTGTACCCTCCTACGGTACTGACCGGGGTTCGATTCCCCGGATGCGCATGACCATTTTGTTTACTAAAAAATATTGTTCTCGACAGTGTTTGAGGTTAGCCTAGGACTCCCATTTTAAAAGATTCTTGGTAGCCTTTTCATTTGTAACTCGAAAAGACCTTAACCCCTCGGTTACATAGGGCTTTCATTACATGGGCTAAGATACTTGCAAGGGAGCGCTCTAGTGTAGTGGTATCATAGTACCCTCCCGTGGTAGCCTTTTCAGTTGTAACTCGAAAAGACCTTAACCCCACAGTTACATAGGGCTTTCATTACATGGGCTAAGATAATTGCAAGGGAGCGCATCTAGTGTAGTTGTATCATAGTACCCTCCCACGGTACTGACCGGGGTTCGATTCCCCGGATGCGCATGACCATATTTTGTTTACTAAAAAATATTGTTCTCGTGTTTGAGGTTAGCCTAGGACTCCCATTTTAAAAGATTCTTGTGGTAGCCTTTTCATTTGTAACTCGAAAAGACCTTAACCCCTCGGTTACATAGGGCTTTCATTACATGGGCTAAGATAATTGCAAGGGAGCGCATCTAGTGTAGTTGTATCATAGTACCCTCCCACGGTACTGACCGGGGTTCGATTCCCCGGATGCGCATGACCATTTTCTTTACTTAAAAATATTGTTCTCAACAGTGTTTAAGGTTAGCCTAGGATTCCCATTTTAAAAGATTCTTGTTAGCCTTTTCATTTGTAACTCAAAAAGACCTTAACCCCTCGGTTACATAGGGCTTTCATTACATGGGCTAAGATACTTGCAAGGGAGCGCATCTAGTGTAGTGGTATCATAGTACCCTCCCACGATACTGACCGGGGTTCGATTCCCCGGATGCGCATGACCATTTTGTTTACTCGAAAATATTGTTCTCACTAGTGTTTAAGGTTAGCCTATGATTCCGATTTAAAAAGTTTCTTGGTAGCCTTTTCATTTGTAACTCGAAAAGGTCTTAACCCCTCGGTTACATAGGGCTTTCATTCCATGGGCTAAGATACTTGCAAGGGAGCGCATCTAGTGTAGTGGTATCATAGTACCCTCCCACGGTACTGATCGGGGTTCGATTCCCCGGATGCGCAAGACCATTTTCTTTACTTTAAAATATTGTTCTCAACAGTGTTTAATGTTAGCTTAGGACTCCCATTTTAAAAGATATTGGTAGCCTTTTCATTTGTAAATCGAAAAGACCTTAACCCCTCGGTTACATAGGGCTTTCATTACATGGGCTAATATACTTGCTAGGGAGCGCATCTAGTGTAGTGGTATCATAGTACCCTCCCACGTTACTAACTTGGGTTCGATTCCCCGGATGCGCATGACCATTTTGTTTACTAGAAAATATTGGGATTCCCATTTTAAAAGATTCTTGTTAGCCTTTTCATTTGTAACTCGAAAAGACCTTAACCCCTCGGTTACATAGGGGTTTCATGGCATGGGCTAAGATACTTGCAAGGGAGCGCATCTAGTGTAGTAGTATCATAGTACCCTCCCACGGTATTGACCGGGGTTCGATTCCCCGGATGCGCATGACCATTTTGTTTACTCGAAAATATTGTTCTCGACAGTGTTTGTGGTTAGCCTAAGATTCCCATTTAAAAAGATTCTTGTTAGCCTTTTCATTTGTAACTTGAAAAGACCTTAACCCCTCGATTACATTGGGCTTTCATTACATGGGCTAAGATACTTGCAAGGGAGCGCATCTAGTGTAGTGGTATCATTGTACCCTCCCACGGTACTGACCGGGGTTTGATTCCCCGGATGCGCATGACCATTTTGTTTACTCGAAAATATTGTTCTCAATAGTGTTTAAGGTTAGCCTACGATTCCGATTTAAAAAGTTTCTTGGTAGCCTTTTCATTTGTAACTCGAAAAGACCTTAACCCCTCGGTTACATAGGGCTTTCATTCCATGGGCTAAGATACTTTCAAGGGAGCGCATCTAGTGTAGTGGTATCATAGTACCCTCCCACAGTACTGACCGTGGTTCGATTCTCGGAATGCGCATGACCATTTTGTTTACGTGAAAATATTGTTCTCAACATTGTTAAAGGTGTTAGGCTTGATTCCTATTTTAAAAGATTCTTGGTAGCCTTTTCATTTGTAAGTCGAAAAGACCTTAACCCCTCGGTTACATAGGGCTTTCATTACATGGGCTAAGATAATTGCAAGGGAGCGCATCTAGTGTATTGGTATCATAGTACCCTCCCACGGTACTAACCGGGGTTTGATTCCCCGGATGCGCATGACCATTTTGTTTACGTTCTCGACAGTGTTTGAGGTTAGCCTAAGATATCCATTTAAAAAGATTCTTGGTAGCCTTTTCATTTGTAACTCGAAAAGACCATAACCCCTCGGTTACAGGGCTTTCATTACATCGGCTAAGAACTTGCAAGGGAGCACATCTAGTGTAGTGGTATCATAGTACCCTCCCACGGTATTGACCGGGGTTTGATTCACCGGATGCGCATGTGTTTGAGGTTAGCCTAAGATTCTTTGTAGCCTTGTCATTTGTAACTCGAAAGACCTTAACCCCTCGGTTACATAGGGCTTTCATTAGATGGGCTAAGATACTTGCAACGGAAAGCATCTAGTGTTGTGGTATCATAGTGCCCTCCCACGGTATTGACTGGGG
Source organism: Cucurbita pepo subsp. pepo (assembly GCF_057944985.1). NCBI lineage: Eukaryota > Viridiplantae > Streptophyta > Magnoliopsida > Cucurbitales > Cucurbitaceae > Cucurbita > Cucurbita pepo. The sequence goes on along the minus strand of NC_141815.1, from coordinate 1,396,994 downwards.
TTTGATTCCCCGGATGTGCATGTCCATTTTGTTTACTCGAAAATATTGTTCTTAACAGTGTTTAAGGTCAGCCTAGGATTCTAATTTTAAAAGATTCTTGGTAGGCTTTTCATTTGTATGTTGAAAGGCACTTAACCCTTCGTTTACCTAGGGCTTTCATTACATGGGCTAAGATTCTTATAAGGGAGAGGGCTTTCATTACATGGGCTAAGATTCTTATAAGGGAGCGCATCTAGTGTCGTGGTATCATAGTATCCTCCCACGGTATTGGACCCGGGTTCGATTCCCTGGATGCGCATGTCCATTTTGTTTACTCGAAAATATTATTCTCGACAATGTTTAGGTCAGCCAAGGATTCTAATTTTAAAAGATTCTTGGGTAGCCTTTTCATTTGTATGTCGAAAGGAACTTAACCCCTCGGTTACATTGGGCTTTCATTACATGGGCTAAGATTCTTACAAGGGAGTGCATCTAGTGTAGTGGTATCATAGTACCCTCCCACGGTACTGACCGGGGTTTGATTCCCCGGATGCGCATGTCCATTTTGTGTACTCGAAAATATTTTTCTCGATAGTGTTGAAGGTCAGCCTAGGATACTAATTTTAAAAGATTCTTAGTAGCCTTTTCATTTGTATGTCGAAAGGCACTTAACACCTCAGTTACATTGGGCTTTCATTACATGGGTTAAGATTCTTACAAGGGAGCGTATCTAGTGTAGTGGTATCATAGTGTCGTCCCATGGTACTAACTGGGGTTCAATTCCCTGGATGTGCATGTCCATTTTGTTTGTTCGAAAATATTGTTCTCGACAGTGTTTAAGGTCGTTCTAGGAATCTAATTTTAAAAGATTCTTGGTAGCCTTTTCATTTGTATGTCGAAAGACATTTAACCCCTCAATTACACAGGGCTTTCATTACATGAGCTAAAATTCTAACAAGGGAGCGCATCTAGTGTAGTGGTATCATAGTACCCTCCCATAGTATTGATCGGGGTTTGATTCCCAAATGTGCATGTCCATTTTGTTAGTCGGCCTAGGATTCTTATAGTACCCTCCTACTGTACTGATTGGGGAATCGATTCCCCAAATGCGCATTTCCATTTTGTTTACTCGAAAATATTGTCATTTTATTAAGAGGATATTTTGCGGATAATTAGTTAGAATATATCTCAGATATTTAGGGAGTTGTTAGTATAGATTTGATTAACGGTATATTTTATTTATTTATATATTTTTTCTATTTTTAGGTATTAGTTGATAGTTTGTATCCTATATAAACGTGGTAAACCTGAATGAAGATCATACTTTCGATCCCAATTCTATTTCTATTTCTCATTCTTAACATGGTATCAGAGCACCGATCTTGGTGTTCTTAAATATCAAAATTTCCTTTATGGCGGAATCAGCCAAATCCAGCTTCAAAATTTCGGATGTTGATTTAACACATCCGTACTATATTCATCACTCTGATCAGCCAGGATATTCACTTGTTCCAATCAAATTAAATGGAGCAAATTATCAATCCTGGAGTAAATCAGTTATGCATGCTCTTATTGCCAAGAAGAAAATTGGCTTCATTGATGGCACAATTCAGGAACCGTCCCAAGATGCAAATTCAACCGAATTCGAACTCTGGAATCAGTGCAACAGTATGATAATATCTTGGTTAACTCATTCCGTTGAAGCAGATATCGCTAAAGGCATTATTCACGCCAAGACAGCTCATGATCCACTTCGACATTAGTTCCTTCGACTCCTATTGTACCACTTCATGATCCATCCTACTCAAACATCCATCCTCCACCTTCTATTCCTTCACCTCCTACTCCTCCTTCACCTCCTATCCCTTCACCTACTACTCCGTCGTCTCCTCCACCTTCTCCAGATTCGCCCACTAATTCCAATCCTATCCCACCTGATACATCAGCTCCACTTCGACGTTCTACTCGTACTAAACAGCCTCCAGCTTGGCATAAGGATTATGAGATGTCTTCTGGAGCCAATCATTTAACCTCTAGCTCAAGTCCCGGCACTGGCACCAGGTATCCCCTTCATCATTACCTTTCATTCTCTCGTTTTTCTCCTACTCAACGTGCTTTTCTAGCTCTTATTACATCCCAGACAGAACCTAAAACCTATGACGAGGCAGTTGGCGACTCGTTATGGCAGCAGGCTATGAATGATGAAATTGCAGCTTTGGAACGTAATCATACATGGTCTCTCGTTCCTCTACCACTTGGTCATAAAGCTATTAGTTGTCATTGGGTGTACAAAATTAAATACAACTTTGATGGTTCTGTTGAACGTTATAAAGCTCGACTGGTAGCAAAGGGATACACTCAGGTTGAAGGTATTGATTACACAGAAACATTTTCCCCTACAGCAAAACTTACTACACTTCGTTGCTTACTCACTGTTGCTGCTGCTCGAAAATGGTTCACCCATCAGTTGGATGTTCAAAATGCCTTTCTCCATGGTAATCTAGACGAGGAAGTTTATATGTCTTTACCACCAGGTCTTCGCCGACAGGGGGAGAATACAGTATGTCGGCTCCATAAATCTCTTTATGGATTAAAACAGGCTTCTCGCAATTGGTTCTCCATATTTTCTACAACTATACAAAATGCAGGCTACACTCAGTCCAAAGCAGATTACTCTTTGTTTACTAAGAGTAAAGGTACTTCTTTCACTGCAGTTCTAATCTATGTTGATGATATTCTGTTGACAGGCAATGATCTCGAAGAAATTCAATATCTCAAGACTAGTTTACTCCAGAAATTTCTTATCAAAGATTTAGGAAATTTGAAATATTTTCTAGGCATTGAATTTTCTCGATCTAGAAAAGGGATTTTTATGTCTCAAAGGAAGTATGCTCTAGACATACTTCAAGACACAGGTCTTACAGGAGCACGTCCAGACAAATTTCCTATGGAGCAAAATCTGAAACTTTCTTTAACTGAAGGAGAGAAGTTGAATGATCCAAGTAAATACAGACGGTTGATTGGCAGATTAATATATTTGACCGTCACTAGGCCTGACATAGCTTATTCAATTCGTATGCTTAGCCAATTTATGCATGAACCAAGAAAACCACATTGGGAGGCAGCTCTTCGAGTTCTGAGGTACATCAAAGGCACTCCTGGTCAAGGACTTCTACTGCCATCTGAAAACAATTTAAGATTACAGGCATATTGCGATTCTGACTGGGGTGGTTGTCGAACTTCCAGACGATCTATTTCTGGGTTCTGCATTTTCCTCGGAAATTCAATTATTTCTTGGAAGTCTAAAAAGCAGACTAATGTGTCCAGATCATCAGCAGAAGCCGAGTATCGAGCTATGGCAAATACTTGTTTAGAGTTAACTTGGTTAAGATACATTCTTCAAGACTTGAATGTTCCACTGTCCGGACCAGCATTATTATATTGTGATAATCAAGCAGCATTACATATAGCAGCCAATCCAGTTTTTCATGAACGTACGAAACACATTGAAATAGATTGTCATATAGTTCGAGAAAAGTTACAAGCTGGAATCATCAAACCGTGTTATGTTTCGACCAAAATGCAATTGGCAGATGTTTTTACTAAAGCTTTGGGAAGACAGCAATTTGACTTTTTGAAGGACAAGTTGGGTGTGATCGACATACACTCTCCAACTTGAGGGGGAGTATTAAGAGGATATTTTGCGGTGATAATTAGTTAGAATATATCTCAGATATTTAGGGAGTTGTTAGTATAGATTTGATTAACGGTATATTTTATTTATTTACCAGATTTAGTTAGATATATATTTTTTCTATTTTTAGGTATTAGTTGATAGTTTGTATCCTATATAAACGTGGTAAACCTGAATGAAGATCATACTTTCGATCCCAATTCTATTTCTATTTCTCATTCTTAACAAATTTTGACTAAATTAATAAAAATAACTTTGTTTTTAAATTACCTCTAAAATTTCAAAAGACTGTTAATTTTTTATGGAAATTGTTAATACTTTCTTTAGAAAATACAGTTGAACTATGGTTAAACTTTAAAAAGTTTCATTTATCTTAGAGTTCGTACTATGTTTAAAACATACCAATGAAAGTTGTACTCATTTCTTTTCAAAATTTCTCTAACCCGAGATGCCATCTAAGATTTCCCATCTCCTACTATATCCGTAGTTTATATCAGGCTCAGCTTTTACTTTAACGTGTTGGAAGTGTCATAGAGATCAAGTTCTAGATTTGTGTGGGATAAAAAATATTAAAAAATTTATTTAGAAAAATAGCTTTCAAAATTTGATAATTGAAAAACTAGCTTGTTAGAATCGCAAAAATAACTTTAAAAGTTGAAAATTTTGAGATATAGCCTTGATTTTATCGAGTTTCAAAAAAAATGTAATAAAAAGTACTTAATAACAAATTAGTTGTACACTTATAATCTTAACATTGGCACGGGTTGATACAATTTTAAGAAGGGTACTAGAGAGAAAACCGTTAATTCTAGAAACTTATCAAACACTCTTTGACCGATGTAAAAAAAGCATGAGAATAACTTATTCTCGTGTCCCATCTTTGAAATCATGCACAAAAGTTTAAGGCTTTTATTTCCCTTTCTCTCTTTTTTTTTTTTTTTTTTTTGTTTATTCTCATTTTCGTTCCTTTGGTCTAAACGACACTTTAAAGAACAAAATTAAAGTGGTAGTTAGTCAATCGTAATATTTGACAATATTAAACAACTTTGAATAGATGTAAAGAAAACATCAGAATAACTTATTCTCGTGTCCCTAATCGACATATATATATTTTTAATAAATGTGTCATTATCATCTCCTGTGTCTATGTGGTATCATATTTATTTCTCGTATTCATGTCTCATATATTTTGCTTCTCTAAATAGATATCATCACAAAATAAGTTTAATTCATGTTGATACGTGAGACTTCTATTCTTCTTAGTGTGAAGCTTGTAGCTTGGAATTACTCAGGTAGAGAACGTGTTTCACTTAAAATTCACTCAAGAGAGAATAATCAATATCTTACCATATTCGAGAGAGAATATTTTTAATTAACCGTAATTGGATCCGACTATTAATGTGTAATTTATTACTAAAACTGAAAAATATACGTGCAAAATGTTTGTATTATTGATAATACATTAGTCTACGTTGTATGATCTAGATTAAATAATTTGATTTGAAGCTATCTTCTAATAAAAGAATGCTCAATTATTTTTTTTTATAGTAAGATTCGATTATATGAATTTAAATAGCATTCAGTCACAACTATAAATATGGAACTAAATAAAGTATTTAGGAGTAAAGTAAATTTGTTGAGGGAGGTTTGCCTTTGGAAGGAAAACAAGTTTAATGGACATTGTTTCATTTACAAGGTGGGAGAGTTATGTAATTTCATATATTTTGTAGACGTCCTCAAGGATTTCAATGAGCATTAGATTGCTCTCTCTATTTATATTAAGCTCTCTCTATATATGTAACGGCTCAAGCCCACCACTAATAGATATTGTCATCTTTGGGCTTTCCCTTTCGAGCTTACGCTCAAGGTTTTAAAAACACTTTTGCTAGGGAGAAGTTTCCACACACTTATAAAGGATGCTTCGTTCTCCTCCCTGATCGATGTGCGATCTCACAATCCACCCCCCTCGGAACCCAGTTTCCTTGCCGGCACTTGTTCCTTTCTCCAATCGAAGTGGGCCCCCCACCAAATCCACCCCCTTCAGGTCCTAGTGTCCTTGTTGGTGCATCGCCCAGTGTCTGGCTCTGATACCATTTGTAACGGCTCAAATCAAACATCGTTAGCTACACTACATTCCCTTGTTCTTACCTGAAAGAAAGTTATATAAAAGGCAATATATTTAGAAAAGTATTCTGAAAGTGACTTCACCGTTGGGGCTAGAAAATACAAACATAATGAACATATAAAGCAAACCATTCCTTCTAAAAACGACTAGCATTTCAAGGCTTGAAATATGGACCGGTAAAAGACAATAAAAAAAATTATTTAAAAATATTAAGAACATAAATACAAAATAATTCACCGGAAGTAATACAAAAGTTTTTACAAAATATGACAAGTTTACAAGAATTTAAACCGAAAATATATAAGGACTTGAATCAACGCCAATTGATACTTTTAGAAGATGTTGATAGTCTTTCAATGGTATCTTTTATAGGTGGTTTCACGAACGTTTTACTTTCATCGAAGTCATATATCTTGAGGAACGGGCCGACTATCTCCACTCTACTACCTTCTTCTGCCATTTGACTAAGGCTAATAATATTGATTTTCAAACTCAGGATGTAATACACCTTGGTAAATAGACGTTGACCTTCGTTCTTACACTAGAACAAGATAGATCCTTTGCCTTAGATCAATACAATTGATTCGTCACAAATTTCACGTTTCTAACGAACTTCTCATCAAGCTCCTTGAACTTTGTTCAATCTTCGGTCATGTGGTTGCTCGCTGCATTGTCTAGGTATCACATGTTGGTCTCCACTTTGTCTTCTCATTCTATGAAGGGGTTCTCCATAACCTTCTCTTCAATGAGAATCAACATGACGGACATGTTATGCAGTGCCATTAGTGGGATTTGTTAGAGTGTTAGAGGGATTACAAACTACCCTTTAAAATGAACATATTCTTATTAGTAGATGATGTCACTCACTTATATATCTATAATGCTGGCTGTGGGGTTCGAACCCACGCGCACTTATGTGCAGAAGATCTTAAGTCTTCCCCCTTAACCTCTCGGGCAAACCAGCTAATTTTCTTCCTCAAAATTTAATTTAGCTAAACTAAATTTAAATTAGTTAAATAAATATAGAAAATAAGTATCAATAGTAAATTTCCTTTCCTAGAAATATATGAAGGTTCATATAATGATAATTTTTGTCTTATATTAAGATTATGAAAAAAAAAAATGATAAAAGTACTATAAAAAATATATTTAATTTTTTCAAAATAATTTATGCTCTTAAACTAATTCGGTTGTATCACTTAAAACCTACAAATAAAAGTTACATGTTTGAATGTTGTTTATGACCACAAGGAATACTATTTCCATTGGTATAAGGTCTTTTGGGTAAGCTCAAAACAAAGGCACGAGAGCTTATGCTCAAGGTGGACAATATCATGCCATTGTGGAGAGTCCTGTTCATCTAACAGGAGTATAGATGGAAGGATTTCATCTTTAGGTTGCTAAAGACAATGAAGGGTCATGGTAAGAACGATTATTTTAGAAACATTATATGGTTTAGAGTTGTCGGTCGGTCTTCCACATCATAGGCATTTCGAAGGCATGACCCATGCATTATATGGTTTAGAGATGCCATGAAGGAATTGCATGCGTTGATTGGGCAAGTTTGTAATAAAGGAGGCAGATTCTCGAACTCCAAAATTAAGATTCTACCTACATTTTAACTCCATTTTCGTTCGTCCCTCTATAATACATATTCAATTTTGATTTTTGTGGGGCATAGTTATGTCATAAGAAACTACTAAAAAAAAACATGTTTTACTAAGAAATTTGAGCTCTATCTCTTAAACCTATGTCATTAGATTCATAGGGAGTTTATCGACATTTTTTTTCGTAGAGGAGAGAACAGCTCAAAATGGCCATGAATCAAGAGAAGGAAACTTCAAATATTTTAAAATTCGAGTTGACTCAATCGATAACTCTCTATACGTTGGCTTATAATTCATGAGGAGTGCATTTAGAGGTTTCATTGATGTCAGGTCAACAACTTTGATGAAGAAACAAGCCTGTATAGCCACTAGAACATACAGGTAATCTCAAGTTTCAAAGTTATTTGACCACGTGCTAGCATCTTCTCCTAGGTTGGAGGTAAAAGATGATGACGTGACTGATTTAGTTTAACTAACCACATCCTTCTTTTTAATGAACCAACTTCAACTTTTGAATTATTTGGACTCTTTTGGATTTGTTTCCGTGAAATTCATTTTGGTTCTTAACTCTTACTCAGATTAAGATCTGGCCAAGAAATTTCGAAAGATACAGAGTTTGGAAAGCAAGGGGTTAAAGGATATTTTGTTCGGATTACGGTTTATCATAGGTATCATATTTGATCATTTATTATAAGTAAATATATAGATATTTTCCTTCTATTACTGTTTAACAGAGGTATCATATTTGTCTTTTAATATAGGCAAATATTTTGTATCCATTTATTACTTCCCATGGAGGTATCATATTTGCCTTTTATTATAGGCAAATACATTGTATCCATTTATTGTTCTCATATCCTATGTCTTTTATTTGATTCTCTAATTGATTATAAATAGAGAACTTTCACCACATTTAGTTGCTGCGGTTTTAGCAAATATTATCATGGTATCAGAGCCCTTTCGGTTTAGCAAATCCGATCCTTTATTTTTAATGGCTTCTAAATCCTCTATTCATCTTCTTTTCCACCATCATTGCTGGCTTTGACGCCGCAAGGGCTGTGTCCATGGTACTGCAGGCTGAGCCAATTGATTATTCTTCGAATCCTCTATTCATCTTCTTTTCCACCATCATTGCTGGCTTTGACGCCGCAAGGGCTGTGTCCATGGTACTGCAGGCTGAGCCAATTGATTATTCTTCGGCTCCACCCTTTTGGCCTCCAAATCATCACAACCCAACCCTTAGCCATACTCTATACATACAACCTCACTTTCTCCAACACAATCGATCTTGCCTTGAACTAGAAACCTCTTCATCCTCAACCTCGGCAACTAAAACATTCCTTCCATCTTCAATTTTTCATCTCTTCGCATTCTTCACGACTATGGCTTCCTTTTCTGCCTTCTTTTTCGTCCTTGTCGCTTTAATTGCCGACTCTATGGGCCAGGCCCCCCACCCAAGTTTTCGCCAGCCTCCTCGCCAAAATTTGATCCTTCGCCCATTGTAGCTACTCTTCCGACTACAACATTGTCTTCGTCCCTCCCTTGCTCTAGGGGGCGTGGCTCCCTTTCCTTCCATGAGAACTTCACCACTTGCTATGACGCTGACTACTTCTTCATTGGCTCCCCCTATTGCTCCTTCGAAGTGCGAAATATGCTCGAAATATTCTAACTCGTGCTCATTTCCTTGATAGCAAACTAGTCCCCGAGGCGCAGACAACACTCCATCTTCGTATAAAATACACACACTCCAGAGCCTGCATTCTTCTCTTCCTTTATTGTTCATCTCTTCTTCATAGCCACCACGAACCCTCTCTCCGTCTCTTGCCCTAATATGAGCTAATGGGGTCATACTAAGTATATAGAGGAACGGGACCTAACCTATTCAGGGTCCGTGGTATATGGTATATTAGAGGTTACTACTAAGGAAGCTCCAATTGTGGTATATTAGAGGTTACTACTAAGGAAGCTCCAATTGTGTTGGATAGAGGTTTACTTTGTGATTCAAATAAGAGCGAAGTTAAGTAGGGTGGGTTGTTTGGTTCTGGTCGAAGTTGAAAGGAACGCTAGAAGAAGGGCTTGAACCTTCGACCTTGTGGTTAACAGCCACACGCTCTAACCAATTGAGCTATTCCAGCCTTTCAAATGTTTAAATAATAATAATAAATAAATAAATAAAATAATTAATTTAATGCATACTAAGAACTTGCAAAGTTGAATTTTTTTGGCACATAAATTGTGCTAGACACATACAACGATTCAATATATAGATGTTAGGTAGCTAAACCTAAATTACCTGGTTTCTATAGTTACAAGAGTGATCCAGATGTTCGTTTTTCTAAAGGATGTAGCTCCCAAAGGAACGTGTCCAGATGTATCATATCTCACGCATGTCTATCTAGTAGATTCAGCCTAAAATGAAGTGGTTGTGCTTGATACCGTGAGGTTGACGACATAGATCTAAAGCACAACTATAAATATCAAATTGATAGATAGCTCCAACGGACTTAGTTTTCTCCATCGGCTCCACCTATTGGTCTAAGGTCTAATAAAGTTGGACAAAAATTGTGAATGAGACTTGTGTTTCTCTCAAGACTAGTCGGGAATGTGTCAAGATCACGATTTAAAAATATACAATTAGTTCCTGAGGTGGATGACTTCATAAGATTGTCAATTCCAACACTCGCTCGAGTAGTGTTAGTGCAACATTTGTAACATGAAGGTGGCCAGTTGAGAAGTTTATTAAAGTGTAGTGCCAACACGGGGCTGAGTTACAAGCTTCTAGACCTTGCTTCTAGAAAGGGTTACGGCAATGATGAGGAATATTGTGGTACAGAAGCTCACATTACCATCGTAAAGGGATGTGACCATGGCAAGAGTGTTGAATATGGCCCACGATCAAAATATGTCACAAACAAAAGCTAACCCTTATCAACATGAAAAAAAAATGTTTGTACTATTGGTAATACATTAGTCTCGGTTGTTTGACTAAAACAATGCATCCATCATCTCAATTAAAGAATTTGATTCGAAGTTATCTTCTAATAGGGGAATGCTCAATTAGTCTTTGTTGTAAGATTCGGCTATATCAGTTTCAGTAGTGTTCCGCCACAACTATAAATATCGAACTCTAAAGTATTTATGAGTAAAGTAAGTCCGTTGGAGCTATCTATCAAAGGTGTTAGAATGAGTTGTGAAAAAGTGTTGCCTTCAAATCTAGTTGCAATTAAGGATGTCAATGACGAACATGTGCAAAATGCTGGAAAGTTTGCAGTGAAAAGGAATAACGAGAGGGGTGGACATCATTTCGTTTACAAGTGTGTGGTGAATGGTCTGGTCGATCCAAACATACCCGATCCCAAATTTTATATTCTTGTGATAGAAGTTATAAATGATGATGGTATTCCTTGGTCCTATATTGCAAAACTTGATTACTTTGTTATGGGCAGACTAGGTGACAAACTCTATTCCTTTGAGGATGTCCTCAAGGATTTCAAGAAGCATTGGACTGCTCTCTCTGTTTACACTAAGCCCTCTCTCACTATATATGGGGGCGTCACGGTCTCTTAGCTACGAAAATGGCATAGACCTCTATAAAATAATCACATAGTTATCTATCTATTATACATACTTATCTCTTTTTTCTTCAAAAATTGTCAAATTCAACTCTTAATTATAAATATTAATAATTTTATATTAGAAAGAAATTCAAAATCAATAAGTTTATGCACTAATATATTTAAAAATAATTTAAGTTAAGTGTTCGATACGTGTTGAACTTTCAATAGTGTTTCAAAACTGTCGTTAAACTTTAAAAAGTTTCATTAATCTTAGAGTTAAGAGTTAGTATGGTGTTTAAAACATACCCATGAAAGTTTTACCATTAACACCTTTTACTTTTATCAAAAAATCAAAAAAAAGTTTTTACCCAATATATGGACGGAAATCATCTATCAAGATTATCCTCTGTTTTAATGTTATTTTTCAAAGTTCATTAGTATTTTTGAAATGTTACTGACGGTAAGATTATAAACGTATTAATAAAAATTTAGGGATATTTTTTTAAACCCTTTTGAATGAAAAGGGTAGTATAGTAATTGTTAGGCATAGGGATCAAGTTGTGTGTGTGGGAGAAGGAGGGTCATGTGGTCACCAATTATCATATAATTCGTGGTGCTTCTGATGTCCGAGTCACTCTAGCTCACAAAACTACCTTCGATGCAAAAAATGTTGGTTTTGAACAAGACAAGGATGTTGTTGTCTTGCATATCGATGTACCAAAAGACAAACTAAGACTTATACATGTTGGTATCTCGGCATATTTGCTTATTGGTCGAATTGGATCCTTTCGATTTCTATGAAAACATTGTCGTTACAAATTTCAAAGGACAAGTCAAGCCAATCTTAGAAATATGATAAAACGTCGACTAAGCCAACCAAGTAAGTGGTCTTACTATCGACATGATTATAATTTAATGTTTTGTGTTGACATGTGCCCCGTGGTTCTGCACGTGTCATATATTTGATATGTGTGAATTGGTTATGAAACGATATGATTATGATATGATATGTATATGTTATGATATGTGAATGGATGATAAATCTTATGATATGGTGATTTGATGATATGTTTGAGATAGGATATGAGAAAAATGCGATAAACGTAATGTAACGACATGACTAAGATATGTTCATGAGACGATATGGTTGGGTTGTGTATAGAAGACGATATGATTATGATAGGTTGATGAAACGATATGATTATGATAGGTTATTAAAACGATATGGTTAGGATACGTTCAAACAACGATATGAGTAGGATATGACTAAGATATTACGAGGATACGTTTGAAAAATGATATGACTGATATATGATACGTGAATGATATATATATATCTCGTGATATGATATGAGAATGAAACGATATCTGTTATGGTATGACATATTTGATGAATTGATATGTCTGTAATATGATGTTAAGATATTATATGTTATGCGACTATTATGATATACGATATGTGCATGATGTGGATTGTTATATCTGAAAGCATGGAAACGTTATGATATGATATATGTGTGACATGAATGATATGATATGATCGAAATGCAAAAGGACAAACTACCATGAAATACAACCCCACCATACACATGCAAGATACGATAAATGATATGATAAACGATATGAGAAATGATATGACAAAATGATATGATATGAATAAAGACGCTAACGAGGTTGTATTAATTGATAATGAAAATGAAAAAAAATGTTGGGAACTCATGCATTATTGTGTGTTCATGCATCGAGGGATGCCCCTTATCCTTCACAATAGTACGAACGTATATGTTACGAGGCAGGGGAACGATCATTATGTTTATTATCATATTGTCATGATGGTCGCTATTTCTAATGGGTAACCAGCATCAACAGCTACCAGAGAATGCTCGTCCAACCAGAAAGGGGCCTAAGAGGTGTGCGAACCGACTGGTGGATCCATACTCGCACGTGTGGATCGTGTAGAGCAATTAAGTACATATCCAAATTGCTCGTCAGGATTGTCGTCGTAGGAAAATAGCCTGTTGTGATAACCCCAATAGTATGCTACTTCTATTTCAGGTTAAGGCAAGGTATCCCTGTGTGGCTGACGAAGGCGTCACAATTCGACACCATGACACATGCATATGGTAGATGCATTTATTTTCTTAGACCTAGGCTAGAATATGATGTTTTTAATTTAAATTTTTATTTGTTTTTATTTAGTTCTTCATTGTCGTTTTAAAGATGTTTTCAAATACGCAAGTCTTGGCAGGGTTTTAAGATGATGTTTTTATTTTATGATAAAGTTTAAACAATTATTTCCACTCAAAATGATTACTTTATGATAACAAAAACGACTTTAGGTAGGTAGAGATTTAAGGTCGTTACATTAAGAATATTTTTTTATTCAGAGAGGTGGTATTTTTATTAATTTAGCTTATAATTTTACAAAACAACAAAATACAAATTTTGTTGTTAAAAAAAATTGAATGGCCAAAATAAACCTAAAAATTTAATGAAATTCACAAATGGCCATGCTTAAAACAATTAAAACAAAAGAAATTAATTTATTTTAAAATTAAAAAGTACACGTGGTAATACACTTGGTTTGACTAGAACAAGGCATCATTATCCGACCTATAAAGAATTTGATTCCAAGCTATTTCCTCATGGACAGATGCTCTATTAGTTTCTATTGTAAGATACCACTTCATCAATTTATGTACCGTTCAATTATAACTATAAATATTTGTAATGACTCTAAATTTCTACTCACCTAAATTTGCTACCATCTTCCTAATATGTTCTATTATGTGGAATAATCATTTAAAACACCTTCGTCAAGCAATGTCATGGACTTACGGTAACGACCCAAAATTTTCTACTTAATTTAAGGTCGCTACTGTATACATATCATAAACATTGAATGCGGAAATACTTCATTTAAACTTTCATAAAACATAACATTCAGCTTAAAATACAGCCATGGAATTACGTGTTTCGAAAACACCTTTAAAAACGACACAACAAAAGGCTAAATTAAATAAATAAATGTTTAAATTAAAAATATCATATGCTAGTCTACGTTTAAGTCTAAGAAGATAAATACGACTACCCTATGCATGTGTTATAGTCTTGAGTTGCGATGCCGTCGTCAGTCGTACAGGAATGTCTTGCCTTAACCTGAAAAATGTAATAGCACATGACTTGAGTCAGTAAGTGACCCCATTATTGGGGGTTAAATGTAAGAACATGCAAATACAATGACGGGACCTATCCTTTCAATCTATTTTCCTACGGTACTATCCTAACGGGTAATTTGGATGTGTACCATATACTCTACACACAGCCCATACGTGTGAGTATGGACTCACTAGTCAGTTCTCACACTGCTGGGTCACTTTCCTTGTCGAGCGAGCATACTCTGGGAACTCCTTAGGCCAGACACCCGTTAGAACTAGTAACCGTCGCGGCAGCATTATGTAAAACATAATAATCGTACCCCTGCCCATTAGTGTATGCGTCCGTACCATCGTGATGGAATAAGGGTATCCCCCAATACATGAGCACATATAATGCATGAGGTCCCAATATTTTTTCATTTTCAACATTATTAAATATAACCCCGCTACCGTTTTATATTCATATCATATCATTTCTCATTTTTTCAGTTCTCATATCATGCATAATTCTAACGAGGTATTTCATGTCACTTATCATGATATCATGTCATTCATAACATGCTGTATACATACAATTTAGGAGACATAACATAACGCTTCATGTTTTTAACATATCATTTCATAACGTGCGATTCATACAACCATTATCTCAATGGTCACACAAAACAATCTAAACATATCACATCACAATATATCATATCATAAACATATCAATTGATCACATGTCTTGTACCATAACATATTTCATATCATTTTCATATCATATCCCTATATATATATATATATATATATATATATATATATATCTGTTCTTCACATGTCGTATCATAATCATATCATATCGTAAACAATTCGTGGTCATATCTTTCCCTAACTTATCATAGCCTTAACGTCCTTAGACATATCACAGTCGTATCGTTACCTGAACGTACCTTCGTCATAATGTTCCAGAAACGCATCCTAACACTATCGTTCTATCAATCTATCACACACCTATCTCTTTCTACCCATAACCTAACCGTATTCTTTTATCAATCTCTCAAATCTATATCACTTCGATATGTAACCTAATCTTAATGTTTCGTGAACGTATCTTACTCCTATCGTTATATTTCGTTTTGTGCATCCTTCTCTTATCCTACCTCAAACATATCATTGAACACATCGTACTGTAATTATTATTATACCATTCACATTTTATAACATATACATAACATAACATAAGCATATTGATTCACAAATAATTCACACATATCAGTATATATGACACGTGCAGAACAATGGGCACGTGTCAACATCAAATATAATCATGCCGGTAGTAAGATCACTTACCTGATTAGCTTAGGCTGGTGTCACCAAAATATCCTTAATGAAAGTTCAATTATGTCCTTTGAAATCCAAGTCAACCTAGGTGAGCTCATGACATCAATTTCAAGTTTGAACTCTATAAAATTATTTCTCTAATTTACCTTTTATATATATATATATATATATATATATATATATATATATATATATATATATATATATGCTATTTTCACTAAATATCTTATTTTCTATTCTTACTTCGAGGGAATATATTGTTAGTAGACAGACAAAATTGAATAGAGTTCCTTCCCCTCGGATATTTTCCGTTTTATTTTTAAATTCTGTTCACCAATCTTTCCTCAGTCTTCCCTCCTCAATAATTATTTTCAATTTTCATCCTATAAACAAATTTTATTTGACAATTTTAATCGATTGGCTACTAATGCTACATATTTATAGAACTCCTAACTAAAATTTTATTGATTCTAACCACATTTTCTCTAACTTAAAATTGTAACAAAAATCTAATTAATTGAAGATGAGATCTGATTCTTACCGATCTTCTAAAATATTAGAGAAAGGAAAGAAGATCTGATCCTAAAATATTGGATAAAGGAAGGAAGATCTAATTCTAATGTAAGGATAAATATAAAAGAAAGGAAAATAGATAGGATTTAACGTAATAACATACCATAATCTCTCCAATAAATCTGCATCATATTTGCCTCTAGTTTGGTGAAAGTCAATTTACTTTTTTCAAATCTGACATTTTTTCTGTCTATTTTTGTACTAGCTGTGATATTGTGTGTGGGATGAGAGGTTATTGGGGAGAGATGAATAAGTTTTTATTATTTTTTTTTAAAAAAAGTTTTTTAGTTATTTATTTATTGATTATTATTATTATTATTATTTTCAGGTTTTTTTTATAATTATTTTTATTTGTTTATTTCTTTATTATTATTATTATTATTATTTTGGGCTATTACACTTACGTGTTTCAAAGAGTCTTTAAATCAACATAACCAAATATTAAATAAAAAAGTAAAAAAATTTAAATGCAACTATCCTATGCATGTGTCATGGAATTTACGTGATGTCATCGTTAGTCGTGGAGGAGTGTCTTGCCTCTACTTGAATATAGAACGTGAGTATTTTAAGAAATACTCATGTAAGTGACCCTACTATTGGGGTAAGATGCAAACACATGCAATCATGAAAGAGAACTATCATTTAAAATCGTACTCTCTTAGATAACTATCCTAAGCGGTTCATTGGATGTGTATTTACTATTCTATGCATGGCTCATGCATGCGAGTATGGACCCACCAGTCGGTTCACATACCTTCTGGGCTCCTTTTCTTGTCAGACTAGCATTCTTTGGTACTATTGTCGGATACCCGGTAAGAGTAGTGATTGTCGTATCATCATGTTAAACCTGACGATCATTTTCATTATCATTACGTACGCACTTGTACTCATCATAAGGGGAAAAATATCCCGATGCATGTCACTACAATAATGCATGAGGTCCCAACATTTTCATATTTAATTAAATCATGTAAGACAACCCCTTCTCTTTTCCTTCGTATTGTATCATTTTACGACATAGCCCTTAAAATATATTTTGGGGTTGTGTATTGTGTCAACACATTTTTACTGTGCATCATTCATGTCATATATTGTGTTATATCATATCATGCACATAACATATCCTTCAACATACAATATCATGCATGCGCGTATCATATCATAAATCATATCATAACATATCATAACATGTATCATATCATCAAACATATCATATCATAAATTGACATATGATGTCATAGTCATATCATATCACAGACGTATCATTTCATAAACATCTCACACATATCAAATCATAGTCATATCACATTACAGACATATCATTTCGTAAAGATATCATACATATCAAACACATCATACATGCAGTGCCACAGAGCACGTGTCAATATACAAATTTCTAACCATGTCGATAGTAAGACCACTTACTTGGTTGGCCTTGGCCAAAGCTACTACGTCCCTTAATGCTAGCTTAACGCTGCTCTTTGAAATTTAATTCTATCTAAGGAGTTCCACAATTATAAACTAGCATTCTACTCTTAGAATTAGGTCACCACAGAAAATAATTTAAACTAGACGATAAAAATTTAAACCCCACAATTATAAACTAGCATTCTACTCCTGGAATTGGGTCACCACAGAAAATAATTTAAACCAGACGATAAAAATTTAAACCAGCTAAAAGGTAGTCATACCAACTTTAAATACTTCCGAAGAGTTGAAACTAGTAGGAAAGGGCTCGAGCGTATTAAACCCAAGTCGGGTCAGCCAAAATACTTGTCTAGAATCGTCAGAAAATGTATTCACCGACTGACTTCGAACCATTAAGTGAGATGATGAAATGAAGTAAAGGACCTCCTTCTACAATGGAGTCCAAAACTCCTCACTTCTCAACTTCAGCAATAAGGGACAAATTTCGTGTTCCTTTCCTTTCCTTTTATTTTCTTTTTTTTTTTTTTAAATTTTTTTGTTATTACATCAGCGATCATGACACTAGATTTTTACTAACCTAAAGTCACTGCTGTATACCTAACTTAACCATTTTATGCGGAAATAATCATTTGAAACAAATCATAAAACATTGAAAATAATCATTTGAAACAAATCATAAAACATTGTTATGAACTTACATGTTAATAAAATGTCTTTAAAACAAATCAATGAAAAAATTAAAATAGACATAAGTAAAAATAAAACAGAAATACCATATTCTTATCTATAGTCTACGAAATTAAATACAACTATCTTATGCACGTGTCATGATCTTTAAAGTTGCGATGCCACCGTCAACCGTGCAGGGAGCATTGCCTTTACCTGAAAAAAATAAAAATAAAAGTAACACGTGGCTTGATTATTTTAAGACATACTCAATAAATGACCATCAGGCTAGCATTCTCAGTCGACTATTTTCCTGATCGAGCTGGCATTCTCTGATGCTCTTGTCGGACACCTTGTAGGAATAGTGACCATCGTATTAGATTCACAGGATTTATCCACTTACTCATTTTTACTATTTCTTATTTTTCAAGGATACCAACTCAAGTATAAAGTAAAAAAAATGAAGTCCAAGTAAGAGAATTTTTGCAAGTAAGTCTTGGCAAATCTAGGGAATTGCAAGTAAGTCCATTACTAGACTCTCAGCTAGCTGGCTTAAGACTTTCTGTAGGTTTGGATCCTCTCGTTGGGAGGTAACCATTCTTTGCCTAAGTGTAGGTTGCACTGTAAGTCGGGCCAGTTGTGCCATGACTCTCTCGGTCGCTACAACTATGATGGCTCCATCAAATTTTCTTTGTACCCTTACTTCCCTCGTAATGAGGGCCGAAGAGTGGGCCACCTTTCTACTCAAAGCGTCTGCGACCACATTTGCTTTTTCAGGGTGGTACTGGATATCTACATCGTAGTCCTTCACCAATTCTAACCACCTTCTCTGTCTCATATTTAACTCTTTCTGGGTGAAGAAATATTTAAAATCTTGTGGTCGGTTAAACTTTGAATTTTCTCTCCATACAGGTAGTGTCACCAAATTTTCAGCGCGAACACTACAACGGCCAACTCCAGATCGTGGGTAGGGTAATTATCTTCGTATTCTTTTAGTTGACGGGACGCGTATGCAACAACTTTAACGTGTTGCATTAACATCCTAGTCCATTCTTTGAAGGCATCACTATAGATTACGTACTCTTCTGAGATCTTGGGAACCGTGAATACCGAGACGGTTACCAATCTCTATTTTAGGTTTTGGAAGCTTGCTTCACAAGCATCATTTCATATAAATGTTACCCCTTTTCTCGTTAGCTGTGTCAAAGGCGAGGCTATTCTAGAGAAGTCCTACACGAACCTTCAATAGTATCTCGCTAGTCCCAAGAAACTCTGTACTGATGTTACCGAAGTTGGGCGTTCCTACTTCGTGACCGCTTTGACCTTAGTAGGATCTACGGATATTCCACCCTTTGTCGCCACGTATCCTAAGAAAGAGACTTATCGTAACCAAAATTCACACTTTGAAAACTTGGCATACAACTTGTTCTCTCTTAGGGTGGCTAGGACTTTTTAGAGGTGTTCCTGGTATTCCAAGTCTGTTTTTAGTACACTAGGATGTCATCAATGAGCACGATCACAAAAGTGTCTAGACAGTCCTTGAACACTCGGTTCATTAACTCCATTAACACAGCTGAAGCATTGGTGAGGCTAAATGACATACCACGAACTTATAGCGATCATACCTTGTCCTAAATGTTGTCTTTGGTGCGTCTTTTTCTTTACTCTTTATTTAATGATAACCTGACCGCAGGTCTATCTTAGAAAATATTGTTGCTTCTCTTAGTTGATCAAATAAGTCTTCTATTCTAGGTAAAGGGTATTTGTCCTTTATGATTCTCTTATTTAACTCTTTGTAATCGATGCACAAACGCACCGATCCATTTTTCTTCTGAACAAACAACACTGGCGCACCCTAGGGGAATATGCTAGGTCGAATGAACCCTTTATCCCGTAAGTCTTGTAATTGCACCTTGAGTTCTTTCAAGTCTGCTAGCACCATGCGATAGGGTGCTTTAGAAATAGGCCCAGTTCCCGGCTCGAGTTCGATGATGAAGTCGACCGCTCGGGAAGGGGGTATTCCTGGTAGGTCATCCGAATACACATTTGGGAACTCATTTACGATGGACATGTTTTCTAGGGTCTTTTCTTTTCCTCTTACATCTACGGCACATGCTAATATAGTTCAACCGCCTTGTTGGACTATTCTCGTTGCTTTCATCATCGAGACTACCTTTGGGGTAGCCCCGACATTTGTGCCTTTAAATTTAAAGCTAGGTCCCACCGATGGTGAGAATATCACTTTTTTATTTTTGCGACATTCTATAATATCATGGGTTGCAGCTAGTCAATCCATGCCTAGTACTACGTCGAAGTCGGTCATCTTTACTACTATTAGGACTACGCTTAGAGTTTGGTCGGCTACTATTGCTTGGTCATTCTTTTCTCTATCCTTAGTTACTACGTCTACCCTCTCAGGGCTACTTGCCGACCATACATACAATAAGGGTTCTAATTCAAATCCTGTCTCTGATCCCTCTCGAGGTGGGCTCTCTTCAGCCTCACCTCGTCCTCTATCTCTAATAGGAGGTAGTCCCTTTCCTCGTCTTACTCTTTCGCATGGTCTAGGCA
Source organism: Cucurbita pepo subsp. pepo (assembly GCF_057944985.1). NCBI lineage: Eukaryota > Viridiplantae > Streptophyta > Magnoliopsida > Cucurbitales > Cucurbitaceae > Cucurbita > Cucurbita pepo. The sequence continues at coordinate 1,376,313 of NC_141815.1, read as the reverse complement.
GCATGGTTCTAGAAACCAAGATATCATCTCTTAAATCTAAGGCTCATTACCTATGAAATTATGCTATGCACCACATCTACTAAGCTCACATCATATTGCAAACAAAATCACTCATCATGCAACACATCACATCATGCTCTTAAATAAATACGTGAAATATCAAAACAATTTCAGTAACATTAACATAAAGATGCATGCGAGTTTGAAAACGTTTCTCCTTTCTTATCTTGTGCAAGGCGTACCTGACGGTGACGAGGCATCGACGTTGGGACCATGGAACGTGCCAAGCCTACATCGTAGGCTAGTCTACAGAATCTAAAACCTAGAGCTCTGATACCAACAGTAACGACCCTAAATTTCCACATACTCAAAGTCGCTACTAACGTCTCATGCTCATCTATAACGCGGAAATATAACTCTTACATGAACATAGTCAATAACGTAAACTTTCAAAAAAAACGTTTAAAACAACTTCTTCTCTGGAAAACACAGCCATGGTCTTACGTGTTTAAATATGAAATACTGAAATTTAGAGAAAACAAAAACAAATACAAAATAATTTAAAACAATGAAATGCAAAACAACCTATTCTAACTTAAGACTAGAAATTTAAATATGAATCTACCCTATGCACGTGCCACAGTCTCTGCTCGCGATGCCGCCGTCCTCCGTACAAGTGCGCCTTGCCTTTACCTGAAAAATGATGTGGCACACGGCCTGAGTATTTCAAAGAATACTCAGTAAGTTGCCCCGCTATAGGGGCCATGCAAATGCAAACACATGCAATCATGATTTAGGGACCTATCTCTAATCATCTTAGGGGTGGCCTCTAGTCTCGGACAAATTGGATGTGTAGTACTTCCCTACACACGACTCACACGTGCGAGTGTGAGTCCCCAGGGCGCTCGCACACCCCCTGGACCCTCTAGTCAAGCTAATCTGTAGCGACGTCCGGAGGTCAGCGGAACCCCATAGTGTCATGCGCCTCATGAACACCCTCATCTGTGTGCTTTCGCACCTGTGCGCATTCGCGCTCATCATAAGGTGCGCGTCCGCACTCATCGTCTCTAGGGGAAGTAGCCCTATGCTTATGAACATACAAAATGCATGAGGTCCCTCTAAATTCATCGTAATGTCTCTTCTGACACAACCCTCTAGTTTCATCTCTTTGTTACTCTAGGTAACGCATACTCGTGGATATTTATATTAATATCATTTTCATGCTATTAGGGTTGTGTCCTACGTCGATCTAACGACATGATGCAATATGGCACTCATCATCATCTAGCATGCTCAATATGGAAAACATCATCATATTAAGGTAAAAATCATGCAATCATCATGCTCATCATAATGCCACAACGTGCGTCAAACATATCAAGCGTCACTCAACAAAATATGTATATACCACACATATCATCAAGCATCATAATCCACACATCATCATAACTCATACAATTATTTAGCCTATCCTATAGTAAGGCCACTTACTTGGTTGGCCTTGACCGAAGTACTCCCTAAATAGCTAAACGTAAGCTCCCGTTCCGTGAGAGCTGCTTCCTACGTCGCCGGGATTTGTTTCCTATCACACCGTTCACCACTTTCCGTTAGTATTTCACAATTAATTTACCTATAATTTAATAAATATGAAATACGACTCTAAAACGGCCTCGGATACCTTAATCGGGGCCGAAAACAGATCCGGGAGGGTCGAAACAGTGGAAACTTGGCTGAAAACAGGTGAGCCGAGCCGAAGAGCCGCTGGAGGAGCCGCCGGAGCGTCACCGGAGGGAGTCGAGCCGTTTGCGTCGAGCCGAGCCGAGGGACTGCCTACGCCGCTGTGTGACACGTGGCGGCAATAGAGAGAGCCACGTCGAGCGGTAGTGTCGGGTCGAAGCGTGGGTCGCAGTCCGACTCAATTGGACCGTGGGTCTAGTCTGGGTTGATTCAACTGAACCGTAGCTTCTGGGCTGGTTTGAGGTTTGGGCCGCTGTAGTTGGGCTGGGCCGAAGGCAGAGGCCAAGGGAGGAATGGGCTGGCTCTCTCAGGTTTTGGGTTCGGGTTGACCCGAATCCGTGGATCTCGTCTTCCTTACCCGACTTCGGCCGATTTTCCGGCGAGCTTTCTCTCTCTTTCCCACGGCGTTTCCGTTGCCAATTTCGGTCCTCTTTCTTCCCTTTTCCTCTTTGTTCGTCGTCGTTCTTCTTTCTTTTCTGGGAGTTTTGCGGTCTAGAAGCTCCTAAAAGCCACAGATCTAAGAACGATTAAGAAAACCTAATTTTCCGACCTCGGTTACCGACGACGACGCTTACGAAATAACACAAAACGCACCCTGAGTTATTATGCTTTCGTTAGGGATCCTTCTCATGGTGGTAACAGGTCGTTTGGTGTCGGTTTGAGGGCTCGTCGGAGAAACTGGACACTCGCTGACGTTTGTCTGAAATCTCTCTCTCTCTCTCTCTCGAAATTTTCTATCTTTTCTCCCTTTGCAGGTGTTCTGAAGATGCTGGGTGTCGTGGGCTGAGGGCTGGGCGTGTTGTGGCCGTCGTTTCGCGTGGGTTCCGCGAAACTCGGCGGGGTTTTCCGGCGACTAAGTTTTTTTTTTTTTTTTTTCTTATTTTCTCGTTTTCTCGTTTTCCTCTTTTATTTATTTATTTATTATATATATTATTTTTTTTCTTTCTTTCCCGGGTCGTTACACTGATGCTCTTGTTGGACACCTTGTAGGCACTGATGCTCTTGTTGGACACCTTGTAGGAATAGTGACCATCGTATTAGATTCATAGGGATTTATCCACTTACTCATTTTTACTATTTCTTATTTTTCAAGGATACCAACTCAAGTATAGAGTAAAAAAAATGAAGTCCAAGTAAGAGAATTTTTGCAAGTAAGTCTTGGCAATTCTAGGAATTGAACCCCGATCAATATCATGGGAGGGTACTATGACATCACTACACTAGAGGTGCGTCATTGACTTTTTCTTAGCTTTTTATCAATACTTTTTATAAATTAAAAATAAAGATATTACATTAATGGATTAATACTTTTAAAATCAATAAATAATATGTTTTTTTTTTTAAGTTATATATTATTGAAATTGAAAAAATACTTTGAAGAAAATATATTTAAATAAAGACGGTCTCCAAATACCAACACATGTCTTTTCTGTTTTGTTCTCACATGTTTTTTTTAAGAAAATTCTTTGAAAGTCATTCAACGTAAAAGTACTTCAAGCAAAAAACACTTAATGTGATACCCGAGTAAAAAAAAAATGGTCTATGAATGAACTGAGACCACATCGAAATGAGAGAGTTTCTAAGGATAGGATGATTAAGAAAGATTTAAAAGAATTAAAAATTATAATCTATAATAACAAGAAATATAGACATATGCGCACTTATGTGCAGAAGATCTTAAGTCTTCCCGACCTCTCGAGCAAACCAGCTAATTTTATCCATCAAATTAAATTTTGCTAAACTAAATTTAAATTAATTAAATAAATATTGAAAATAAGTATCAATACTAAATTTGCTTTACTAGAGATATTTTACTTTGCACCGGATTCATAGAATGATAATTTTGTCTTATCAGCTAGACAATGAAGGGTCACGGTAAGAACGATTATTTTAGAAAAGCATATGTGATTAGGTATTAAGTGATCATTTCGAAGGCACGACCGATGCCTTATATGGTTTAGAGTTGTTGGTCTTCCACGTTATAGGAGGAAGTTGGAAAGAATGGGTTGTCGAGACCCAAGTTGGTTTCTAGTATAAACATTATTCTAGTAATCATTTATAACATGCTTACATCACAGACAAGCAGTCACAATATACAATAAACATTCAATATCATCAAAGCTCATTTAAAAATACTAAGCTCTTAATTAGGTAAACAACATACTCACATGTTGTAAACAAGTTAAGAACTAGTTCAAAGATCAATATGCTACTTACCTGGTTTCGAATCCCTTTTTCTCTTGAATGTACGTTTAATAGGGTATTTTAAAACAATTTCCTCCAATCAGATCTATATTTCACAATTTTCAAGGTAAGTATAGGTCAAACTAGATAGAACAGGTCAAAACGAATCAAACGGGACAAACTGGAAGCTGAAATGAGGTCTCACGCGCCCTCACACTCTCAGCGTGTTTGTCCCACGTGCCAGAAAAACGTCCAGTAGCACGCCCAGTCGTGGCTCCCCATGCTCCCTGCGTGTAGTGCACGCGCTCTATCTTCTTCCTTGCGTTTTTTTGCCATTTTCCCAACTTCCCTATTAATACCGATTATGTCCCGAAGCCATATTCCACCCCTACAGCCCGTATTTCGTCCCGACTTCCACTACAACTTTATAGATCTTCTTATTACGATTCTAACCAGCCATATTTCATAACTTATTACACAGTATAGACTAAGATATCTGGATTTAAAGATTCGGTCAAATGGGCTTTCTTAAACTTCCAACGCTGACAGTTTCCACAAGCGTTTCCCTAATCTCAAGCTTGCGCCCCCGACAACGAAATCACCAAACCATGAGGAATTTCGAAAGAGTCACCAATATCAACTCCTCTCCCTCGTGTCCTATTTTTCCTTTTTTCTCTGTTATTTGGTTTTTAATCTCACACCACAGCACTCTAACTTTTCACCTGACACATAAATCTAGTACCACCCTTCTACACCACCTCGTACTCCATCTTTCTTTCTTTTCCTTCCTCCAATCCACGTGTCCATTCCTCCTTTCTCCATGGCACTAGTAGCTTGTCTTCTTTTCTTTTCTTTAATTTCTATTAACTGATTTTGTTTTTTTTTTTTAATAATAATTATTATTATTATTAAATACAAAACCTTAATTCCAAAATACATTCTACATATGTTTTTTTATATATCTTTAGATGTAGTAGTATCATAGTACCCTCCAACGGTACTGATCGGGGTTCGATTTTCCGGATGTGCATGTCCATTTTGTTTACTCAAAAATATTATTCTAGACAGTGTTTAAGTCGTTCTATGATTCTCTTGGTAACATTTTCATTTGGAGGTAGAAAGACACTTAACCCCTCGGTTACATAGGGCTTTCATTACATGCCCTATGATTCTCACAAGGGAGCGCATCTAGTGTAGTGGTATCATAGTACCCTCCCACGATACTAACGGGGTTCGATTCCCTGGATGCGCATGAACATTTTGTTTTATCAAAAGATTCTCATTTTAAAAGATTCTTGGTAACCTTTTCATTTGTAGGTAGAAAGGCACTTAACCCCTCGGTTACATAGTGCTTTCATTACATGCGCTATGATTCTCATAAGGGAGCAGATCTAGTGTAGTGGTATCATAGTACCCTCCCACGATACTGATGAGGTTTGATTCCCCGGATGCGCATGTGCATTTTGTTTAATCAAAAATATTATTCTCAATAGTGTTTAACTTGGCCTATGATTCTCATTTTAAAACATTCTTGGTAACATTTTCATTTGTATGTCGAAAGGCACTTAACCCCTCGGTTACATAGTGCTTTCATTACATGAGCTATGTTTCTTACAAGGGAGCGCATCTAGTGTAGTGGTATCATAGTACCCTCCCACGGTACTGACCGGGACTCGATTCCCCAGATGCCCATGTCCATTTTGGTTACTCAAAAATATTGTTCTCGACAGTGTTTAAGTCGGCCTAGGGTTCTCATTTTTAAAGATACTTGGTAACCTTTTCATTTGTATGTTGAAAGGCACTTAACCCTCGGTTACATAGGGCTTTCATTACATGGGCTAAGAAGAAGCCCATCCAGTGAGTATCATAGTACTCTCCCACTTTTTAAGTGTCATCCAAGTATTCTAATTTTAAAAGATTTTTGGTAGCCTTTTAATTTGGATGTCTATTTTTGGTAGCCTTTTCATTTGTAGGTCGAAGGAACTTAACCCCTCAGTTACATACCGCTTTCATTACATGGGCTAAGATTCTAACAAGGGAGCGCATCTAGTGTAGTTATATCATAGTACCCTCCCACGGTACTGACCGGGGTTTGATTCTCCAAATGCGCAAGTCCATTTTGTTTACTCGAAATATTCATCTCAACAGTGTTTACGTCGGCCTATGATTCTCATTTTAAAATATTCTTGGAAACCTTTTCATTTGAATGTCGAAAGGCATTTCACCCCTCGGTTACATAGGGCTTTCATTACCTGAGCTATGATTCTTACAAGGTAGCGCATCTAGTGTAATGGTATCATAGTACCCTCCCACGATACTGACTAGGTTTCGATTCCCCGAATGTGCATGTCCATTTTGTTTACTCGAAAATATTGTTCTCAACAATGTTTATGTCGGCCTAGGGTTCTCATTTTAAAAGATTCTTGGTAACCTTTTAATTTGTATATCGAAACGTACTTAACCCCTAGGTTACATAAGTCTTTCATTACATGATCTAAGATTCTAATAAGAGAGTGCATTTAGTGTAGTGGTATTGTAGTACCCTCCCATGGTACTAACTAGGGTTTGATTCCCTAGCTGCGCATATGCATCCATTTTGTTTACTCGAAAATATTGCTCTCGACAGTGTTTAAGTCGGTCTAGGAATCTCATGGCAAAAGATTATTGGTAACCTTTTCATTTGTATGTATGTCAAAAGGCACTTAACCTCTCGGTTACATAGGGCTTTCTTTACATGGGCTAAGATTCTTACAAGGGAGCGCATCAAGTATGGTAGTATCATAGTACCCTCCCAGGGTCCTGACTGGGGTTCGATTCCCCGGATGCGCATGGTCCATTTTGTATACTGTTGAAGTCGGTCTACGAATCTCATGGCAAAAGAATCTTTGCAACCTTTTCATTTGTATAATAAAATGCACTTAACCCCTCGGTTACATAGGGCTTTCTTTACATGGGCAAAGATTCTTACAAGGGAGCGCATCTAGTGTAGTGGTATCATAGTACCTTCTTTACATGGGCAAAGATTCTTACAAGGGATCGTATCTAGTGTAGTGGTATCATAGTACCCTTCCACCCTTCCACGGTGCTGACCAGAGGTTCTCTTCCCCGGATGCGAATGTCCATTTTGTTTACTCGAAATTATTCTCGATAGTGTTTAAGTCGGTCTAGACATCTCATGGCAAAATATTATTGGTAACCTTTATATTTGTATGTTAAAAGGCACCTGACCCCTTGGTTACATAGGGCTTTCATTACATGGGTTAAGATTCTTATAACGGAGCGCATCTAGTGTAGTGGTACCATAGTACGTACCCTCCCACGGTACTGACCGGGGTTCGATTCATCGGATGCGCATGTCCATTTTGTATACTCGACAGTGTTTAAGTCGGTCTAGGAATCTCATAGCAAAAGACTAACCTTTTCATTTGTATGTCAAAAGGCACTTAACCGCTCTGTTACATAGGGATTTCTTTACTAGGGCTAAGATTCTTACAAGAATGCGCGTGTTTAAGTCAGTCTAGGAATCTCATGGCAAAAGATTCTTGGTAACCTTTTCATTTGTATGTCAAAAGGCACCCAACCCCTCGGTTACAAAGGGCTTTCATTACATAGGCTAAGATTTTTTACAAGGGAGTGAATCTAGTGTAATGGTATCATAGCACCCTCCCACGGTACAGACCGGGGTTCGAATCCCCGGATGCGCATGTCAACTTTGATTACTCAAAAATATTGTTTTCGACAGTGTTTACGTCAGTCTAGGAATCTCATGGCAAAAATTCTTGGTAACCTTTTCATTTGTATGTCAAAAGTCACCTAACTCCTCTGTTACATAGGGCTTTCTTTACATTGGCATCTAGTGTAGTGGTATCATAGCACCCTATAGGGCTTTCTTTACATTGGCATCTAGTGTAGTGGTATCATAGCACCCTCCCACGGTACAAACCGGGGTTCGATTTCCCGGATGTGCATGTCCATTATGTTTACTCAAAAATATTGTTCTCGACCGTGTTTAAGTCGGTCTAGGAATCTCATGGCAAAAGATTCTTGGTAACCTTTTCATTTGTATGTCAAAAGGCACTTAACCGCTCGGTTACATAGGGCTTTCTTTACAAGGGCTAAGATTATTACAAGGGAGCGCATCTAGTGTAGTGGTATCATAGTACCCTCCCACGGTATTGACCGAGGTTCAATTCCCCGGATGTGCATGTTCCATTTTGTTTACTCAAAAATATTGTTCTCGACAGTGTTTAAGTCGGTCTAAGAATCTCATGGCAAAAGATTCTTGGTCATCTTTTCATTTGTATGTCAAAAGTCACCTAACTCCTCGGTTACATAGGGCTTTCTTTACATCGGCATCTAGTGTAGTGGTATCATAGTACCCACCCACAGTACTAATCGGGGTTCGATTTCCCGGATGCGCATGTCCATTTTGTTTACTCAAAAATATTGTTCTCGACCGTGTTTAAGTCGGTCTAGGAATCTCATGGCAAAAGATTCTTGGTAACCTTTTCATTTGTATGTCAAAAGGCACTTAACCGCTCGGTTGCATAGGACTTTCTTTACAAGGGCTAAGATTCTTAGAAGGGAGCGCATCTAGTGTAGTGGTATCATAGTACCCTCCCACGGTACTGACCGGGGTTCAATTCCCCGGATGCGCATGTCCATTTTGTTTACTCGAATATATTGTTTAAGTCGGTCTAGGAACTCATGGCAAAAGATTCTTAATAGCCTTTTCTTTTGTATGTCAAAAGGCACTTAACCCCTCGGTTACATAGGGCTTTCTTTACATGGTCTAAGATTCTTACAAGGGAGCGCATCTAGTGTAGTGGTATCATAGTACCCTCCCACGGAAATGACCGGGTTTCGATTCCCCGAATGCGCATGTCCGGAGCACATCTAGTGTATTGGTATCATAGTACCCTTCCACCCTACCACGGTGCTGACCAAGATTCTTTTCCCCGGATGCGCATGTCCCTTTTGTTTACTCGAAAATAGATTCTTTTCCCCGGATGCGCATGTCCCTTTTGTTTACTCGAAAAAATATTGTTCTCGACAGTGTTTAAGTCGGTCTAGCAATCTCATGTCAGAATATTCTTGGTAACCTTTATATTTGTATGTTAAAAGGCACCGAACCCCTCGGTTACATAGGGCTTTCATTACATGGGATAAGATTCTTATAAGGGAGCGCACTAGTGTAGTGGTATCATAATTCCCTCCCACGGTACTGATCAGGGTTTGATTCCCTGAATGCGCATGTCCATTTTGTATACTTGAAAGTGTTTAAGTTGGTCTAGGAATCTCATGGCAAAAGTATCCTTGTAACCTTTTCATTTGTATGTCAAAAGAATCCTAACCCTTCGGTTACATAGGGCTTTCATTACATGGGCTAATTTTTTTCGATGGGAGAACATTTAGTGTAGTGGTATCATAGTACCCACCCACAGTACTGATCGGGGTTCAATTTCCTGGTTGTGCATGTCCATTTTGTTTACTCAAAAATATTGTATACTCGATAGTGTTCAAGTCGGTCTACGAATCTCATGGCAAAAGACTCTTGGTAACCTTTTCATTTGTATGTCAAAAGGCACTTAACCGCTCGGTTACATTGGGCTTTCTTTACAAGGGCTAAGATTCTGACAATGGTGCGCATCTAGTGTAGTGGTATCATAGTACCCTCCCACGGTGCTGATCGGGTTTCGATTCCATGGATGCGCATGTCTATTTTGTTTACTCGAAAATATTGTTCTCGATAGTGTTGAAGTCGGTCTAGGAATCTCATGGCAAAAGATTCTTGGTAACCTTTTCATTTGTATGTCAAAAGGCACCCAACCCCTCGGTTACATAGGGCTTTCATTACATGGGCTAAGATTCTTACAAGGGAGTGAATGGTATCATAGCACCCTCCCACGATACAGACCGGGGTTCGATTCCCCGGATGTGCATGTCTATTTTGTTTACTCAAAAATATTGTTCTCGATAGTGTTTATGTCGGTCTAGGAATCTCATGGCAAAAGATTCTTGGTAACCTTTTCATTTGTATGTCAAAAGGCACTTAACCGCTCGGTTACATAGGGCTTTCTTTACAAGGGCTAAGATTCTTATAAGGGAGCGCATCTAGTGTAGTGGTATCATAGTACCCTCCCACGGTACTGACCGGGGTTCGATTCCTCGGATGCGCATGTCTATTTTGTTTACTCGAATATATCTTTCTCGACGGTGTTTAAGTCGGTCTATGAATCTCATGGCAAAAGATTCTTGGTAACCTTTTCTTTTGTATGTCAAAAGGCACTTAACCCCTCGGTTACACAGGGCTTTCTTTACATGGGCAAAGATTCGTACAAGGGAGCGCATCTAGTGTAGTGGTATCATAGTACCCTTCCACGGTGCTGAACAAATTTCTTTTCCCCGATGCGCATGTCCATTTTGTTTACTCGAAAATGTTTAAGTCAGTCTAGCAATCTCATGGCAAAATATTCTTGGTAACCTTTATATTTGTATGTTAAAATGCACCTAACCACTCGGTTACATAGGGCTTTCATTACATTGGTTAAGATTTTTATAAGGGAGCGCATCTAATGTAGTGGTATCATAATACCCTCCCACGATACTAACCGGGGTTCGATTCCTCGGATGCGCATGTCCATTTTGTATACTCGACAGTGTTTAAGTCGGTCTAGGAATCTCATGGCAAATGACTCTTGGTAACTTTTTCATTGTATGTCAAAAGGCACTTAACCGCTCAGTTACTTACAAGGGAGCGCATCTAGTGTTGTGGTATCATAGTACCCTCCCACGGTATTGATCGGGGTTTGATTCTCTGGATGTGCATGTCAATTTTGTTTACTCGAAAATATTGTTATCGACAGTGTTTAAGTTAGTTTAGGAATCTCATGGCAAAAGAATCTTGGTAACCTTTTTAATTGTATGTCAAAAGGCACCTAACTCCTCGGTTACATAAGGCTTTCTTTACATCGGCATCTAGTGTAGTGGTATCATAGTACCCTCCCACGGTACTGATCGGGATTTGATTCTCCGGATGTGCATGTCAATTTTGTTTACTCGAAAATATTGTTCTCGACAATGTTTAAGTCGGTTTAGGAATCTCCTGGCTAAAGATTCTTGGTAACCTTTTCATTTGTATGTCAAAAGTCTCCTAACCCATGGCTTACATAGGTCTTTCATTACATGGGCTAAGATTCTTATAAGGGGGCGCATTTAGTATAGTGTTATCATAGTACCCTCCCAGGGTACTGATCGGTTTGATCTCCCGGATGCGCATGTCCATTTTGTTTACTCGAAAATATTGTATACTCGATAGTGTTCAAGTCGGTCTACGAATCTCATGGCAAAAGACACTTGGTAACCTTTTCATTTGTATGTCAAAAGGCACATAACGGCTCGGTTACATAGGGCTTTCTTTACAAGGGCTAAGATTCTTATAAGGGAGTGCATCTAGTGTAATGGTATCATAGTACCCTCCCACGGTACTGACCGGGGATCGATTCCCCGGATGCGCATCGTCCATTTCGTATACTCGACGTTTTTAAGTCGGTCTACGAATCTCATGGCAAAATATTCTTGGTAACCTTTATATTTGTATGTTAAAAGGCACCTAAACCCTCGGTTACATAGGGCTTTTATTACATGGGTTAAGATTCTTATAAGGGAGCGCATCTAGTGTAGTGGTATCATAGTACCCTCCCACGGTACTAACCGGGGTTTGATTCCCCGGATGCACATGATCCATTTTGTATACTCGACGTTTTTAAGTCGGTCTACGAATCTCATGGCAAAAGACTCTTGGTAACCTTTTCATTTGTATGTCAAAAGGCACTTAACCGCTCGGTTACATAGGGCTTTCTTTACAAGGGCTAAGATTCTTATAAGGGAGCGCATCTAATGTAGTGGTATCATAGTACCCTGCCACGGTACTGACCGGGGTTCTATTCCCCGGATGTGCATGGTCCATTTCGTATACTCGATGTTTTTAAGTCGGTCTACGAATCTCATGGAAAAAGACTCTTGGTAACCTTTTCATTTGTGTGTCAAAAGACACTTAACCGCTCGGTTACATAGGGCTTTCTTTACAAGGGCTAAGATTTTTACAAGGGAGCGCATCTAGTGTAGTGTTATCATATTACCCTCCCACGGTACTGATCGGGGATCGATTCCCCAGATGCGTATCGTCCATTTCGTATACTCGACGTTTTTAAGTCGGTCTACGAATCTCATGGCAAAAGACTCTTGGTAACCTTTTCATTTGTATGTCAAAAGGCACTTAACCGCTCGGTTACATAGGGCTTTCTTTACAAGGGCTAAAATTCTTACAAGGGAGCGCATCTAGTGTAGTGGTATCATAGTACCCTCCCACGGTACTGACCGGGGTTTGATTCCCTTGATGCGCATGGTCCATTTTGTATACTCGACGTTTTTAAGACAGTCTACGAATCTCATGGAAAAAGACTCTTGGTAACCTTTTCATTTGTGTGTCAAAAGACACTTAACCGGTCGGTTACATAGGGCTTTCTTTACAAGGGCTAAGATTCTTATAAGGGAGCGCTTCTAATATAGTGGTATCATAGTACCCTCCCACGATACTAACCGGGGTTTGATTCCCCGGATGCACATGATCCATTTTGTATACTCGACGTTTTTAAGTCAGTCTACGAATCTCATGGAAAAAGACTCTTGGTAACCTTTTCATTTGTATGTCAAAAGGCACTTAACCGCTCGGTTACATAGGGCTTTCTTTACAAGGGTTAAGATTCTTATAAGGGAGCGCATCTAGTGTAGTGGTATCATAGTACCCTCCCACGGTACTAACCGGGGTTTGATTCCCCGGATGCACATGATCCATTTTGTATACTCGACGTTTTTAAGTCAGTCTACGAATTTCATGGAAAAAGACTCTTGGTAACCTTTTCATTTGTGTGTCAAAAGACACTTAACCGCTCGGTTACATAGGGCTTTCTTTACAAGGGCTAAGATTCTTACAAGGGAGCGCATCTAGTGTAGTGTTATGATATTACCCTCCCACGGTACTGATCGGGGATCGATTCCCCAGATGCGTATCGTCCATTTCGTATACTCGACGTTTTTAAGTCGGTCTACGAATCTCATGGCAAAAGACTCTTTGTAACTTTTTCATTTGTATATCAAAAGGCACTTAACCGCTCGGTTACATAGGGCTTTCTTTACAAGGGCTAAGATTCTTATAAGGGAGCGCATCTAATGTAGTGGTATCATAGTACCCTGCCACGGTATTGACCGGGGTTCTATTCCCCGGATGTGCATGGTCCATTTCGTATACTCGACGTTTTTAAGTCGGTCTACGAATCTCATGGCAAAAGACTCTTGGTAACCTTTTCATTTGTATGTCAAAAGGCACTTAACCGCTCGGTTACATAGGGCTTTCTTTACAAGGGCTAAGATTCTTACAAGGGAGCGCATCTAGTGTAGTGTTATCATATTACCCTCCCACGGGACTGATCGGGGATCGATTCCCCAGATGCGTATCGTCCATTTCGTATACTCGACGTTTTTAAGTCGGTCTACGAATCTCATGGCAAAAGACTCTTGGTAACCTTTTCATTTGTATGTCAAAAGGCACTTAACCGCTCGGTTACATAGGGCTTTCTTTACAAGGGCTAAAATTCTTACAAGGGAGCGCATCTAGTGTAGTGGTATCATAGTACCCTCCCACGGTACTGACCGGGGTTCGATTCCCTGGATGCGCATGGTCCATTTTGTATACTCGACGTTTTTAAGTCGGTCTACGAATCTCATGGAAAAAGACTCTTGGTAACCTTTATATTTGTATGTTAAAAGGCACCTAAACCCTTGGTTACATAGGGCTTTTATTACATGGGTTAAGATTCTTATAAGGGAGCGCATCTAGTGTAGTGGTATCATAGTACCCTCCCACGGTACTGATCGGGGATCGATTCCCCAGATGCGTATCGTCCATTTCGTATACTCGACGTTTTTAAGTCGGACTACGAATCTCATGGCAAAAGACTCTTGGTAACCTTTTCATTTGTATGTCAAAAGGCACTTAACCGCTCGGTTACATAGGGCTTTCTTTACAAGGGCTAAAATTCTTACAAGGGAGCGCATCTAGTGTAGTGGTATCATAGTACCCTCCCACGGTACTGACCGGGGTTTGATTCCCCAGATGCGCATGATCCATTTCGTATACTCAACATTTTTAAGTCGGTCTACGAATCTCATGGCAAAAGACTCTTGGTAACCTTTTCATTTGTATGTCAAAAGGCACTTAACCGCTCGGTTACTTAGGGCTTTCTTTACATGGGCTAAAATTCTTACAAGGGAGCGCATCTAGTGTAGTGGTATCATAGTACCCTCCCACGGTACTGACCTGTGATTGATTCCCTGGATGCGCATGGTCCATTTCATATACTCGATGTTTTTAAGTCGGTCTACGAATCTCATGGCAAAAGACTCTTCGTAACCTTTTCATTTGTATAACAAAATGAACTTAACCCCTTGTTACATAGGTCTTTCTTTAAATGGGCAAATATTCTTACAAGGGAGCACATCTATTGTAGTGGTATCATAGTACCCTCCCACGGTACATATCGGGGTTTGATTCCCCGAATGCGCATGTCTTTTTTTTTACTCGAAAATATTGTTCTCGACAATTAATTAAGTGGTATTTTGATGATAACAAACCTACTTTTAATTATTAACAATTTTTATTTTGAACTTTCCCGAGTATAAGATTGGGAATGACGATTTTAACGACTTTTGAATCACTAAAATCATAGCGAAAACAAAGAAATTACAGTCGAGACAACATACCCGACGTGATGATGTGGCAGCTAAATCAAAATGACACTAAAATCATAGCGAAAACAAAGAAATTACAGTCGAGACAACATACCCGACGTGATGATGTGGCAGCTAATTCAAAATGACACTAAAATTAGAGCTAAAACAAAGAAATTATGGTCGAGATAACATACCCAAAATGACACTTTTAATTATAGAAATCTAACAAAGGGTGGAGTTTTTCTTATTATTATATTTCTAAATAAAATTATTTTTACAAAATATAAATTTGAATCTAACGTTACTCAAATCGATTTTTATTATTACTAGATTACACTATTATATTATTATATTTTAAAATTTTGTTGGTTACTCGCATAATTTTTATTATTATTATATTATTATATTTATAATAAATTTTAAAATTTTAATTTAATCGTTACTTACCTTACTTTTTATTATTATATTATTACTATATTTATAATAAATTTTGAATTTTAAAATTTTGGTGGTTACATCATTTTTATTATTATCATATTATTATATTTATATTAAATTTTGAAATTTTAATTTAACAGTTACGCACATTACTTTTTATTATTATTATATTATTATATTTATAATAAATTTAAAATTTTTCAAGATTTTTATTATTTTTATATTATATTTTTATGTTTTTTAAAAAAATAATAAAAATAAATTTATAATTTTTTTTTTATTATTTACTTTTAATCTCCCCTTCCATTTCACTTCTAACACAATCTCTTTTTTTCCACTTTCAACAGAACTTTGGTAATTCTTCATCTTCAATTTTCTAAAGCTTCTGCTCTCTCCCGCTTCTAATTTTATTTTTATTTATCTTATTCTTGAGAGAGATTTTTTAATGTATTGTGAAGAAATAGTTGCGAGTGCTCCAAATTGTAAATCTACTCTTTTAAAAAGTTGTGGTGTGTTCCTGCAAATTCAAATACTTGTATCAATTTGATCATACGTCGTGGAAAGGATTGAGTTTGCTCTTAAACTCGTAAAAAAGACGGTGTAGCAGTTGTGCTCTGATCCGTGGAAATAGTCGAGAAAGTTCTTTATTAAAATTCCCAAGAGACGCTTGGGGAGTGGAGTAGGTCGAGTTTGACCGAACCACTATAAAATTACAGTGTCATATTTTCTAACTCTTTCTTATTTAATTTGAAAATTATTATTGTGACTTATTGCCTATTCTAAGTTTCTTACCGTTGATTATTGGTTTGACTTACAATCTATCTTAAAAAAGTTTCATAATTAGAAAAATTAATCACGCTTAAATACTTTTATCCCCTCCCCTTCTAGGGTTGTCATACCGATCCAACACTCATTTGTCTTAGGCTCTAAGAAAGTCTAAAAGACATGGAGGAATCGTCGTAAGCTCTTAGCCTCCCTATATTTCCACTGTGTGCCTAGCCAAACTCACATCCTCATGCCAGCGCTCCATCTATAGTACCCTCTCAATGTTCCATGGGCCTTAAATGGGGTAACGTTGCATTCCTATATGATAGGTAGACCTTCACCAATTGAGTTAAGTTCACGATTAGGGTTTGCGTCCTAACTATTCTTACACAGACCTAGTTGACCCATAATGTCGTAATGGACCATAAATATTATTGAGGGACCAAGAAAAGATAAAACATAGCTTTAGGCTCACATTTGTTATAAAATTTTTCTAAATAATAAATATGTTTGCTCACATTATGTCAAATACCTAGCGACAAACTCCTATCTTCCTTTCATTACTGAACAAGTTCCCAGATAATAACCCTAAGGGTTTTCTTATGGATGATAGTGACGATATTTATGATAGTGGCGATATTGATGATAGTGGCGATATTGATGATCGTGACGATATCGACCGTGACCTTGATACGAACTGGAACTTCTAATAACTATGATGAATGCATGGCTAACTATGGATATGATGCCGGAAATAGGGAGTTTAAGTGATTTAATCTATTATAAATATGTTTTTGTTTCTGGCTATAAAAATTTTTGGTTAATCACTTTAAATTGAATTTTTAATAATTGTTTCTTAAGGAAAAAAAAAAAAAGAAAAAAGAATCCAATTATATTAAATTACTTCCAATTTATTATAAAAAAAAATTAATAAAATAATTAAGTTGCTCGCATGAAAAAAAAAAAAAAAAAACAGTTTTTTATTTTCTTGAATTTATTATTCTAGAATTTTTTAATTAAAAAAATTGTAAAAAGGCTAAACAAATGCTTAGTGTACTGGTATCATAGTACCCTCCCACAGTATTGACCGGGATTTGATTCCTTGGATGTGCATTTTCCTTAAATTACTTTGCTATATATATGTTTCCGACGAAAAATTTTAGTACGGTGTTTGTTCTATCAGTTCGATCTTTGATCTTGTTTCTATCAATGAAATTCTCCAATCCATTGATCGAATTATGATGGACGAGTCTTGGATCATTCGATTACGTATTATAAAAAAATCTATATATATATATATAGATATATATATATCTATATATATATAGAGGAGAGCAACCCTTCATTTGTATGTAACGCTCTTCCTTACGAAGGACTTAACTGTTTGGTTACATAGGGCTTTCATTATATGAGAGATTCTTAGTAACCTTTCATTTGTATGTCCGTTGAAGCGTGGACTTAACTGCTCAGTTTCATTACATGGGCTAAAATTCTTAGTAGCCTTTCATTTGTATGTCTGTTGAAGCGTGGACTTAACTGCTCGGTTTCATTACATGGGCTAAGATTCTTAGTAGCCTTTCATTTGTATGTTGAAAGGCTCGTTGAAGCGTGGACTTGGGTTACATAGGGCTTTAATAACATGGTCTAAGATTCTTAGTAACCTTTCATTTGAGTGTCGAAAGGCCAATTGATGTGTGAACTTAATGTTTGG
Source organism: Cucurbita pepo subsp. pepo (assembly GCF_057944985.1). Lineage (NCBI taxonomy): Eukaryota > Viridiplantae > Streptophyta > Magnoliopsida > Cucurbitales > Cucurbitaceae > Cucurbita > Cucurbita pepo. Next base: position 1,358,687 of record NC_141815.1, on the reverse strand, counting down.
TTACATATGGCTTTAATTACATGGCCTAAGATTCTAAGTAACCTTTCATTTGTATGTCGAAAGGCCCATTGATGCGTGAACTTAACTGTTCGGTTACATAAGGCTTTCATTACATGGACTAAGATTCTTACAAGGGAGCGCATCTAGTGCAGTGACATCATAGTGCATCTAGTGGTATCATATTGTACCCTCCCGTGGTACTGATTGAGGTTCGATTCCCTTTCGAAAATATTATTCTCGAAAGTGTTTAAGTCGAACTGATCCAATCTAGAATGTCGAAAGGTCCGTTGAAGCATAGACTTAACTTCTCGGTTACATAGGGCTTTCATTACATGGGCTAAGATTATTACAAGGTACTGTATCTAGTGTAGTGGTATCATAGTACCCTCCCATGGTACTAACCGGGTTCGATTCCCCGGATGCGCATGGACATAACTCCTTGGTTAGATAGGGTTTTCATTGAACTAGGATTTTCATGAGATAAGATTCTTAGTGACCTTTCATTTGTATGTTGAAAGGCCCAGTGAAGCGTGGACTTAACTCCTAACTCTTTAGTTACATACGGGTTTCATTGGGCTAGGATTCTTTTGGGAAAAAATTACTCCTAACTCTTTAGTTACCGGTTTCATTGGGCTAGGATTCTCTTGGGAATGCAATAGCCAAAAAAAATAATAATAATAATAATAATAATAATAATAAATAAATAAATAAATAAAAATAATTATTAAAAAATAGAAAAAATAACAATAATAATACTAAATAAATAAATAAACAAAAAACAACATTTTCCCCTTCTCTCCACTAACCTCTCATCCCTTCCCACAATTATCTCTCTTCAACCCCTCCCTTCTTCAACCCTCCCTTGCGAACGGCAAAAAGAAACAGAAAAACAACCAAGCAACAATTTCCTGGTAATAGCTCAAAAAAATAAAAATAAAGAAATAAATAAACAAATAAAAATAATTATAAAAAAAATAGAAAAATAATAATAATAAATAAATAAATAAATAAACAAAAAAAACAACAACTCAAAAAAATAAAAATAAAGAAATAAATAAACAAATAAAAATAATTATAAAAAAAATAGAAAAATAATAATAATAAATAAATAAATAAATAAACAAAAAAAACAACAACATTTTCTCCTTCTTTCCACTGACCTCCCATCCCTCTCCACAATTATCTCTCATCAACCCATTCTTACCAATCGCAAAAAGAAACAGAAAAACAACAATGGTCAGATTTTGAGAAGAAGTACAATGGAACACAACAATGGTCAGATTTTGAGAAGAAGTAAAATGGCTTTCAACACAGTGAGATTGCAGATTTAGAGATTTTGTTTCGTCATTACTGTAAAATCCTATCTCAGATTTCCTTTTCCTTTATCGCTTTGGTTATAAGAAGTTAATTTAGGATCAAATCTTCTCTCATATTTTACCCTGTAATAATCAGATCCCATATCCAATTGATTAGATTTTTGTTAGCATTTTAAGTTATACGGTTAGATTCAATAAAATTCTAGTTGGCAGATCTAATATTTTATGCTGTAATAATCAGATCCCATATACAATTGATTAGATTTTTGTTAGCATTTTAAGTTATACGGTTAGATTCAATAAAATTCTAGTTGGCAAATCTATAAAATGGTAGCCAAATAATCCACTTAAAATTGCGAGTAATATCTGTTTACACAATTGAAAATCTATTCACAGAAGGAAAGGAAAATAATTAGAGAGAGATTGAGGAAAGATTTGTGGAACAGAATTTAACAATAAAACAACAAATATTATAGGGCAATGAACTGAGTTAAATTTTGTAAGAAATATGAGAATTTATGATGAACAATGTAAATTAGGGAAATAATTTTGTAGAGTTGAACCCTGAAACTAATATCATGGGCTCATATAGGTTGACTTGGTTTTCAAATGACGAAATCGAACTTTCATTAAAGATATATTTGTGACAACGACTTAAGCTAGCCAGGTAAGTGGCCTTACTATCGGCATGGTTATATTTGATGTTGACACGTGCCCGTGGTTCTGCACGTGTCATATATATTGATATGTGTGAATTATCTATTAATCGGTATGCTTATATTATGTTTATGTTATGTTATAATATGTGAATTGTATGATAATAATTATGGTATGATGTGTTCAAGGATAGGTTTGAGATAGGATACGAGAAGGATGTACAAAACGAAATGTAACGATAGGAGTAAGATACGTTCATGAAACGTTAAGGTTAGGTTACATACTGGAGTGATATGGATAAGAGAGATTGATGGAAGAATACGGTTAGGTTACGGGTAGAAAGGGATAGGTTTGTGATAGATTGATACGATAGCGTTAGGATTGATAGAACGATAGCGTTAGGTTAAGTTCTTGTGATGATATGACTAAGGTACGTCCATGTAATGATATGTCTGTGATAGGTATAAGAACGTTAAGGCTATGATAAGTTAGAGAACGATATGACTACGAAGTGTTTACGTTATGGCTTGTTTATGATATGATACATTGTGATGCAATATGTCATGGTATGACGTATATATGATGAAATATTATGTTAAAAGCATAGAACGTTATATTAGGTCTCTCAAATTATGTGTATACAGCATGATATGAATGACATGAAATTACCATAAATGACATGAAATATAACCCCGTTAGAATGATGTATGATTTGAGAACTGAAGAATGAGAAACGATATGATATGAATGATGAATGATATCTGAAACGATATGAAAAATGATATGATATGTACATAATGCTAGCGGGGTTGTATTAAAGGATAATGAAAATGGAAAAGTTTTTGGACCTCATGCATTATGTGTGCTCATGCATTTGGGGGATACCCCTATCCCATCACGAGGGTACGGACGCGTACATCCAATGGCAGGACAACATCGTTATGCTTTGCATAGCGCTGCCGTGAAGATTACTAGTTCTAGCGGGTGTCCGGCCTAAGGGGCTCCCAGAGTATGCCCACCAGATAAGGAAAGTGGTCCAGCGGTGTGCGAACTAGCTGGTGAGCCCATACTCGCACGTATGGGCTATGTGTAGAGTATATGGTACACGTCTAAAATTACTCGTTAGGACAGCACCGTAGGGAAAACGAAATGAAAGATAGGTCCCATCATCTCATTGCATGTGATTGTTGCATTTAACCCCAATAGTGGGGTCACTTACTGAGTATTTCTTTAAATACTCAAACCCTGTGCTACTACATTTTTCAGGTTAAGGCAAGGCATTCATGTACGGCTGACGACGGCATCGCAACTCGAGACCATGGCACATGCATAGGATAGCGGTATTTATTTTCTTAGACTTAGGCTAGAATAGGATGTTTTTAACTTAAATGCTTCTTTATTTTATTTAGTCTTTTGTTGTGTCATTTTAAAGATGTTTTCGAAACATGTAAGTCCATGGCTGTATTTTAAGATAAAGGATATGTTTTATGGAATTTAAATGAAGTCTTCTGCAATCAATGTTTATGGTACGTATACAGTAGCGACCATAAATTAAGTAGAAAATTTTGGGTCGTTACATGGTAACCTTTCATTTGTATGTTAAAAGGCACTTAACTACTCGGTTACATAGGGCTTTCATTACATGGGCTAATATTCTTACAAGGGAGTGCATCTAGTGTAGTGGTATCATAGTACCCTCCCACGGTATTGATTAGGGTTTGATTCCCTAGATGCTCATTTCCATTTTGTTTACTCGAAAATATTGTTCTCGAAAGTGTTTAAGTAGGGCTTTCATTACATGGGCTAAGATTCTTACAAGGGAGCGCATCTAGTGTAGTGGTATCATAGTACCCTCCCACATTACTGATCGGGGTTTGATTCCCTGGATGTGCATTTTCATTTTATTTATTTGAAAATATTGTTCACGGGCTTGTTGGAGCGTGACTTAACTACAAACCCTTAGTCAAGGCTAAGATGACTAACGGACTGAACTGCTAGGTTACATAGGGCTTTCATTACATGGGCCAAGATTCATACAATGACCGTGGTTTCATTCCCCAGATGTGCATTTCAATTTTATTTATTTGAAAATATTTTTCTCGAAAGTGTTTAAGTCGGCCTATGATGCTCATGGAAAAAGATTCTTGGTAACCTTTTATTTGTATGTCGAAAGGCACTTAACCCCTCGGTTACATAGGGCTTTCATTACATGGGCTAAGATTCTTACAAGGGAGCGCATCAAGTGTAATGCTATCATAGTATCCTCCCACAGTACTCACCGGGATAAGCATTTCCATTTTACTTATTTGAAAATATTATTCTAGAAATTGTTTAAGTCGGTCAAGGATTCTCATCAGAAAAGATTCTTGGTAACCTTTCATTTGTATGTTGAAAGGCACTTCAGGCTTTCATTACATGGGCTAAGATTCTTATAAGGGAGCGCATCTAGTGTAGTGGTATCATAGTACACTCCCACGGTACTGATCGGGATTCGATTCCCCGGATATGTGCATTTCCATTTTACTTATTCAAAAATATTGTTCTCGAAAGTGTTTAAGTCGGCCTTGGACTTTCATGGAAAAAGATTCTTGGTACATTTTCATTTGTATGTTGAAAGGCACTTCTCGGTTACATAGGGCTTTCATTACATGGGCTAAGATTCTTACAAGGGTGCGTGTAACAGTACACCTTCTGAGGAGAGAGGAGAGAGAAAAAAAAAAGAAAGAAAGGGGGGCCCCCGCCGAAAATCACGAGATTTCGGCGGGATCCACTCAGGCTCCCGTAAACCCTAGGAGTGGCCGCCTCCTTTAGGGAGAAGGGAGCGCTAGTGTAGTTGAAGCAGGAGGAAGCCGACGTGCCACCGGAGAACGGACGAGCAACGACGCATCCACCGGCGACAATAGCCAAGCCCTGCGAGTTGGACCGTCGGGACTTTTAGACGAGGAAGACGCAGCGCAGGCGTGGGTCGACCCCCGGCATTCGGCGAGACGTCTCAGCCAGCGTGCAGCCCGCGTTCGGACACCACCCAGAGCCTCGTCTCCTTTGTGGCCCAAACCGGAGGCGCTCTAGAAACCCTACGTCGGCGGTGTTCGTCGCAGCCATCGGTTTCTGCTCCACCGGCGGCTTCGTGAACCTCCGGTTTTGCTAAGTGCGGCTTGGCGGCTCGACATCCGAATAGTATACCGATTCCTAGGTTTTCGACCCTTCCGAAGTCATTTTCGCCCTCGTTTCAACAATTTGAGGTCAGTATAATTCCATGTTTGACAAATAGCTTGCGATAGGGACGTACTTGGTAGCTAGACACGAGGGATAGTTGTGAAGGCGCTCTAAGTGTATCATGTTGTCTTATAGGAGGTAGTTAGGCGCTGGAGTTAGCATTGTGGGCGACTTCGGTCAAGGCCAAGGAGGTAAGTAACCTTACTGTTGGCGTTAGTTATGTATGTATGTTGGTGCGTGCCCTGTGGCCCTTGCATGCACCATACATTGTTGCTGTATGCTAGGTTAGATGTTTCTTGTCGTGAAATGATATGCATGCTTTGTTTAGTTTATGTATGTGATTCTTGCAGTGAATTGCTATGTATGCCATGTTTATGAATATGATGTTGTGACGCGTTTTGTCGCCCTGTATGTATGATAAGCTTGATTGACATCTCATGATGGTAATGAGAACCCCACATGCCATGAATAAGATGACTAGTATGCTAGGATATGCTTGCTCAATGTGGACCCGGTTATGCTATGTTATGCTTGCCTAATGTGAACCCGGTTATGCTATGTTATGCTTGCCTAATGTGAACCCGGTTATGCTATGTTATGCTAGCCTAATGTGAACCCGGTTATGCTATGTTATGCTTGCCTAATGTGAACCCGGTTATGCTATGTAATGCGGCGAGGGGATGGAGCATCGTATGTGTAATGCCATGGAGGTAAACCTTAAGAACCTCATGCACGCTATGGTTATGTACTTGGGGCACTCCCCCGTTATGCTACTGATGGTATGGATGCGTATGTTCGATATTGTGTTCGCCACGATATCATGCAGGCCCTCCTTTATCCGTGGCGTCCGGTATTGTATGTCATACATACCCGACCAAGCCAGGCCCAGGGAGTTCGCTTGTGAGCTCGCCTGGTGGGCCCACAGTCACACACGTGGGCCATGTGTGGGAAATTACCATGCATCCACCCCCGCCTGGACAAGGCAAGGGCCTAAGGCCATGGGAAGGAATGGAAGACAAACCTCTCTCTCAGTTTCGTCCTTCTAATATTGTGCGGCATGTATGGTAACGATGTGCGACATGTATGGGTATTCTGTGTGACATGTATGTGTGTTGCGTGCGTCATGTATGTGTATCGTGTGCGACTTGTAGATGTATTGTGTGCGACTGCTTGTATCCGAATGTATGAACATATGCTTAACCCCTACAGTGGGGCGACTTACTGGGTATTTTATATAATACTCAAGCCACGTGCTACCAATATTTTTCAGGAAAGGGCAAGGCTCCCATGTACGGGTGACGGTGGATGAGGCGAAGGGCCATGGAAATCTTGAGGAGGGTTTGTTGTGTCGTAGCGCCTGTTGGATTCTCTTGCGTTCTTAGTTTTGCGAATTGTTTTCTCTAGACTCTGTTGATTACTTCTAGGCTAGGTTGTCGCAATTGTTTTCCTAGGTATGAACTGCTTAAATTGATGAATGCATTTTCGTTATTGAGACTGTTCCATGTGAACTCTTGTCCTGTTGATTTGACGAGTATAAGGTAACGTCGCTAATTAGGGTGGAGAAAATTAGGGGCGTTACAGTGCGCATCTAGTGTAGCGTTATCATAGTACCCTCCCATGTTACCGACTGAGGTTCAATTCTCAGTATGCACATTTCCATTTTGTTTACTCGAAAATATTTTCTCGACATTATTTAAGGCGGCCTAGGATTCAAATGGCAAAAGAATCTTGGTAACCTTTTCATTTCTATCTCGAAAGGCACTTAACCCCTCGGTTACATAGGGAAGCGCATCTAGTGTTGGATCGGTATGGCAACCCTAGGGGGTGAATAAAGATTCTTGGTAACCTTTTCATTTGTATCTTGAAAGGCACTTAACCAGTCAGTTACATAGGGCTTTTATTACATGGGCTAAGGTTCTTTTAATGGAGCGCATCTAGTGTTGGATTGGTATGGGAACCTTGGGGTGAATAGGGTTTTAACAATAAAAATATTTAAGCTTGATTAATTTTTCTAATTATGAAACTTTTTACCAATGAGTAGAAAATGAAAATTAATATAACAAGATAGTTCAAGTCAAACTAATAATCAACCATAAGGAACTTAGAACATGGAATAAGTCACAATAATAATTTTGAAATTAAATAGGAAAGAGTTAAAAATATGACACCTTAGTTTTATAGTGGGTTGGTCAAACTCGACCTACTCCTCTCCCTAAGCGCCTCTTGAGAATTTACAAAAAGAACTTTTTCGACTCTTTCTACGGATCAGAGCCCAACCGCTACACCGCTCTTTTTACGAGTTCAAGAGCAAACTCAATCATTTCCACGGCGCAGGATCAAACCAATATAAGTATTTGAATTTGGTAGGAATACACCACAACTCTCTGAAAGTAGATTTACAATTTGGAGCATTCACGACTATTTCTTCACAACACAATAAAAATCTCTGTCAAGAATAAAATAATAAAAATAACACAACACAATAAAAATCTCTGTCAACAATAAGATAATAAAAATAAAATTGGAAACTTTAAGATGAAAAATTATGGAAGTCGTGTATTTTAACTGTGGGGAAGTTAATAGACATGAAAAGTAAATTAATTTTATTATTATATTTAAATATAATAATATAATATAAAAATAATAAAAAGTAATAGTCCAATGACAAATTCAAAGTTTATTATATATATAATAATATAATAATAATAAAAAGTAATTTGAGTAACCGTTAAATTAAAATTTCAAAATTTATTATAAATATAATAATATAATAATGATAAAAATGATGTGAGTAACTATCCAAATTTCAAAATATAAGAATATAATAATGTAATATAGTAATAATAAAAATCGATGTAAGTAACGGTTAGATTCAAATTTATATTTTGTATAAATAATTTTATTTAGAAATATGATAATAAGAAAACTCCACCATTTGTTACTCTTCCAAAATTATAAGTATCATACTTTGATTTCTCTATCATTTTGATTTAGCTACCACATCATCACGTCGGATATGTTGTCTCGACTGTAATTTCTTCGTTTTAACTCTTATTTTAGTGATGAACAGTCGTTGAAATCGTCATTCTCAACCTTATACTGTACAAATCAAAATACTGAAAATAGTTAATAATTAAAAAGTAGGTGGGTTATAATCAAAACATCATTCCACTAATTGATTAAAATTAATTAAATTCATATTAAGAGCTAAAAACCCAACATCTAGTGTAGTGGTATCATAGTATCTTCCTACATAGGGATTTCATTACATGGGCTAAGATACATACAAGGGAGCGCATCTAGAGTAGTAGTATCATAGTACCCTCCCATAGTACTGATCGGGATTCGATTCCCTAGATGTGCATATCAATTTTGTTTATTCGAAAATATTGTTCTCAACAGTGTTAAAGGTTAGCCTAGGATTCCCATTTTAAAAGATTCTTGGTAGCCTTTTCATTTGTTTAGTCGAAAGGAACTTAACCCCTCGATTACATAGGGCTTTCATTACATGGGCTAAAATACTTGCAAGGGAGCGCATCTTGTGTAGTGGTATCATAGTACCTTCACACGGTATTGACTGGGGTTCGATTTCTCAGATGCGCATGTCCATTTTGTTTACTCGAAAATATTTTTCTCGACAGTGTTAAAGGTTAGCCTAGGATTCCCATTTTAAAAGATTCTTGGTAGCCTTTTAATTTGTAACTCGAAAAGACCTGCTTTCATTACAAGGGAAAGATACTTGCAAGGGAGCGCATCTAGTATAGTGGTATCATAGTATCCTCCCACGATACTGAACGGGATTCGATTCCCCGGATGCGCATGACCATTTTGTTTACTAAAAAATATTGTTCTCGACAGTGTTTGAGGTTAGCCTAAGCTTACCATTTTAAAATATTCTTGGTAGCCTTTTCATTTGTAACTCGAAATGACCTTACCCCTCATTTACATAGGGATTTCATTATATGGGCTCAGATTCTTGCAAGGGAGCGCATCTAGTATAGTAGTATCACAGTACCCTCCCACAGTATTGATCGGGATTCGATTCCCCGGGAGCGCATGACCATTTTGTTTAATCAAAAATATTTTTCTCGATAGTGTTTAAGGTTAGCAAGGATTCCCATTTTAAAAGATTCTTGGTAGCCTTTTCATTTGTAAGTTGAAAAGACCTAAACCCCTCGGTTACATAGGGCTTTCAGTACATGGGCTAAGATAATTGCAATGGACCGCATCTAGTGTAGTGGTATCATAGTACCCTCCCACAGTCGGGGTTCGATTCCCGAGATGCGCATGACCATTTTGTTTACTCGAAAATATTGTTCTCGACAGTGTTTGAGGTTAGCCTACGATTCCCATTTAAAAAAATTCTTGGTAGCCTTTTCATTTGTAACTCGAAACGACCTTAACCCCTCGGTTACATAGGGCTTTCATTACATGGGCTAAGATAATTGCAAGGGAGCGCATCTAGTGTAGTGGTATCATAGTACCCTCCCACGGTACTGATCGGGGTTCGATTCCCCGGATGCGCATGACCATTTTCTTTACTCGAAAATATTGTTCTCGACAGTGTTTGAGGTTAGCCTAAGATTCCCATTTAAAAAGGTTCTTGGTTAGCCTTTTCATTTGTAACTCGAAAAGACCTTAACCCCTCGGTTACATAGGGCTTTCATTACATGGGCTAAGATACTTGCAAGGGAGCGCATCTAGTGTAGTGGTATCATAGTACCCTCCCACGGTACTGACCGGGGTTCGATTCCCCGAATGCGCATGACCATTTTGTTTACTCGAAAATATTGTTCTCAACAGTGTTTAAGGTGTTAGCCTAGGATTCCTATTTTAAAAGATTCTTGGTAGCCTTTTCATTTGTAAGTCGAAAAGACCTTAACCCCTCCGTTACATAGGGCTTTCATTACATGGGCTAAGATAATTGCAATGGAGCGCATCAAGTGTAGTGGTATCATAGTCCCCTCCAACGATATTGACCGGGGTTCGATTCCCCGGATGTGCATGACCATTTTGTTTACGTTCTCGACAGTGTTTGAGGTTAGCCTAAGATACCCATTTTAAAAGATTCTTGGTAGCCTTTTCATTTGTAACTCGTAAAGACCTTAACCCCTCGGTTACATAGGGCTTTCATTACATGGGCTAAAATACTTGCAATGGAGCGCATCTAGTGTAGTGGTATCATAGTACCCTCCCACGGTACTGACCGGGGTTCGATTCCCCGGATGTGCATGACCATTTTGTTTACTCAAAAATATTGTTCCCAGCCGTGTTTAAGGTTAGCCTAGGATTCCCATTTTAAAAGATTCTTGTTAGCCTTTTCATTTGTAACTCGAAAAGACCTTAACCCCTCGAATACATATGGTTTCATTACATGGGCTAAGATAATTGCAAGGGAGCACATCTAGTGTAGTGGTATCATAGTACCCTCCCACGGTACTGATCGGGGTTCGATTCCCCGGATGCGCATGACCAATTTTCTTTACTCGAAAAATATTGTTCTGGACAGTGTTTGAGGTTAGCCTAAGATTCCCATTTAAAAAGGTTCTTGGTTAGCCTTTTCATTTGTAACTCGAAAATACCTTAACCCCTCAGTTACATAGGGCTTAAATTACATGAGCTAAGATACTTGCAAGGGAGCGCATCTAGTGTAGTGGTATCATAGTACCCTCCCACGGTACTGATCGGGGTTCGATTCCCCGGATGCGCATGACCATTTTGTTTACTTGAAAATATTGTTCTCAACAGTGTTTAAGGTGTTAGCCTAGGATTCCTATTTTAAAAGATTCTAGGTAAACTTTTCATTTGTAAGTCGAAAAGACCTTAACCCCTCGGTTACATAGGGCTTTCATTACATGGGCTAAGATAATTGCAATGGAGCGCATCTAGTGTAGTGGTATCATAGTCCCCTCCAACGGTATTGACCGGGGTTCGATTCCCCGGATGCGCATGACCATTTTGTTTACGTTCTCGACAGTGTTTGAGGTTAGCCTAAGATACCCATTTAAAAAGATTCTTCGTAGCCTTTTCATTTGTAACTCGCAAAGACCTTAACCCCTCGGTTACATAGGGCTTTCATTACATGGGCTAAGAAGATACTTGCAAGGGAGCGCATTTAGTGTAGTGGTATCATAGTACCCAACCATGGTATTGACCGGGGTTCGATTCCCTAGATGCGCATGACCATTTTGTTTACTAAAAAAATATTGTTCTCGACAATGTTTGAGGTTAGCCTAAGATTCCCATTTAAAAAGTTTCTTGGTAGCCTTTTCATTTGTAACTCGAAAAGACCTTAACCCCTCGGTTACATAGGGCTTTCATTACATGGGCTAAGATACTCTCAAGGGAGCGCATTGTAGTGGTAACATAGTACCCTCCCACGGTATTGACTGGGTTTGATTCCCGGGATGCGCATGAGACCATTTTGTTTACTAAAAATTATTGTTCTCGACAGTGTTTGAGGTTAGCCTAAGATTCCCATTTAAGGTTAGCCTAGGATTCCCATTTTAAAAGATTCTTGTTAGCCTTTTCATTTGTAACTCGAAAAGACCTTAACCCCTCGGTTACATAGGGCTTTCAGTACATGGGCTAAGATAATTGCAAGGGAGCACATCTAGTGTAGTGGTATCATAGTACCCTTCCACGGTACTAACCGGGGTTCGATTCCACGGATGCGCATGACCATTTTCTTTACTCGAAAATATTGTTCTCGATAGTGTTTGAGCTTAGCCTAAGATTCCCATTTAAAAAGATTCTTGGTTAGCCTTTTCATTTGTAACTCGAAAAGACCTTAACCCCTCGGTTACATGGGGCTTTCATTACATGGGCTAAGATAATTGCAAGGGAGCGCATCTAGTGTAGTGGTATCATAGTACCCTCCCACGGTACTGATCGGGGTTCGATTCCCCGGATGCGCATGACCAATTTTCTTTACTCGAAAAATATTGTTCTGGACAGTGTTTGAGGTTAGCCTAAGATTCCCATTTAAAAAGGTTCTTGGTTAGCCTTTTCATTTGTAACTCGAAAATACCTTAACCCCTCAGTTACATAGGGCTTAAATTACATGAGCTAAGATACTTGCAAGGGAGCGCATCTAGTGTAGTGGTATCATAGTACCCTCCCACGGTACTGATCGGGGTTCGATTCCCCGGATGCGCATGACCATTTTGTTTACTTGAAAATATTGTTCTCAACAGTGTTTAAGGTGGTAGCCTAGGATTCCTATTTTAAAAGATTCTAGGTAGACTTTTCATTTGTAACTCGAAAAGACCTTAACCCCTCGGTTACATAGGGCTTTCATTACATCGGTTAAGAAACTTGCAAGGGAGCGCATCTAGTGTAGTGGTATCATAGTACCCTCCCACGGTATTGACCGGGGTTTGATTCACCGGATGCGCATGACAACTTTGTTTACTCGCAAATATTGTTCTCGACAGTGTTTGAGGGTAGCCTAAGATTCTTGGTTGCCTTTTCATTTGTAACTCGAAAAGACCTTAACCGGTTACGTAGGGCTTTCATTACATGGGCTAAGATACTTGCAAGGGAGCGCACCTAGTGTAGTGGTATCATAGTACCCTCCCACAGTACTGACCGTGGTTCGATTCCCCGAATGCGCATGACTATTTTGTTTACTTGAAATTTTGTTCCCATTTTAAAAGATTCTTGGTAGCCTTTTCATTTGTAACTCGAAAAGACCTTAACCCCTCGGTTACATAGGGGTTTCATGGCATGGGCTAAGATACTTGCAAGGGAGCGCATCTAGTGTAGTGGTATCATAGTACCCTCCCACGGTATTGACCGGGGTTTGATTCACCCGATGCGCATGACAACTTTGTTTACTCGAAAACATTGTTCTCTGTTTGAGGTTAGTCTAAGATTCTTGGTAGCCTTTTCATTTGTAACTCGAAAAGACCTTAACCCCTCGGTTACATAGGGCTTTCATTACATGGGCTAAGATACTTGCAAGGGAGCGCATCTAGTGTATTAGTATCATAGTACCCTCACACGGTACTGACCGGGGTTCGATTCCCCGGATGCGCATGACCATTTTGTTTACTCGAAAATATTGTTCTCGACAGTGTTTGAGGTTAGCCTAAGATTCCCATTTAAAAAGATTCTTAATTAGCCTTTTCATTTGTTACTCGAAAAGACCTTAACCCTCGGTTACATAGGGGTTTCATGGCATGGGGTAAGATACTTGCAAGGGAGCGCATCTAGTGTAGTGGTATCATAGTACCCTCCCACGGGACTGGGGTTTGATTCACCGGATGCGGATGACAACTTTGTTAACTCGAAAATATTTTTCTCGACAGTGTTTGAGGTTAGCCTAAGATTCTTGGTAGCCTTTTCATTTGTAAGTCGAAAAGACCTTAACCCCTCGGTTACATAGGGCTTTCATTACATGGGCTAAGATACTTGCAAGGGAGCGCATCTAGTGTAGTGGTATCATAGTACCCTCCTACGGTACTGACCGGGGTTCGATTCCCCAAATGCGCATGACCATATTTTGTTTACTAAAAAATATTGTTCTCTGAGGTTAGCCTAGGACTCCCATTTTAAAAGATTCTTGGTAGCCTTTTCATTTGTAACTCGAAAAGACCTTAACCCCTCGGTTACATAGGGCTTTCATTACATGGGCTAAGATACTTGCAAGGGAGCGCACCCTCCCATGGTAGCCTTTTCATTTGTAACTCGAAAAGACTTTAACCCCTCGGTTACATAGGGCTTTCATTACATGGGCTAAGATACTTGCAAGGGAGCGCATCTAGTGTAGTGGTATCATAGTACCCTCCCATGGTAGCCTTTTCAGTTGTAACTCGAAAAGACCTTAACCCCTCGGTTACATGGGGCTTTCATTACATGAGCTAAGATACTTGCAAGGGAGCGCATCTAGTGTAGTGGTATCATAGTACCCTCCCATGGTAGCCTTTTCAGTTGTAACTCGAAAAGACCTTAACCCCTCGGTTACATAGGGCCAAGGGAGCGCATCTAGTGTAGTGGTATCATAGTACCCTCCCACGGTATTGACCGGGGTTTAATTCATCGGATGCGCATGACCATTTTGTTTACTTGAAATTCTGTTCTCAACAGTGTTTAAGGTTAGCCTAGGATTGATTCCCATTTTAAAAGATTCTTGGTAGTCTTTTCATTTGTAAGTCGAAAAGACCTTAACCCCTCGGTTAGATAGGGCTTCATTAGATGGGCTAATATACTTGTGAGGGAGCGCATCTAGTGTAGTGGTATCATAGTACCCTCCCACGGTACTGACCGGGGTTCGATTCCCCGGATGCGCATGACCATATTTTGTTTACTAAAAAATATTGTTCTCGTGTTTGAGGTTAGCCTAGGACTCCCATTTTAAAACATTCTTGTGGTAGCCTTTTCATTTGTAACTCGAAAAGACCTTAACCCCTCGGTTACATAGGGCTTTCATTACATGGTTTAAGATACTTGCAAGGGAGCGCTCTAGTGTAGTGGTATCATAGTACCCTCCCATCGTAGCCTTTTCAGTTGTAACTCGAAAAGACCTTAACCCCTCGTTTACATAGGGCTTTCATTAGATGGGCTAATATACTTGCGAGGGAGCGCATCTAGTGTAGTGGTATCATAGTACCCTCCTACGGTACTGATCGGGGTTCGATTCCCCGGATGCGCATGACCATTTTGTTTACTAAAAAATATTGTTCTCGACAGTGTTTGAGGTTAGCCTAGGACTCCCATTTTAAAAGATTCTTGGTAGCCTTTTCATTTGTAACTCGAAAAGACCTTAACCCCTCGGTTACATAGGGCTTTCATTACATGGGCTAAGATACTTGCAAGGGAG
Source organism: Cucurbita pepo subsp. pepo (assembly GCF_057944985.1). NCBI lineage: Eukaryota > Viridiplantae > Streptophyta > Magnoliopsida > Cucurbitales > Cucurbitaceae > Cucurbita > Cucurbita pepo. The sequence goes on along the minus strand of NC_141815.1, from coordinate 1,343,675 downwards.
CGCTCTAGTGTAGTGGTATCATAGTACCCTCCCGTGGTAGCCTTTTCAATTGTAACTCGAAAAGACCTTAACACCTCGGTTACATAGGGCTTTCATTAAATGGGCTAAGAAACTTGCAAGGCAGCGCATCTAGTGTAGTGGTATCATAGTACCCTCCCACAGTACTGACCGGGGTTCGATTCCCCGGATGCGCATGACCATATTTTGTTTACTAAAAAATATTGTTCTCGAGTTTGAGGTTAGCCTAGGACTCCCATTTTAAAAGATTCTTGTGGTAGCCTTTTCATTTGTAACTCGAAAAGACCTTAACCCCTCGGTTACATAGGGCTTTCATTACATGGTTTAAGATACTTGCAAGGGAGCGCTCTAGTGTAGTGGTATCATAGTACCCTCCCATGGTAGCCTTTTCAGTTGTAACTCGAAAAGACCTGAACCCCTCGTTTACATAGGGCTTTCATTAGATGGGCTAATATACTTGTGAGGGAGCGCATCTAGTGTAGTGGTATCATAGTACCCTCCTACGGTACTGACCGGGGTTCGATTCCCCGGATGCGCATCACCATTTTGTTTACTAAAAAATGCCATTTTGTTTACTAAAAAATATTGTTCTCGTGTTTGAGGTTAGCCTAGGACTCCCAATTTAAAAGATTCTTGTTGTAGCCTATTCATTTGTAACTCGAAAAGACCTTAACCCCACAGTTACATAGGGCTTTCATTACATGGGCTAAGATAATTGCAAGGGAGCGCATCTAGTGTAGTTGTATCATAGTACCCTCCCACGGTACTGACCGGGGTTCGATTCCCCGGATGCGAATGACCATATTTTGTTTACTAAAAAATATTGTTCTCGTGTTTGAGGTTAGCCTAGGACTCCATTTTAAAAGATTCTTGGTAGCCTTTTCATTTGTAACTCGAAAAGACCTTAACCCCTCGTTTACATAGGGCTTTCATTAGATGGGCTAATATACTTGCGAGGGAGCGCATCTAATGTAGTGGTATCATAGTACCCTCCTACGGTACTGACCGGGGTTCGATTCCCCGGATGCGCATGACCATTTTGTATACTAGAAAATATTGTTCTCGTGTTTGAGGTTAGCCTAGGACTCCCATTTTAAAAGATTCTTGGTAGCCTTTTCATTTGTAACTCGAAAAGACCTTAACCCCTCGTTTACATAGGGCTTTCATTAGATGGGCTAATATACTTGCGAGGGAGCGCATCTAGTGTAGTGGTATCATAGTACCCTCCTACGGTACTGACCGCCATTTTGTTTACTAAAAAATATTGTTCTCGACAGTGTTTGAGGTTAGCCTAGGACTCCCATTTTAAAAGATTCTTGGTAGCCTTTTCATTTGTAACTCGAAAAGACCTTAACCCCTCGGTTACATATGGCTTTCATTACATGGGCTAAGATACTTGCAAGGGAGCGCTCTAGTGTAGTGGTATCATAGTACCCTCCCGTGGTAGCCTTTTCAATTGTAACTCGAAAAGACCTTAACCCCACAGTTACATAGGGCTTTCATTAGATGGGCTAAGATAATTGCAAGGGAGCGCATCTAGTGTAGTTGTATCATAGTACCCTCCCACGGTACTGACCGGGGTTCGATTCCCCGGATGCGCATGACCATATTTTGTTTACTAAAAAATATTGTTCTCGTGTTTGAGGTTAGCCTAGGACTCCCATTTTAAAAGATTCTTGTGGTAGCCTTTTCATTTGTAACTCGAAAAGACCTTAACCCCTCGGTTACATAGGGCCTTTTCATTTGTAACTCGAAAAGACCTTAACCCCTCGGTTACATAGGGCTTTCATTACATGGGCTAAGATACTTGCAAGGGAGCGCTCTAGTGTAGTGGTATCATAGTACCCTCCCGTGGTAGCCTTTTCAGTTGTAACTCGAAAAGACCTTAACCCCTCATTTACATAGGGCTTTCATTACATGGGCTAAGATAATTGCAAGGGAGCGCATCTAGTGTAGTTGTATCATAGTACCCTCCCACGGTACTGACCGGGGTTCGATTCCCCGGATGCGCATGACCATATTTTGTTTACTAAAAAATATTGTTCTCGTGTTTGAGGTTAGCCTAGGACTCCCATTTTAAAAGATTCTTGGTAGCCTTTTCATTTGTAACTCGAAAAGACCTTAACCCCTCGTTTACATAGGGCTTTCATTAGATGGGCTAATATACTTGCGAGGGAGCGCATCTAATGTAGTGGTATCATAGTACCCTCCTACGGTACTGACCGGGGTTCGATTCCCCGGATGCGCATGACCATTTTGTATACTAGAAAATATTGTTCTCGTGTTTGAGGTTAGCCTAGGACTCCCATTTTAAAAGATTCTTGGTAGCCTTTTCATTTGTAACTCGAAAAGACCTTAACCCCTCGTTTACATAGGGCTTTCATTAGATGGGCTAATATACTTGCGAGGGAGCGCATCTAGTGTAGTGGTATCATAGTACCCTCCTACGGTACTGACCGCCATTTTGTTTACTAAAAAATATTGTTCTCGACAGTGTTTGAGGTTAGTCTAGGACTCCCATTTTAAAAGATTCTTGGTAGCCTTTTCATTTGTAACTCGAAAAGACCTTAACCCCTCGGTTACATATGGCTTTCATTACATGGGCTAAGATACTTGCAAGGGAGCGCTCTAGTGTAGTGGTATCATAGTACCCTCCCGTGGTAGCCTTTTCAATTGTAACTCGAAAAGACCTTAACCCCACAGTTACATTGGGCTTTCATTACATGGGCTAAGATAATTGCAAGGGAGCGCATCTAGTGTAGTTGTATCATAGTACCCTCCCACGGTACTGACCGGGGTTCGATTCCCCGGATGCGCATGACCATATTTTGTTTACTAAAAAATATTGTTCTCGTGTTTGAGGTTAGCCTAGGACTCCCATTTTAAAAGATTCTTGTGGTAGCCTTTTCATTTGTAACTCGAAAAGACCTTAACCCCTCGGTTACATAGGGCCTTTTCATTTGTAACTCGAAAAGACCTTAACCCCTCGGTTACATAGGGCTTTCATTACATGGGCTAAGATACTTGCAAGGGAGCGCTCTAGTGTAGTGGTATCATAGTACCCTCCCATGGTAGCCTTTTCAGTTGTAACTCGAAAAGACCTTAACCCCTCAGTTACATAGGGCTTTCATTACATGGGCTAAGATAATTGCAAGGCAGCGCATCTAGTGTAGTGGTATCATTGTATCCTCCCATGGTACTGACCGGGGTTCGATTCCCCGGATGCGCATGACCATATTTTGTTTACTAAAAAATATTGTTCTCATGTTTGAGGTTAGCCTAGGACTCCCATTTTAAAAGATTCTTGTGGTAGCCTTTTCATTTGTAACTCGAAAAGACCTTAACCCCTCGGTTACATAGGGCCTTTTCATTTGTAACTCGAAAAGACCTTAACCCCTCGGTTACATAGGGCTTTCATTACATGGGCTAAGATACTTGCAAGGGAGCGCTCTAGTGTAGTGGTATCATAGTACCCTCCCGTGGTAGCCTTTTCAGTTGTAACTCGAAAAGACCTTAACCCCTCAGTTACATAGGGCTTTCATTACATGGGCTAAGATAATTGCAAGGGAGCGCATCTAGTGTAGTTGTATCATAGTACCCTCCCACGGTACTGACCGGGGTTCGATTCCCCGGATGCGCATGACCATATTCTTTACTTAAAAATATTGTTCTCAACAGTGTTTAAGGTTAGCCTAGGATTCCTATTTTAAAAGATTCTTATAAGCCTTTTCATTTGTAACTCGAAAAGACCTTAACACCTCGGTTACATAGGGCTTTCATTACATGGGCTAAGAAACTTGCAAGGCAGTGCATCTAGTGTAGTGGTATCATAGTACCCTCCCACGGTACTGACCGGGGTTCGATTCCCCGGGTGCGCATGACCATATTTTGTTTACTAAAAAATATTGTTCTCGTGTTTGAGGTTAGCCTAGGACTCCCATTTTAAAAGATTCTTGGTAGCCTTTTCATTTGTAACTCGAAAAGACCTTATCCCCTCGGTTACATAGGGCTCCCCTCGGTTACATAGGGCTTTCATTACATGGGCTAAGAAACTTGCAAGGGAGCGCATCTAGTGTAGTGGTATCATAGTACCCTCCCACATTACTGACCGGGGTTCGATTCCCCGGATGCGCATGACCATATTTTGTTTACTAAAAAATATTGTTCTCGTGTTTGAGGTTAGCCTAGGACTCCAATTTTAAAAGATTCTTTGTAGCCTTTTCATTTGTAACTCGAAAAGACCTTAACCCCTCGTTTACATAGGGCTTTCATTAGATGGGCTAATATACTTGCGAGGGAGCGCATCTAGTGTAGTGGTATCATAGTACCCTCCTACGGTACTGACCGAGGTTCGATTCCCTGGATGCGCATGACCATTTTGTTTAATAAAAAATATTGTTCTCGACAGTGTTTGAGGTTAGCCTAGGACTCCCATTTTAAAAGATTCTTGGTAGCCTTTTCAGTTGTAACTCGAAAAGACCTTAACCCCACAGTTACATAGGGCTTTCATTACATGGGCTAAGATAATTGCAAGGGAGCGCATCTAGTGTAGTTGTATCATAGTACCCTCCCACGGTACTGACCGGGGTTCGATTCCCCGGATGCGCATGACCATATTTTGTTTACTAAAAAATATTGTTCTCGTGTTTGAGGTTAGCCTAGGACTCCCATTTTAAAAGATTCTTGTGGTAGCCTTTTCATTTGTAACTCGAAAAGACCTTAACCCCTCGGTTACATAGGGCTTTCATTACATGGGCAAAGATACTTGCAAGGGAGCGCTCTAGTGTAGTGGTATCATAGTACCCTCCCATGGTAGCCTTTTCAGTTGTAACTCGAAAAGACCTTAACCCCACAGTTACATAGGGCTTTCATTACATGGGCTAAGATAATTGCAAGGGAGCGCATCTAGTGTAGTTGTATCATAGTACCCTCCCACGGTACTGACCGGGGTTCGATTCCCCGGATGCGCATGACCATATTTTGTTTACTAAAAAATATTGTTCTCGTGTTTGAGGTTAGCCTAGGACTCCCATTTTAAAAGATTCTTGTGGTAGCCTTTTCATTTGTAACTCGAAAAGACCTTAACCCCTCGGTTACATAGGGCCTTTTCATTTGTAACTCGAAAAGACCTTAACCCCTCGGTTACATAGGGCTTTCATTACATGGGCTAAGATACTTGCAAGGGAGCGCTCTAGTGTAGTGGTATCATAGTACCCTCCCGTGGTAGCCTTTTCAGTTGTAACTCGAAAAGACCTTAACCCCACAGTTACATAGGGCTTTCATTACATGGGCTAAGATAATTGCAAGGGAGCGCATCTAGTGTAGTTGTATCATAGTACCCTCCCACGGTACTGACCGGGGTTCGATTCCCCGGATGCGCATGACCATTTTCTTTACTTAAAAATATTGTTCTCAACAGTGTTTAAGGTTAGCCTAGGATTCCCATTTTAAAAGATTCTTGTTAGCCTTTTCATTTGTAACTCGAAAAGACCTTAACACCTCGGTTACATAGGGCTTTCATTACATGGGCTAAGAAACTTGCAAGGCAACGCATCTAGTGTAGTGGTATCATAGTACCCTCCCACGGTACTGACCGGGGTTCGATTCCCCGGATGCGCATGACCATATTTTGTTTACTAAAAAATATTGTTCTCGTGTTTGAGGTTAGCCTAGGACTCCCATTTTAAAAGATTCTTGGTAGCCTTTTCATTTGTAACTCGAAAAGACCTTAACCCCTCGGTTACATAGGGCTTTCATTACATGGGCTAAGAAACTTGCAAGGGAGCGCATCTAGTGTAGTGGTATCATAGTACCCTCCCACATTACTGACTAGGGTTCGATTCCCCGGATGCGCATGACCATATTTTGTTTACTAAAAAATATTGTTCCCGTGGTTGAGGTTAGCCTAGGACTCCCATTTTAAAAGATTCTTGGTAGCCTTTTCATTTGTAACTCGAAAAGACCTTAACCCCTCGTTTACATAGGGCTTTCATTAGATGGGCTAATATACTTTCGAGGGAGCGCTCTAGTGTAGTGGTATCATAGTACCCTCCCATGGTATCCTTTTCAGTTGTTACTCGAAAAGACCTTAACCCCACAGTTACATAGGGCTTTCATTACATGGGCTAAGATAATTGCAAGGGAGCGCATCTAGTGTAGTTGTATCATAGTACCCTCCCACGGTACTGACCGGGGTTCGATTCCCCGGATGCGCATGACCATATTTTGTTTACTAAAAAATATTGTTCTCGTGTTTGAGGTTAGCCTAGGACTCCCAATTTAAAAGATTCTTGTGGTAGCCTATTCATTTGTAACTCGAAAAGACCTTAACCCCTCGGTTACATGGGGCTTTCATTACATGGGCTAAGATACTTGCATGGGAGCGCTCTAGTGTAGTGGTATCATAGTACCCTCCCATGGTAACCTTTTCAGTTGTAACTCGAAAAGACCTTAACCCCACAGTTACATAGGGCTTTCATTACATGGGCTAAGATAATTGCAAGGCAGCGCATCAAGTGTAGTGGTATCATAGTATCCTCCCATGGTACTGACTGGGGTTCGATTCCCCGATGCGCATGACCATATTTTGTTTACTAAAAAATATTGTTCTCGTGTTTGAGGTTAGCCTAGGACTCCCATTTTAAAAGATTCTTGTGGTAGCCTTTTCAGTTGTAACTCGAAAAGACCTTAACCCCTCAGTTACATAGGGCTTTCATTACATGGGCTAAGATAATTGCAAGGCAGCGCATCTAGTGTAGTGGTATCAAAATATCCTCCCATGGTACTGACCGGGGTTCGATTCCCCGGATCCGCATGACCATATTTTGTTTACTAAAAAATATTGTTCTCGTGTTTGAGGTTAGCCTAGGACTCCCATTTTAAAAGATTCTTGTTAGCCTTTTCATTTGTAAATCGAAAAGACCTTAACCCCTCGGTTACATAGGGCTTTCATTACATGGGCTAAGATAACTGCAAGGGAGCGCATCTAGTGTAGTGGTATCATAGTACCCTCCCACGGTACTGACCGGTGTTCGATTCCCCGGATGCGCATGACCATTTTCTTTACTTAAAAATATTGTTCTCAACAATGTTTAAGGTTAGCCTAGGATTCCCATTTTAAAAGATTCTTGTTAGCCTTTTCATTTGTAACTCGAAAAGACCTTAACACCTCGGTTACATAGGGCTTTCATTACATGGGCTAAGAAACTTGCAAGGCAGCGCATCTAGTGTAGTGGTATCATAGTACCCTCCCACGGTACTGACCGGGGTTCGATTCCCCGAATGCGCAAGACCATATTTTGTTTACTAAAAAATATTGTTCTCGTGTTTGAGGTTAGCCTAGGACTCCCATTTTAAAAGATTCTTGGTAGCCTTTTCATTTGTAACTCGAAAAGACCTTAACCCCTCGGTTACATAGGGCTTTCATTACATGGGCTAAGAAACTTGTAAGGGAGCGCATCTAGTGTAGTGGTATCATAGTACCCTCCCACATTACTGACCGGGGTTCGATTCCCCGGATGCAAATGACCATATTTTGTTTACTAAAAAATATTGTTCTCGTGGTTGAGGTTAGCCTAGGACTCCCATTTTAAAAGATTCTTGGCAGCCTTTTCATTTGTAACTCGAAAAGACCTTAACCCCTCGGTTACATAGGGCTTTCATTAGATGGGCTAATATACTTGCGAGGGAGCGCATCTAGTGTAGTGGTATCATAGTACCCTCCTACGGTACTGACCGGGGTTCGATTCCCCGGATGCGCATGACCATTTTGTTTACTAAAAAATATTGTTCTCGACAGTGTTTGAGGTTAGCCTAGGACTCCAATTTTAAAAGATTCTTGGTAGCCTTTTCATTTGTAAGTCGAAAAGACCTTAACCCCTCGGTTACATAGGGCTTCATTAGATGGGCTAATATACTTGCGAGGGAGCGCATCTAGTGTAGTGGTATTATAGTACCCTCCCACGGTACTGACCGGGGTTCGATAACCCGGATGCGCATGACCATTTGGTATACTAGAAAATATTGTTCTCAACAGTGTTTAAGGTTAGCCTAGGATTCCCATTTTAAAAGATTCTTGTTAGCCTTTTCATTTGTAACTCGAAAAGACCTTAACCCCTCGGTTACATAGGGCTTTCAATACATGGGCTAAGATACTTGCAAGGGAGCGCTCTAGTGTAGTGGTATCATAGTACCCTCCCATGGTAGCCTTTTCAGTTGTAACTCGAAAAGACCTTAACCCCTCAGTTACATAGGGCTTTCATTACATGGGCTAAGATAATTGCAAGGGAGCGCATCTAGTGTAGTGGTATCATAGTACCCTCCCACGGTACTGACCGGGGTTCGATTCCCCGGATGCGCATGACCATTTTGTTTACTAGAAAATATTGTTCTCAACAATGTTTAAGGTTAGCCTAGGATTCCCATTTTAAAAGATTCTTGTTAGCCTTTTCATTTGTAACTCGAAAAGACCTTAACCCCTCGGTTACATAGGGCTTTTATTACATGGGCTAAGATAATTGCAATGGAGCGCATCTAGTGTAGTGGTATCATAGTACCCTCCCACGGTACTGACCGGGGTTCGATTCCCCGGATGCGCATGACCATTTTCTTTACTTAAAAATATTGTTCTCAACAGTGTTTAAGGTTAGCCTAGGACTCCCATTTTAAATGATTCTTGGTAGCCTTTTCATTTGTAAGTCGAAAAGACCTTAACCCCTCGGTTACATAGGGCTTTCATTACATGGGCTAAGAAACTTGCGAGGGAGCGCATCTAGTGTAGTGGTATCATAGTACCCTCCCACGGTACTGACCGGGGTTCGATTCCCCGAATGCGCATGACCATATTTTGTTTACTAAAAAATATTGTTCTCGTGTTTGAGGTTAGCCTAGGACTCCCACTTTAAAAGATTCTTGGTAGCCTTTTCATTTGTAACTCGAAAAGACCTTAACCCCTCGTTTACATAGGGCTTTCATTAGATGGGCTAATATACTTGCGAGGGAGCGCATCTAGTGTACCGGTATCATAGTACCCTCTTACGGTACTGACCGGGGTTCGATTCCCCGGATGCGCATGACCATTTTGTTTACTAAAAAATATTGTTCTCGACAGTGTTTGAGGTTAGCCTAGGACTCCCATTTTAAAAGATTCTTGGTAGCCTTTTCATTTGTAACTCGAAAAGACCTTAACCCCTCGGTTACATAGGGCTTTCATTACATGGGCTAAGATACTTGCAAGGGAGCGCTCTAGTGTAGTGGTATCATAGTACCCTCCCGTGGTAGCCTTTTCAGTTGTAACTCGAAAAGACCTTAACCCCTCAGTTACATAGGGCTTTCATTACATGGGCTAAGATAATTGCAAGGGAGCGCATCTAGTGTAGTTGTATCATAGTACCCTCCCACGGTACTGACCGGGGTTCGATTCCCCGGATGCGCATGACCATTTTCTTTACTTAAAAATATTGTTCTCAACAGTGTTTAAGGTTAGCCTAGGATTCCCATTTTAAAAGATTCTTGTTAGCCTTTTCATTTGTAACTCGAAAAGACCTTAACACCTCGGTTACATAGGGCTTTCATTACATGGGCTAAGAAACTTGCAAGGCAGCGCATCTAGTGTAGTGGTATCATAGTACCCTCCCACGGTACTGACCGGGGTTCGATTCCCCGGATGCGCATGACCATATTTTGTTTACTAAAAAATATTGTTCTTGTGTTTGAGGTTAGCCTAGGACTCCCATTTTAAAAGATTCTTGGTAGCCTTTTCATTTGTAACTCGAAAAGACCTTAACCCCTCGGTTACATAGGGCTTTCATTACATGGGCTAAGAAACTTGCAAGGGAGCGCATCTAGTGTAGTGGTATCAGAGTACCCTCCCACATTACTGACCGGGGTTCGATTCCCCGGATGCGCATGACCATATTTTGTTTACTAAAAAATATTGTTCTCGTGGTTGAGGTTAGCCTAGGACTCCCATTTTAAAAGATTCTTGGTAGCCTTTTCATTTGTAACTCGAAAAGACCTTAACCCCTCGTTTACATAGGGCTTTCATTAGATGGGCTAATATACTTGCGAGGGAGCGCATCTAGTGTAGTGGTATCATAGTACCCTCCTACGGTACTGACCGGGGTTCGATTCCCCGGATGCGCATGACCATTTTGTTTACTAAAAAATATTGTTCTCGACAGTGTTTGAGGTTAGCCTAGGACTCCCATTTTAAAAGATTCTTGGTAGTCTTTTCATTTGTAACTCGAAAAGACCTTAACCCCTCGGTTACATAGGGCTTTCATTACATGGGCTAAGATACTTGCAAGGGAGCGCTCTATTGTAGTGGTATCATAGTACCCTCCCGTGGTAGCCTTTTCAGTTGTAACTCGAAAAGACCTTAACCCCACAGTTACATAGGGCTTTCATTACATGGGCTAAGATAATTGCAAGGGAGCGCATCTAGTGTAGTTGTATCATAGTACCCTCCCACGGTACTGACCGGGGTTCGATTCCCCGGATGCGCATGACCATATTTTGTTTACTAAAAAATATTGTTCTCGTGTTTGAGGTTAGCCTAGGACTCCCATTTTAAAAGATTCTTGTGGTAGCCTTTTCATTTGTAACTCGAAAAGACCTTAACCCCTCGGTTACATAGGGCTTTCATTACATGGGCTAAGATAATTGCAAGGGAGCGCATCTAGTGTAGTTGTATCATAGTACCCTCCCACGGTACTGACCGGGGTTCGATTCCCCGGATGCGCATGACCATTTTCTTTACTTAAAAATATTGTTCTCAACAGTGTTTAAGGTTAGCCTAGGATTCCCATTTTAAAAGATTCTTGTTAGCCTTTTCATTTGTAACTCGAAAAGACCTTAACACCTCGGTTACATAGGGCTTTCATTACATGGGCTAAGAAACTTGCAAGGCAGCGCATCTAGTGTAGTGGTATCATAGTACCCTCCCACGGTACTGACCGGGGTTCGATTCCCCGGATGCGCATGACCATATTTTGTTTACTAAAAAATATTGTTCTCGTGGTTGAGGTTAGCCTAGGACTCCCATTTTAAAAGATTCTTGGTAGCCTTTTCATTTGTAACTCGAAAAGACCTTAACCCCTCGGTTACATAGGGCTTTCATTACATGGGCTAAGATAATTGCAAGGGAGCGCATCTAGTGTAGTTGTATCATAGTACCCTCCCACGGTACTGACCGGGGTTCGATTCCCCGGATGCGCATGACCATTTTCTTTACTTAAAAATATTGTTCTCAACAGTGTTTAAGGTTAGCCTAGGATTCCCATTTTAAAAGATTCTTGTTAGCCTTTTCATTTGTAACTCGAAAAGACCTTAACACCCGGTTACATAGGGCTTTCATTACATGGGCTAAGAAACTTGCAAGGCAGCGCATCTAGTGTAGTGGTATCATAGTACCCTCCCACGGTACTGATCGGGGTTCGATTCCCCGGATGCGCATGACCATATTTTGTTTACTAAAAAATATTGTTCTCGTGTTTGAGGTTAGCCTAGGACTCCCATTTTAAAAGATTCTTGGTAGCCTTTTCATTTGTAACTCGAAAAGACCTTAACCCCTCGGTTACATAGGGCTTTCATTACATGGGCTAAGATAATTGCAAGGGAGCGCATCTAGTGTAGTGGTATCATAGTACCCTCCCACGGTACTGACCGGGGTTCGATTCCCCGGATGCGCATGACCACATTTTGTTTACTAAAAAATATTTTTCTCGACAGTGTTTGAGGTTAGCCTAGGACTCCCATTTTAAAAGATTCTTGGTAGCCTTTTCATTTGTAACTCGAAAAGACCTTAACCCCTCGGTTACATAGGGCTTTCATTACATGGGCTAAGATAATTGCAAGGGAGCGCATCTAGTGTAGTTGTATCATAGTACCCTCCCACGGTACTGACCGGGGTTCGATTCCCCGGATGCGCATGACCATTTTCTTTACTTAAAAATATTGTTCTCAACAGTGTTTAAGGTTAGCCTAGGATTCCCATTTTAAAAGATTCTTGTTAGCCTTTTCATTTGTAACTCGAAAAGACCTTAACACCTCGGTTACATAGGGCTTTCATTACATGGGCTAAGAAACTTGCAAGGCAGCGCATCTAGTGTAGTGGTATCATAGTACCCTCCCACGGTACTGACCGGGGTTCGATTCCCCGGATGCGCATGACCATGTTTTGTTTACTAAAAAATATTGTTCTCGTGTTTAAGGTTAGCCTAGGACTCCCATTTTAAAAGATTCTTGGTAGCCTTTTCATTTGTAACTCGAAAAGACCTTAACCCCTCGGTTACATAGGGCTTTCATTACATGGGCTAAGATAATTGCAAGGGAGCGCATCTAGTGTAGTGGTATCATAGTACCCTCCCACGGTACTGACCGGGGTTCGATTCCCCGGATGCGCATGACCACATTTTGTTTACTAAAAAATATTTTTCTCGACAGTGTTTGAGGTTAGCCTAGGACTCCCATTTTAAAAGATTCTTGGTAGCCTTTTCATTTGTAACTCGAAAAGACCTTAACCCCTCGGTTACATAGGGCTTTCATTACATGGGCTAAGATAATTGCAAGGGAGTGCATCTAGTGTAGTTGTATCAGAGTACCCTCCCACATTACTGACCGGGGTTCGATTCCCCGGATGCGCATGACCATATTTTGTTTACTAAAAAATATTGTTCTCGTGGTTGAGGTTAGCCTAGGACTCCCATTTTAAAAGATTCTTGGTAGCCTTTTCATTTGTAACTCGAAAAGACCTTAACCCCTCATTTACATAGGGCTTTCATTAGATGGGCTAATATACTTGCGAGGGAGCGCATCTAGTGTAGTGGTATCATTGTACCCTCCTACGGTACTGACCGGGGTTCGATTCCCCGGATGCGCATGACCATTTTGTTTACTAAAAAATATTGTTCTCGACAGTGTTTGAGGTTAGCCTAGGACTCCCATTTTAAAAGATTCTTGGTAGCCTTTTCATTTGTAACTCGAAAAGACCTTAACCCCTCGGTTACATAGGGCTTTCATTACATGGGCTAAGATACTTGCAAGGGAGCGCTCTAGTGTCGTGGTATCATAGTACCCTCCCGTGGTAGCCTTTTCAGTTGTAACTCGAAAAGACCTTAACCCCACAGTTACATAGGGCTTTCATTACATGGGCTAAGATAATTGCAAGGGAGCGCATCTAGTGTAGTTGTATCATAGTACCCTCCCACGGTACTGACCGGGGTTCGATTCCCCGGATGCGCATGACCATATTTTGTTTACTAAAAAATATTGTTCTCGTGTTTGAGGTTAGCCTAGGACTCCCATTTTAAAAGATTCTTGTGGTAGCCTTTTCATTTGTAACTCGAAAAGACCTTAACCCCTCGGTTACATAGGGCTTTCATTACATGGGCTAAGATAATTGCAAGGGAGCGCATCTAGTGTAGTTGTATCATAGTACCCTCCCACGGTACTGACCGGGGTTCGATTCCCCGGATGCGCATGACCATTTTCTTTACTTAAAAATATTGTTCTCAACAGTGTTTAAGGTTAGCCTAGGATTCCCATTTTAAAAGATTCTTGTTAGCCTTTTCATTTGTAACTCGAAAAGACCTTAACACCTCGGTTACATAGGGCTTTCATTACATGGGCTAAGAAACTTGCAAGGCAGCGCATCTAGTGTAGTGGTATCATAGTACCCTCCCACGGTACTGACCGGGGTTCGATTCCCCGGATGCGCATGACCATATTTTGTTTACTAAAAAATATTGTTCTCGTGGTTGAGGTTAGCCTAGGACTCCCATTTTAAAAGATTCTTGGTAGCCTTTTCATTTGTAACTCGAAAAGACCTTAACCCCTCGGTTACATAGGGCTTTCATTACATGGGCTAAGATAATTGCAAGGGAGCGCATCTAGTGTAGTTGTATCATAGTACCCTCCCACGGTACTGACCGGGGTTCGATTCCCCGGATGCGCATGACCATTTTCTTTACTTAAAAATATTGTTCTCAACAGTGTTTAAGGTTAGCCTAGGATTCCCATTTTAAAAGATTCTTGTTAGCCTTTTCATTTGTAACTCGAAAAGACCTTAACACCCGGTTACATAGGGCTTTCATTACATGGGCTAAGAAACTTGCAAGGCAGCGCATCTAGTGTAGTGGTATCATAGTACCCTCCCACGGTACTGATCGGGGTTCGATTCCCCGGATGCGCATGACCATATTTTGTTTACTAAAAAATATTGTTCTCGTGTTTGAGGTTAGCCTAGGACTCCCATTTTAAAAGATTCTTGGTAGCCTTTTCATTTGTAACTCGAAAAGACCTTAACCCCTCGGTTACATAGGGCTTTCATTACATGGGCTAAGATAATTGCAAGGGAGCGCATCTAGTGTAGTGGTATCATAGTACCCTCCCACGGTACTGACCGGGGTTCGATTCCCCGGATGCGCATGACCACATTTTGTTTACTAAAAAATATTTTTCTCGACAGTGTTTGAGGTTAGCCTAGGACTCCCATTTTAAAAGATTCTTGGTAGCCTTTTCATTTGTAACTCGAAAAGACCTTAACCCCTCGGTTACATAGGGCTTTCATTACATGGGCTAAGATAATTGCAAGGGAGCGCATCTAGTGTAGTTGTATCATAGTACCCTCCCACGGTACTGACCGGGGTTCGATTCCCCGGATGCGCATGACCATTTTCTTTACTTAAAAATATTGTTCTCAACAGTGTTTAAGGTTAGCCTAGGATTCTCATTTTAAAAGATTCTTGTTAGCCTTTTCATTTGTAACTCGAAAAGACCTTAACACCTCGGTTACATAGGGCTTTCATTACATGGGCTAAGAAACTTGCAAGGCAGCGCATCTAGTGTAGTGGTATCATAGTACCCTCCCACGGTACTGACCGGGGTTCGATTCCCCGGATGCGCATGACCATATTTTGTTTACTAAAAAATATTGTTCTCGTGTTTAAGGTTAGCCTAGGACTCCCATTTTAAAAGATTCTTGGTAGCCTTTTCATTTGTAACTCGAAAAGACCTTAACCCCTCGGTTACATAGGGCTTTCATTACATGGGCTAAGATAATTGCAAGGGAGCGCATCTAGTGTAGTGGTATCATAGTACCCTCCCACGGTACTGACCGGGGTTCGATTCCCCGGATGCGCATGACCACATTTTGTTTACTAAAAAATATTTTTCTCGACAGTGTTTGAGGTTAGCCTAGGACTCCCATTTTAAAAGATTCTTGGTAGCCTTTTCATTTGTAACTCGAAAAGACCTTAACCCCTCGGTTACATAGGGCTTTCATTACATGGGCTAAGATAATTGCAAGGGAGTGCATCTAGTGTAGTTGTATCAGAGTACCCTCCCACATTACTGACCGGGGTTCGATTCCCCGGATGCGCATGACCATATTTTGTTTACTAAAAAATATTGTTCTCGTGGTTGAGGTTAGCCTAGGACTCCCATTTTAAAAGATTCTTGGTAGCCTTTTCATTTGTAACTCGAAAAGACCTTAACCCCTCATTTACATAGGGCTTTCATTAGATGGGCTAATATACTTGCGAGGGAGCGCATCTAGTGTAGTGGTATCATTGTACCCTCCTACGGTACTGACCGGGGTTCGATTCCCCGGATGCGCATGACCATTTTGTTTACTAAAAAATATTGTTCTCGACAGTGTTTGAGGTTAGCCTAGGACTCCCATTTTAAAAGATTCTTGGTAGCCTTTTCATTTGTAACTCGAAAAGACCTTAACCCCTCGGTTACATAGGGCTTTCATTACATGGGCTAAGATACTTGCAAGGGAGCGCTCTAGTGTAGTGGTATCATAGTACCCTCCCGTGGTAGCCTTTTCAGTTGTAACTCGAAAAGACCTTAACCCCACAGTTACATAGGGCTTTCATTACATGGGCTAAGATAATTGCAAGGGAGCGCATCTAGTGTAGTTGTATCATAGTACCCTCCCACGGTACTGACCGGGGTTCGATTCCCCGGATGCGCATGACCATATTTTGTTTACTAAAAAATATTGTTCTCGTGTTTGAGGTTAGCCTAGGACTCCCATTTTAAAAGATTCTTGTGGTAGCCTTTTCATTTGTAACTCGAAAAGACCTTAACCCCTCGGTTACATAGGGCTTTCATTACATGGGCTAAGATAATTGCAAGGGAGCGCATCTAGTGTAGTTGTATCATAGTACCCTCCCACGGTACTGACCGGGGTTCGATTCCCCGGATGCGCATGACCATTTTCTTTACTTAAAAATATTGTTCTCAACAGTGTTTAAGGTTAGCCTAGGATTCCCATTTTAAAAGATTCTTGTTAGCCTTTTCATTTGTAACTCGAAAAGACCTTAACACCTCGGTTACATAGGGCTTTCATTACATGGGCTAAGAAACTTGCAAGGCAGCGCATCTAGTGTAGTGGTATCATAGTACCCTCCCACGGTACTGACCGGGGTTCGATTCCCCGGATGCGCATGACCATATTTTGTTTACTAAAAAATATTGTTCTCGTGTTTGAGGTTAGCCTAGGACTCCCATTTTAAAAGATTCTTGGTAGCCTTTTCATTTGTAACTCGAAAAGACCTTAACCCCTCGGTTACATAGGGCTTTCATTACATGGGCTAAGATAATTGCAAGGGAGCGCATCTAGTGTAGTTGTATCATAGTACCCTCCCACGGTACTGACCGGGGTTCGATTCCCCGGATGCGCATGACCATTTTCTTTACTTAAAAATATTGTTCTCAACAGTGTTTAAGGTTAGCCTAGGATTCCCATTTTAAAAGATTCTTGTTAGCCTTTTCATTTGTAACTCGAAAAGACCTTAACACCTCGGTTACATAGGGCTTTCATTACATGGGCTAAGAAACTTCCAAGGCAGCGCATCTAGTGTAGTGGTATCATAGTACCCTCCCACGGTACTGACCGGGGTTCGATTCCCCGGATGCGCATGACCATATTTTGTTTACTAAAAAATATTGTTCTCGTGTTTAAGGTTAGCCTAGGACTCCCATTTTAAAAGATTCTTGGTAGCCTTTTCATTTGTAACTCGAAAAGACCTTAACCCCTCGGTTACATAGGGCTTTCATTACATGGGCTAAGATAATTGCAAGGGAGCGCATCTAGTGTAGTGGTATCATAGTACCCTCCCACGGTACTGACCGGGGTTCGATTCCCCGGATGCGCATGACCACATTTTGTTTACTAAAAAATATTTTTCTCGACAGTGTTTGAGGTTAGCCTAGGACTCCCATTTTAAAAGATTCTTGGTAGCCTTTTCATTTGTAACTCGAAAAGACCTTAACCCCTCGGTTACATAGGGCTTTCATTACATGGGCTAAGATAATTGCAAGGGAGTGCATCTAGTGTAGTTGTATCAGAGTACCCTCCCACATTACTGACCGGGGTTCGATTCCCCGGATGCGCATGACCATATTTTGTTTACTAAAAAATATTGTTCTCGTGGTTGAGGTTAGCCTAGGACTCCCATTTTAAAAGATTCTTGGTAGCCTTTTCATTTGTAACTCGAAAAGACCTTAACCCCTCATTTACATAGGGCTTTCATTAGATGGGCTAATATACTTGCGAGGGAGCGCATCTAGTGTAGTGGTATCATTGTACCCTCCTACGGTACTGACCGGGGTTCGATTCCCCGGATGCGCATGACCATTTTGTTTACTAAAAAATATTGTTCTCGACAGTGTTTGAGGTTAGCCTAGGACTCCCATTTTAAAAGATTCTTGGTAGCCTTTTCATTTGTAACTCGAAAAGACCTTAACCCCTCGGTTACATAGGGCTTTCATTACATGGGCTAAGATACTTGCAAGGGAGCGCTCTAGTGTAGTGGTATCATAGTACCCTCCCGTGGTAGCCTTTTGAGTTGTAACTCGAAAAGACCTTAACCCCACAGTTACATAGGGCTTTCATTACATGGGCTAAGATAATTGCAAGGGAGCGCATCTAGTGTAGTTGTATCATAGTACCCTCCCACAGTACTGACCGGGGTTCGATTCCCCGGATGCGCATGACCATATTTTGTTTACTAAAAAATATTGTTCTCGTGTTTGAGGTTAGCCTAGGACTCCCATTTTAAAAGATTCTTGTGGTAGCCTTTTCATTTGTAACTCGAAAAGACCTTAACCCCTCGGTTACATAGGGCTTTCATTACATGGGCTAAGATAATTGCAAGGGAGCGCATCTAGTGTAGTTGTATCATAGTACCCTCCCACGGTACTGACCGGGGTTCGATTCCCCGGATGCGCATGACCATTTTCTTTACTTAAAAATATTGTTCTCAACAGTGTTTAAGGTTAGCCTAGGATTCCCATTTTAAAAGATTCTTGTTAGCCTTTTCATTTGTAACTCGAAAAGACCTTAACACCTCGGTTACATAGGGCTTTCATTACATGGGCTAAGAAACTTGCAAGGCAGCGCATCTAGTGTAGTGGTATCATAGTACCCTCCCACGGTACTGACCGGGGTTCGATTCCCCGGATGCGCATGACCATATTTTGTTTACTAAAAAATATTGTTCTCGTGTTTGAGGTTAGCCTAGGACTCCCATTTTAAAAGATTCTTGGTAGCCTTTTCATTTGTAACTCGAAAAGACCTTAACCCCTCGGTTACATAGGGCTTTCATTACATGGGCTAAGATAATTGCAAGGGAGCGCATCTAGTGTAGTGGTATCATAGTACCCTCCCACGGTACTGACCGGGGTTCGATTCCCCGGATGTGCATGACCACATTTTGTTTACTAAAAAATATTTTTCTCGACAGTGTTTGAGGTTAGCCTAGGACTCCCATTTTAAAAGATTCTTGGTAGCCTTTTCATTTGTAACTCGAAAAGACCTTAACCCCTCGGTTACATAGGGCTTTCATTACATGGGCTAAGATAATTGCAAGGGAGTGCATCTAGTGTAGTTGTATCATAGTACCCTCCCACGGTACTGACCGGGGTTCGATTCCCCGGATGCGCATGACCATTTTCTTTACTTAAAAATATTGTTCTCAACAGTGTTTAAGGTTAGCCTAGGATTCCCATTTTAAAAGATTCTTGTTAGCCTTTTCATTTGTAACTCAAAAAGACCTTAACCCCTCGGTTACATAGGGCTTTCATTACATGGGCTAAGATACTTGCAAGGGAGCGCATCTAGTGTAGTGGTATCATAGTACCCTCCCACGATACTGACCGGGGTTCGATTCCCCGGATGCGCATGACCATTTTGTTTACTCGAAAATATTGTTCTCACTAGTGTTTAAGGTTAGCCTATGATTCCGATTTAAAAAGTTTCTTGGTAGCCTTTTCATTTGTAACTCGAAAAGGTCTTAACCCCTCGGTTACATAGGGCTTTCATTCCATGGGCTAAGATACTTGCAAGGGAGCGCATCTAGTGTAGTGGTATCATAGTACCCTCCCACGGTACTGATCGGGGTTCGATTCCCCGGATGCGCAAGACCATTTTCTTTACTTTAAAATATTGTTCTCAACAGTGTTTAATGTTAGCTTAGGACTCCCATTTTAAAAGATATTGGTAGCCTTTTCATTTGTAAATCGAAAAGACCTTAACCCCTCGGTTACATAGGGCTTTCATTACATGGGCTAATATACTTGCTAGGGAGCGCATCTAGTGTAGTGGTATCATAGTACCCTCCCACGTTACTAACTTGGGTTCGATTCCCCGGATGCGCATGACCATTTTGTTTACTAGAAAATATTGGGATTCCCATTTTAAAAGATTCTTGTTAGCCTTTTCATTTGTAACTCGAAAAGACCTTAACCCCTCGGTTACATAGGGGTTTCATGGCATGGGCTAAGATACTTGCAAGGGAGCGCATCTAGTGTAGTAGTATCATAGTACCCTCCCACGGTATTGACCGGGGTTCGATTCCCCGGATGCGCATGACCATTTTGTTTACTCGAAAATATTGTTCTCGACAGTGTTTGTGGTTAGCCTAAGATTCCCATTTAAAAAGATTCTTGTTAGCCTTTTCATTTGTAACTTGAAAAGACCTTAACCCCTCGATTACATTGGGCTTTCATTACATGGGCTAAGATACTTGCAAGGGAGCGCATCTAGTGTAGTGGTATCATTGTACCCTCCCACGGTACTGACCGGGGTTTGATTCCCCGGATGCGCATGACCATTTTGTTTACTCGAAAATATTGTTCTCAATAGTGTTTAAGGTTAGCCTACGATTCCGATTTAAAAAGTTTCTTGGTAGCCTTTTCATTTGTAACTCGAAAAGACCTTAACCCCTCGGTTACATAGGGCTTTCATTCCATGGGCTAAGATACTTTCAAGGGAGCGCATCTAGTGTAGTGGTATCATAGTACCCTCCCACAGTACTGACCGTGGTTCGATTCTCGGAATGCGCATGACCATTTTGTTTACGTGAAAATATTGTTCTCAACATTGTTAAAGGTGTTAGGCTTGATTCCTATTTTAAAAGATTCTTGGTAGCCTTTTCATTTGTAAGTCGAAAAGACCTTAACCCCTCGGTTACATAGGGCTTTCATTACATGGGCTAAGATAATTGCAAGGGAGCGCATCTAGTGTATTGGTATCATAGTACCCTCCCACGGTACTAACCGGGGTTTGATTCCCCGGATGCGCATGACCATTTTGTTTACGTTCTCGACAGTGTTTGAGGTTAGCCTAAGATATCCATTTAAAAAGATTCTTGGTAGCCTTTTCATTTGTAACTCGAAAAGACCATAACCCCTCGGTTACAGGGCTTTCATTACATCGGCTAAGAACTTGCAAGGGAGCACATCTAGTGTAGTGGTATCATAGTACCCTCCCACGGTATTGACCGGGGTTTGATTCACCGGATGCGCATGTGTTTGAGGTTAGCCTAAGATTCTTTGTAGCCTTGTCATTTGTAACTCGAAAGACCTTAACCCCTCGGTTACATAGGGCTTTCATTAGATGGGCTAAGATACTTGCAACGGAAAGCATCTAGTGTTGTGGTATCATAGTGCCCTCCCACGGTATTGACTGGGGTTTGATTCCCCGGATGTGCATGTCCATTTTGTTTACTCGAAAATATTGTTCTTAACAGTGTTTAAGGTCAGCCTAGGATTCTAATTTTAAAAGATTCTTGGTAGGCTTTTCATTTGTATGTTGAAAGGCACTTAACCCTTCGTTTACCTAGGGCTTTCATTACATGGGCTAAGATTCTTATAAGGGAGAGGGCTTTCATTACATGGGCTAAGATTCTTATAAGGGAGCGCATCTAGTGTCGTGGTATCATAGTATCCTCCCACGGTATTGGACCCGGGTTCGATTCCCTGGATGCGCATGTCCATTTTGTTTACTCGAAAATATTATTCTCGACAATGTTTAGGTCAGCCAAGGATTCTAATTTTAAAAGATTCTTGGGTAGCCTTTTCATTTGTATGTCGAAAGGAACTTAACCCCTCGGTTACATTGGGCTTTCATTACATGGGCTAAGATTCTTACAAGGGAGTGCATCTAGTGTAGTGGTATCATAGTACCCTCCCACGGTACTGACCGGGGTTTGATTCCCCGGATGCGCATGTCCATTTTGTGTACTCGAAAATATTTTTCTCGATAGTGTTGAAGGTCAGCCTAGGATACTAATTTTAAAAGATTCTTAGTAGCCTTTTCATTTGTATGTCGAAAGGCACTTAACACCTCAGTTACATTGGGCTTTCATTACATGGGTTAAGATTCTTACAAGGGAGCGTATCTAGTGTAGTGGTATCATAGTGTCGTCCCATGGTACTAACTGGGGTTCAATTCCCTGGATGTGCATGTCCATTTTGTTTGTTCGAAAATATTGTTCTCGACAGTGTTTAAGGTCGTTCTAGGAATCTAATTTTAAAAGATTCTTGGTAGCCTTTTCATTTGTATGTCGAAAGACATTTAACCCCTCAATTACACAGGGCTTTCATTACATGAGCTAAAATTCTAACAAGGGAGCGCATCTAGTGTAGTGGTATCATAGTACCCTCCCATAGTATTGATCGGGGTTTGATTCCCAAATGTGCATGTCCATTTTGTTAGTCGGCCTAGGATTCTTATAGTACCCTCCTACTGTACTGATTGGGGAATCGATTCCCCAAATGCGCATTTCCATTTTGTTTACTCGAAAATATTGTCATTTTATTAAGAGGATATTTTGCGGATAATTAGTTAGAATATATCTCAGATATTTAGGGAGTTGTTAGTATAGATTTGATTAACGGTATATTTTATTTATTTATCAGATTTAGTTAGATATATATTTTTTCTATTTTTAGGTATTAGTTGATAGTTTGTATCCTATATAAACGTGGTAAACCTGAATGAAGATCATACTTTCGATCCCAATTCTATTTCTATTTCTCATTCTTAACATGGTATCAGAGCACCGATCTTGGTGTTCTTAAATATCAAAATTTCCTTTATGGCGGAATCAGCCAAATCCAGCTTCAAAATTTCGGATGTTGATTTAACACATCCGTACTATATTCATCACTCTGATCAGCCAGGATATTCACTTGTTCCAATCAAATTAAATGGAGCAAATTATCAATCCTGGAGTAAATCAGTTATGCATGCTCTTATTGCCAAGAAGAAAATTGGCTTCATTGATGGCACAATTCAGGAACCGTCCCAAGATGCAAATTCAACCGAATTCGAACTCTGGAATCAGTGCAACAGTATGATAATATCTTGGTTAACTCATTCCGTTGAAGCAGATATCGCTAAAGGCATTATTCACGCCAAGACAGCTCATGATCCACTTCGACATTAGTTCCTTCGACTCCTATTGTACCACTTCATGATCCATCCTACTCAAACATCCATCCTCCACCTTCTATTCCTTCACCTCCTACTCCTCCTTCACCTCCTATCCCTTCACCTACTACTCCGTCGTCTCCTCCACCTTCTCCAGATTCGCCCACTAATTCCAATCCTATCCCACCTGATACATCAGCTCCACTTCGACGTTCTACTCGTACTAAACAGCCTCCAGCTTGGCATAAGGATTATGAGATGTCTTCTGGAGCCAATCATTTAACCTCTAGCTCAAGTCCCGGCACTGGCACCAGGTATCCCCTTCATCATTACCTTTCATTCTCTCGTTTTTCTCCTACTCAACGTGCTTTTCTAGCTCTTATTACATCCCAGACAGAACCTAAAACCTATGACGAGGCAGTTGGCGACTCGTTATGGCAGCAGGCTATGAATGATGAAATTGCAGCTTTGGAACGTAATCATACATGGTCTCTCGTTCCTCTACCACTTGGTCATAAAGCTATTAGTTGTCATTGGGTGTACAAAATTAAATACAACTTTGATGGTTCTGTTGAACGTTATAAAGCTCGACTGGTAGCAAAGGGATACACTCAGGTTGAAGGTATTGATTACACAGAAACATTTTCCCCTACAGCAAAACTTACTACACTTCGTTGCTTACTCACTGTTGCTGCTGCTCGAAAATGGTTCACCCATCAGTTGGATGTTCAAAATGCCTTTCTCCATGGTAATCTAGACGAGGAAGTTTATATGTCTTTACCACCAGGTCTTCGCCGACAGGGGGAGAATACAGTATGTCGGCTCCATAAATCTCTTTATGGATTAAAACAGGCTTCTCGCAATTGGTTCTCCATATTTTCTACAACTATACAAAATGCAGGCTACACTCAGTCCAAAGCAGATTACTCTTTGTTTACTAAGAGTAAAGGTACTTCTTTCACTGCAGTTCTAATCTATGTTGATGATATTCTGTTGACAGGCAATGATCTCGAAGAAATTCAATATCTCAAGACTAGTTTACTCCAGAAATTTCTTATCAAAGATTTAGGAAATTTGAAATATTTTCTAGGCATTGAATTTTCTCGATCTAGAAAAGGGATTTTTATGTCTCAAAGGAAGTATGCTCTAGACATACTTCAAGACACAGGTCTTACAGGAGCACGTCCAGACAAATTTCCTATGGAGCAAAATCTGAAACTTTCTTTAACTGAAGGAGAGAAGTTGAATGATCCAAGTAAATACAGACGGTTGATTGGCAGATTAATATATTTGACCGTCACTAGGCCTGACATAGCTTATTCAATTCGTATGCTTAGCCAATTTATGCATGAACCAAGAAAACCACATTGGGAGGCAGCTCTTCGAGTTCTGAGGTACATCAAAGGCACTCCTGGTCAAGGACTTCTACTGCCATCTGAAAACAATTTAAGATTACAGGCATATTGCGATTCTGACTGGGGTGGTTGTCGAACTTCCAGACGATCTATTTCTGGGTTCTGCATTTTCCTCGGAAATTCAATTATTTCTTGGAAGTCTAAAAAGCAGACTAATGTGTCCAGATCATCAGCAGAAGCCGAGTATCGAGCTATGGCAAATACTTGTTTAGAGTTAACTTGGTTAAGATACATTCTTCAAGACTTGAATGTTCCACTGTCCGAACCAGCATTATTATATTGTGATAATCAAGCAGCATTACATATAGCAGCCAATCCAGTTTTTCATGAACGTACGAAACACATTGAAATAGATTGTCATATAGTTCGAGAAAAGTTACAAGCTGGAATCATCAAACCGTGTTATGTTTCGACCAAAATGCAATTGGCAGATGTTTTTACTAAAGCTTTGGGAAGACAGCAATTTGACTTTTTGAAGGACAAGTTGGGTGTGATCGACATACACTCTCCAACTTGAGGGGGAGTATTAAGAGGATATTTTGCGGTGATAATTAGTTAGAATATATCTCAGATATTTAGGGAGTTGTTAGTATAGATTTGATTAACGGTATATTTTATTTATTTATCAGATTTAGTTAGATATATATTTTTTCTATTTTTAGGTATTAGTTGATAGTTTGTATCCTATATAAACGTGGTAAACCTGAATGAAGATCATACTTTCGATCCCAATTCTATTTCTATTTCTCATTCTTAACACATTTCCATTTTGTTTACTCAAAAATATTGTTCTGGACACTTTTTAAGTCAGCCTAGGAATCTCATGGCAAAAGATTCTTGGTAACCTTTTCATTTGTTTGTCGAAAGGCACTTAAGCCCTCAGTCACATAGGGCTTTCATTACATGGGCTAAAATTCTTATAAGGGAGCGCATCTAGTGTAGTGGTATCATAGTACCCTCCCACGATACTAACCGGGGTTCAATTCCCCGAATGCACATGTCCATTTTGTTTACTACAAAGTATTGTTCTCGACATTGCTTAAGTCGGACTAGGATTCTGATGGCAAAAGATTCTTGGAGATTCTTACAAGGGCCTCCCACAATAAAATGAAGAGTGGATTATCAATTTACAAAAAAAAAAAAAAAAAGAAAAAGAAAGAAAAAGAAAAAATGAAGAGTGGATGAGGGTTGGCAGAGCCCGCCAAGATTCTTTGAACAAATTTGTCTATGAACTTCCAATCTTGAAGCTCTTACAAACACTGTCCAACATTCCAAGAAAATCTCTCACAATCACAAATATCCTCAGCGGATTCGTCTCCTCTTTGCTCACATTTCCATGGAAGTACTCTGTGATTTCCCTCACGCTCGACATCACCCCTTCTTCGTCCTTCCTCACCTCCTCCATCGTCTTCTTCACGTAGCTCATGAATCCTTTCATGGCGCCTACGAAATTCCCGCTCCTTTCATCCACGCTCAACTCCTTCCCCACCAGTTTTTGCAGTTTCGCCATTCCGTCGTTCAGATTCCCCCTCAAGCTCGCAACAACTTTCAGATCGATCGTTGCCGCTCGCTTCACGTTGTGCAGTTCTGTGCTCAGGCCGGATACCAGATCTAGTCCCATTCTTCGGTAATCGTTCTCTCTTTCTTCTATTGTTCTCGATTTGTTTTTTTGGCTGATTTTCCCCATTATGCTACCGGACACTCTGATTCCTTCTGATCGGATCATTTCTTGCACTACGAAGTGGAGTAGGGAGGTTTTTCCGTCGGTTCCTTTGACGTCGGATAGTTTTAGGAGTGCGTCTAGTTTGAATGCTCTTGCGCCTCCTCTGCTTGTTCCGACGTTCATTCGGTTCCCTGTTTTGAGCACCGCTTCCAGTAGTTTCAGGAAGAGCCTGCTCGATTTTAGCTCCTTACAGGCTTCCTGATGGAACATAAATTGAAGTAGCGTTAGAAAGAGTGTGTGAGTTCAAATTTGAAATGGTTCATATCAGTTTAGCATCTACGAACTAAGAAAGAATGAGTTCGATTTGGCCATGATTAATGCCATTTTAGCATCTCTAGGTATTGTTTTTACAGAGGATGGAAGAAGATTTAGACATCTTTGGTTACTGTTCTTGTTGTGGAACAGAATTGGAAGTAGAATTACAAGGAGTGAGTTTAGTTTTTTATGATGATTGATGTTACTGTTCTTCTTTGTTACCTCTAGTATGGAAAACGAATTCCGGAGATGATTCACTTCATCTTCAAAAGTTTCTCTGTAAAGCATGGCTTCTACTCGTTGGAAGGCGAATGGTATTTTCAGAATTGATATCACAAAATTTTCTGTAAACCCCAATTCACCGATGTTTCCTTCATAGCTTAACAATTTGGCCTCTTCTTCCTGTGTTGGTACCATCTTCACCAGTGCTTCAAGTTGTCTCAAACGCATCCCCGTCCCTGATTTTCATATGAGAATCATTAATAAACTATGGAGCTCTGGGTCTTTTAGGTTCCTACTACCTTGTTCTAAGAATCAGGTATTTTCTTATTTAAAGATATCCATACCTTGTTCTATGGCTTCACAAACTTGTTCTGTAGAGAGATTCAGGGCTTTTAAGAGAATGGTTAGGTTCTGAAGTCTCTTTGCCTCTAGTATATGCTTGGTTGGAGAAGGGCTTTTGTTGCTAGCATCACCATTCTTCATTGAATCATGTTGGTTGTAGCCAAATAGTGACTCAATCATTTCTTCGTCTAGCCTGTTTTATCATGAGTTCAATCAGCAAAAAAGTTGAAATAATTCAAATAGTCAAGAACCAAGACTTACTCAAATGAACTCCATCTTAGCTTGTCCCAAACCATTGATCGATCTGGTGCAGCTCTTACTTTGTCCCAGTGGAGAGGCTTAAGTTTTGGCCGCGAATTTCCCTCTTTTCCAAATGCCATGAATTGAGGGAGCTTGGAAGGAAGAGGTGGTGGAGTTTTGAAAGAGTAAGCCTTTGCTTTCAAACTTGGTGGTGGAGAAGGGGGTGGAGGGATAGAAGATGATGGTAGTGAAGGTTTAGCAGCAGGATTAGGTGATGTCAGATCATTCCATGGTATTTGAGATAACGAAGAAGAATCTGACATTGCTGGAGATGATGATCTTAACAATGCAGAAGAGGAAGTAGATCCAGTTGAAAAGGGTGAAGAGAGGGAAAAAGAGCTGCGATCCGTGATAGGCGGCGGCGGCGGTGGTGGCGGCGGAGGCGGAGATAGAGATGGGACATTCTTTTGGCCACCTACAGAGAGGGAAACCATCTGCATTTTGCTTTCTGGATTGCAAGGAGAAAGGGTAATATGCGACTGGTCAGAAGTTGATGGTTTGTTAGAATCATCACATTGTGTTGTTTCCAATTTACTTGGTAAGTTCATAATTGGCACTGAACAAGTAGATTTTGTTATCACATTAGCAGAAGAAGATTCTGAAGCATTTGAAAGGCGAGCATTCGACAAATTGGAATCACCACAAGAATGGAATGATTCCTCATCATCAGAAGAACAAGATTTAACAGGAGTAATTCTATCCCCAGATGAGGAATCAGCTTTAGCAGATACGCATTGTATTGATTTACTATCATCTTCCTCATGAACATACATCATTTCCTTGGTTGAAGAAACACTTACATTATCAAATTCTGAATCTAACATCTCTTGGCCCATTTCCCTCTCTTTATGAACAGATATCTCCTTTTCACTTACAGAACATTGGGTCTGTTCTTCTTCAGCATCCATTCCAAGCATACCGAGATCGAACGGATCAAGGCCAGATTTTGGTGATTTTGGTGAATTTGGTTTAGCTGACTTCTCTACTGTTTCACTCTTAACAGAAAGCTTCTCCGTGGCTTCCTCTCTCTGAGTTTTGAACTTCTTGCAGACCCAAAAGGCAATAATAGAGCATATCAAAATGGTGACTCCTGCAGACACAAGAACTGCAACAAGAATTTTTCTGACTCTTCCTTCTCTTGCATCTTCTTCCTCTCTTTTAGGTTTGTATACTGGTCGTCTCTTGTGCAAGCGAAGCTGATGAGGGTGGGAATGCTCATGAATGTGCACTCGATGAGTTGCCACATGAACAGGGGAAGGAGCAATGGCTGCCGGTGATGGAGACGGCGACGGCGACGGCGAAAACGAAACATCCGATTGTAAGCTCTTGAGTCCAAGTAGAGCTCTGAATCTCTCCAGAATGAAAGGCTCATTTCCTCCACTCTCATCTTCCCCCGAAACCCTCTCTAACTCTTCAACATCGAAGCTCTCTGCTGCATTCAATGGTGAGTTAGCAATCAAAATGTGGGAGTTCTGCGTTGAAAAAGGTATGGACATGAAGATAATAATCATGAGAACACAACCCATTTTGTGTAAAATCAAGATTCATCAAAACCCAAGTAAGAATTTGTTCCAAAGAAACTCTGTAGTTTTCACATTCTGGAACCTAATGTTGGGTACTGCAGGGAGATTCGATGGCAGAGAAGAGGAGGAAGACGAGAGTCTTTAATGCTACTCCAAGGAACCTCTCTGAACATGGCTGTTGTTTGTTTTTGGGTATGTAAACTGACCTTCCTTACCTTTTCTTTTGATTTACTCTTGTTTTTATCAGTCATTATCCCCCATAAACCTCATCTGCAGAAGCACCATTAAATGCACTTGTTTCTGCATCACCCAACTCAGTCTCCATTCTGTTGTCTTGTTTTGTTTCTTCTGCTTTGTGTTAGAGAAAAGTTAAGCATGCTTTTTCGCTGCTAGTTGGTCCGTGATTCAGAGCTTTTCGAAGCTAATGATTCATCTGATTTGAAAAAAAACTTGAGTCTGATGTTAAAAATGTAAGATTTGGCAGTTGAAACAGAGGGCTTTAGGAGATAAAAAAAAAAAAAAACATAAGCTCACAGAATCAAGAACAGCAGAAAAAAGTATCTTTTGTGGGACCTCTGTTTCTAATGGAGCTGCCTTACAGATGGAGGAAGACGGGAGCCATAAGTTTTCACCAACTTCATAATTAAGAGAGAGAATAGGAGGAGATAGAAATAGGTTTGGGTGGGGACAAATGATACCACACCTTTTAGATAGAATGGAAATGATAACTACAACCATTTAAGACCTAAACTCTCTAATTCACTTAGGCTTTGTTTCTAAAATTTTAAAATGTCTTCTTTAATTACTATGGTTTTGTTGAAAATAATTATGTTTTTGGTGTTTGGTTTTTTTAAAAATTGTATTGGGTTTCTAACAAATTATTTGAATGGTTATAAATAGTGACTTTAGTCTTTATAATTATTTTGCTAATTTTTTTAGTTGAGTTAGTGAGTTTCACCATAATATTTACTCGTTTTGTACACATTCGAGTGTTGGCATCTCAATGTCGTGCATGCTTGTGTGCCTATGAGTTTCGTGTGTTTCTCCAATCTCACGTGTTGTGCGTGAGCGTGTGTTCAACCTCTCTGTTCCTACCCATTTTGGATGTCCAAAACACCCAATTTTATGGGTTTCTACCAAGTTTAGTGACCAACTTTAAATGCTAAAATTTTCTATTTTGAGCCTTAGTCGTTTTTGTCTTATATTTTCATTTAATTTCATATTATTATGAAAATTAAAGAAACCGGAGGAAGAGATTCATCTTAAAACTGAATTCTACACATTTGAGAGTTTTTTTTTGGAGAACTTGACTGAGTGAGTCAAAGAAAAACCTTAGAGGCTTGAGAACACAAAGATCACAATGGGAACAAGTATCAATGGAGAAGAGTGTTGAGTTTATAACTTAGCATGAGAATTGACTTTATTTGAAAAGGTTTGTTTTGAAATTAGAATCATTTACTTATGATTATGAAATACTCAAATGTTGGTTGTTTTTGTTGAATTCAATTCCCTTCTTTTCTCTTCTCATCTTAGATTTGCAACTTTTCACTTAATTTTGATAAAATTTGGAGTTAGTATCTATAGTAATTTTTTTTTTTTAATGAGAGGTTTACTCATATACTTGTAACTTGTAGTAAGTCTATACTAAACTAATACTATACATTGTTTGTAAGTGCTCAACCCCAACACTAGTAGATATTGTCCTCTTTAGGCTTTTCCTTTCGGGCTTCTCTTCAAGGTTTTTAAAACTTGTCTGCTAAGGAGAGGTCTCCACACTCTTACAAAGAATGATTCGTTTTCCTTCTCAATCGATGTGGGGTCTCACAATCTAACCCCCTTCAGGGCCCAGCATCCACTGTTAGCGGTATTGTTCTCTTTGAGCTTTCATAATCTAAAATTTTAAAAATGTGTCTATTAGGGAGAAGTTTTCACATCTTTATAAAGAATTATTTGTTCTTCTCCCCAAACAATGTGGGATCTCATAGTCCACCTCCCTTCAGGACCTAGTGTCCATCGCTAGCAGATATTATCTTACTTAGACTTTCCTTTCAGCTTCCTCTCAAGGTTTCGTTTGTTAGGGAGAGGTTTTCACCCTTGTAAAGAATGTTTCGTTCTCCTCTCCAATTGATGTGGGATCTCACAATTCTCAATTCTAAAAGCTTCATCTCCCTAGACCATTCTATAAATCGTTAAACAATGGGTTTATTGAGTTAATGATGATCTTTTAAGATTGTAGTTATAAGAGAGGTATGTATGTGGTTATGAAAGGAAGAAATGAAAGCAAAATGTGAAGAGGATGAAAGGGAAAAAGGCAAAAGAGGAGAAATTTGAGGACTGAATAATGGGAAGCAAAGGAACGTAAAAGTGCATTTGATATTAGTTGGCTCCAACTTCCCAAGTTTCCGATGTGGGACACACTTCTATATTGACAACCAAAATACGACAACTATGAGAATAAAAAGTTCTTCCATTCATTCATACTTTAATGGACTCGAGAATTTTTACTCACAAACCAATAAAAATTGTTATTAAATAATAACTCTCGTTTGTTTAAATGAAAATTATCTTTTAAAAGCGAATAAATTTTAAACACTAAATTGCGAGAACTCCGACGAGGCACCCGAGTTGTCCGCGCATGCAATCCTAATTTGTGACCGCATTGTCTTACGATGGTGGAAACGCCCGACAATGTTAAGCATTCAAGTCGGTAAGCCCCTTGCTCCTCTTTGACTGTTCAAATGAAGTTTTAGACAAGAATGATAAGTTAAGAACCAAATTATTAGAGCAGAGAACACAAACAATTGGATCTTAAGTGCGGTTTTATTAATTCTAAGCATGACATTATATAGCCTTTAAAAAAGATAGAACCACACGTAAAGTAGTTAAACCTAAAAATATCAGCCGAAAAAAACTTAAAGTATTCAATAGGTTCATTTGGCCTGTTACGTATCACCGTCTACTAGGGAGAGGTTTTCACACCCTTATAAGGAATGCTTCATTCCCCTCTCCAACCGATGTGGGATCTCAGGTCTTATCGACACGAGTAAATATTTTTTTTTCTTCCATATTTTAAACTTAGGACAATCTTTAGTGGATATGGTATGATACTAAAACGAGAAAACTACTTTTCAGATCGAGTTAACGACCCTGTCTCAAGGGGAAAAAAGTTCCTATGTTAACACCTATGGAATTTGACTGCAAAATGGCCCGGAAGCGAAAGTGAATAAGTTTCGTATTTTAACCAATCATATGTGTAAGATTCATCAAACTTGAGCGTTCCTTATAGATTCGTTGAAAAAGATCGAAAGAAACAAAGGGACTCGATCTGTTTTAGTATCATATCATATCCACTAAAGATTATTCTAAGCTTAAAATATGGAAGAAAAAAAATATTTACTCGTGTCGATAAGACCTCACAACCTCAATCCTGTCGAGTAGACCCTCATGGAGGCACCCAAATCATTATGACTTATTCTAGCTTTTTGCCAAGAATTAGTTTAAGTCTGAAATATCACATACACCATGCTCTTTACGCAGTTTCTGAAATGCTTCCGACTTGAGAGGCTTTGTCAACAAATCAGTAAGTTGATCTCAAGTACCACAAAACACTAAGTTGACAGTGCCTTCTTTTGTAAGATCTCTAAGAAAATGAAACTCACGCTTATGTGCTTAGAACGACCATGTAGAACTGGGTTTTTTGACAGCTTAATGGTTGAAGCATTATCACACATAAGAACCGATCTCCTTGAGAATTCTTCTCATCCAAACAGCTTGACATGCACATGCATATGCAGCACCAAATTCTGCCTATGTGGTTGATAAAGTGACTATAGGCTGCTTTCTAGATGACCAAGCCACTGCTCCTTCACTCATCATAAACACATAGCCTGAAGTGCTTTTGCGGTCTTCTATGTCGCCAGCATAGTTACTATCAGTAAAACCGATCAGCTCACTCACTCCTCCCCTTTTGTAGAATACACCATCCTTAACTATACCTTTCAAGTACCTCAAAGCTCTTTTTGCTATTACAAAATGTTGTTGCGTTGGACAAGCCATAAAACGACTTATTAGATTGACAACAAACACAAGATCAGGACGAGTGGCAGTGAGATACATCAAGCTTCCTACTATCTGTTTGAAAAAAGTTACATCCATTTTAATGCCATTTTCATCTTACCAATTTTTTGTTCGGGAACAATGGGTTTCCAAACAGAGTTGTAATGTTCTATCTCAAATCGCTTCAAAACATCAGCTGTATACTTCCTTTGACATATAAAAATGTCATCGGATCGTTGTATTACTTCAATCCCTAGAAAGAATCTCATTTGTCCTAGATCAATCATATCAAACTCCTTTTTCATAAAACACTTAAATTCTCCCAGTAATGTTTCATCATTGCTAGTAAACTAGTCTAGTCTTTTGTTTTAAATATAGTTCTAATCTTTAGGGAGTCCTAGTCTTTGGTTTTTTTCTGCTGATATTTTTAGGTTCAACTACTTTATGTATGGTTCTATCTTTTTGTAAAGGTTATATAATACTATGCTTAGAATTAATAAAACCGCACTTGAGATCCAATTGTTTATGTTCTCTGCTCTAACAATCTGCTGATAAACTTATCAATTGGTATCAGAGCCATGCTCTAAACTTAGCCATGACAATAGAATCCTCAAATCTTGAACAAAGATTGTGAGCCTCGAAGGTGTAGTCAAAAAGTGACTAAAGTGTCGAATAAAGGGTATACTTTGTTCGAGGGCTCCAGAGAAAGGAGTCGAGCCTGTTCGAGAGCTCCATAAGCCTCAGGGGAAGCTTAGTGTACTTTGTTCGAGGGGAGGATTGTTGGGAGTGAGTCCCACATTGGCTAATTTAGGGAATGATAAGGGGTTTATAAGTAAATGAATACATCTCAAAGTGGACAATATCATACCATTGGAGTGGTAGGTATTTTTATTCCTTTCTCATAATCTCCACCAAGTGTAGGATTTATGTTGTCACAATTCCCTAAATCACTCATCGGAGCAAGGGGTGAGCGAGAGGGTGTCTTGACCATCGAATAACCATTAGAATCTAGATCTAGAAAGAGGGGGAAAAGAAAATTTTAAAAATGGGAAGGAATCCGTAATCGAGTAAAGAAGGAATTAGCGGGTTAGTATCGGATTGGATTCGAATAAGGTCCAACCACACACACATGACCTAATGAATCCTAGACCCAAACGCAACCCAAATCCAACTCCAACCCACGTATGTTTTTGGCTCATGTTGCACGTTTAGCATGCATGCGTTTTTAGACCAGCTTAGCTCGAGACTCGCCTCAGGCATAACCCTAAACCCAGCAGTCATCCTCACGCTCGGCCTAACCCGATTGCAAATTTCCAAACCAATCCAACTCAGCCTGGTAAACTAGCTCGCAATCCAACCCAACTTCTTGTCAGCTGCTGCAACCCACATGCCACCCGATGGACCACAAGTTGATTGAAGCTTAATCTTGCGTGCAGCATGTCATAATCGACAATACAATTGTGCCCTCGACAAAGCCATCGAGAAAAATGACTAAGTTAAGTGGGGGAGAGTGTCACAACCTCATTTAGAGAAAGTAGGTTGTGACCCCCACACACAAGACAGACAAGGGACAACCCTCAAGTTACACCCATTCGTTCATGTAAGAGCCAAGATTGAGAAATGTCATGATAAGATCGAAGAGGATAATACATCATCCAACACACCAAGAGTGTGGATTCAAGCTAAGTTGAGGCATACGCAGGGTTCGAGAGAACGAGGTGACACGAGTGTCGAAGACAGGCTCGAAAAGAGTCGGGTAGCGCCCCAAACCATAACCTTAGATATGAGTTTTGGCATGCGACTCTTGAGTTAAGTCTGTCTATATGAAAGATGAAAGTTCACCAAATTTTATGTCAATCAGATACTCAACAGACGATGCACGGGGTCGTATGTCCACTAGCCAAAATGATGTCTACTCGAGATGAATTAGAAATAACTCAAAATGTACTATAGGGGGAGGCATCGTGTCAACTCTCCACCACTCTTAGGTCTTATGGCACATACATGTGTCATAGCGTGGGTGAGCGTCTCAAGTGTGTCTTTCTTTTAAAATGGTCTTTTAAGGATAGTATCGAATGACACGGGTGTGTGGTATTGCACCCTAGCCCATGTGTCGGAGGTTGGATTATGTACCCACTATCGGAAACGAATGTTGTAATGGTTTAGCATGAACACAAAAGAGTCTAATGCCCAATTAGAACCCGGATGGATGTATGTTTGGGATGAACCGATGAGATGGTCGACATATAGGTCAGTTCCTAACGGATGTGTTTGAGCAAGCCAAGATGGTCGAGTTGTCCTGAGACATGGGATGACATCACGATGCATGGGTCGTGTTGTTGGGAACTGAGATGATATGAGATGTGACGTTGCTTATGAAAGACCTTGACTTAGAATAGAGGCAAGGTCGAGTCGAATGATTTGGCCTAGTACAAAGGAAAATCAATGAGAGTCGCAGACAATTAGACATGCACACACGAGCGACGTGTATGACCAAACAAGCTTGGATTATGAATAAGTTGCGTTCGATTGGCGGAGGCAAACCTCGCCGAATATTCGACAATGCTACAAAGTCAGGCAAAATAGGTTTATAAACTATGCTATAATGTGACTATGCTATGTTGTTGATAATTTATGATGCATAAACTTCCATAGATCATTCTATGTAAACCATGATATCAGAAGATTTGTCAGGAATTATGTAAGCATAGTTCACATACTCACATGTTATAAATGATTAGAAGTTTGACTTGCATCATAAATTTATGACATGATTTTAAGCTACGAGGACCTCATACATTTTTTTTTTTTTTTTTTTTGTCATATACATCAGAATACTTCCTCATAATGATTAGTATGGACGCGTACCTTATAACGTTTATGTTCACCATAATATTATACGGGTTCTTTCCCTCTGAGGTGTTTGACGACCTGTTAGCGAATGTTAGCCTAACGACCCAATCTTAGGAGTACGCGAGTCTTCTTGGTGGGTCCATGTGCGCGTGCATGAGTTGTGTATAGGGAAGTACTACACATCCAACCCTCCCGAACTAGGAAGCTGCCGAAGGTCATGCCATGTTTTTAAAAGGATAAGTCTCAACATCGCATGTGTTTGCATTTTTCAACCCCAATAGTGGAGTTACTCACCGAGTATTTAAAATACTCAAGCCACATGCTACTCTTATTTTTCAATTGAAAGTAGTCTCCATGACAGCTCAAGGAATCTACTCGTCATGTCTTTATTTTCAATAAAGAATTCTCAATTAGTGTTTGATATGCATGTAGTAATTTCGCAAATCAAAGGATCAATTTGCATTGACATAAACTTAAATTCAAAAATTTTGATCGTCTTTAACTAACGTCGTCATCCGTACATAGGAGCCTTACATTTACTTAATCAATATTAAATGTAATTTGAGTACTTAAAAATACTCAGTAAGTGACCTCACTATTTGAGTCGAAAAATGCAATCACATGCAATCATAGTTTACCGTGGAACCTTCTTTTCATGATTATGTCTTAGACATAACTTTCTTTTCCGAGTAAAGTTAAATGCATAGTACTTCTCTATATATGAACCCACTAGGCGAGAGCTCGTATACATAGCCCCTAGACTTGACTATAGGCTACGGCACACTCGTGCGGCCAGAAACTAAGGAAAAGAAAGGAGTGCACATTATATCATAGGTATGCGTTTGTACAAATTATACTGTGAAATATCCCATGCTTATGACATACAACATGCATAGATAGATTTTCGTTCTTTTGAACCATTTTCAGTCTGTTTATTCATCAGTCTCATTTGGATGTGATCTCATTTCATTCCTGTACCCTTTTTTGCTGAGGCGTCACACGTGTATATTAGTTGATTTATTAAATCAACTCATTTATTATTTAACAAAGAAAAATACATAAATGGAGGCTTAGTGTATATATATATATATTTTTTTTTAATAAATAGTGAGTATATTGTAATTATTATGATGGTGAAAAAAAATCGAAGAGGGTAAAGATGGAATTAAGAGCTCTTATCGAAAGACCCATACAAAAGTAATAAACCAATTTATCGAGTAAAAGAGGGATACATGAACGTATCGAGATTACATCTGAATGAGAGTGATCTTTAAGATAGAATGACAAAACCAACAGGGTGCACCTTCTTTTTTCGGTGGCTGAATTATAGAAACTCAAAAGTTAGGCATGCTTTATTTTGAGCAATTTCATACCGGGTGACCTTCTGGGAATTTTCCTACGATACATGTGAGTAAGAACAAAACATACTAAAAGGACAGACTCGTATTGATATGTGAGGATAGTCTTTACTCTTAGAACCAGTAAGTGAGTAACATGACCATGTCACAGGGGAATGTCGGAGCACACATGTGCCAACTTCAGATTCCAAAGTTCGATCGACATGGGACATTACATAATTTGTTCATTAAAATTATATTAATAAATGGGTCATCCTACAATTATATTAAATTTTAGAAAAATAGTTAAGAGCTTATATTAAGATGAAAATGTCATAAAAAGATTGTAATAATATAATAACCCAGACCCACTGCTAGCCGATATTGTCCTCTTTGGGCTTTTCCTTTTGGGTTTCCCCTCAAGGCTTTAAAACGTGTCTACTAAGAGAAGGTTTCACACCCTTATAAATGATGGTTTGTTCTCCTCCCCAACCAATGTGAGACACCACAATCCACCCCCTTTCAGGGCCCAGCGTCCTCGTTGGTACTCTTTCCTTCCTCCAATCGATGTTGGACCGCCCCCAAATCCACCCCCCTTTGGGGCCCATCGTCCTTACTGACACACCGCCTCATGTCTACCCCCCTTCGGGGAATAGCGAGAAGGCTGGCACATCGTCCGGTGTCTGGCTCTGATACCAACCCAAGCCCACCGCTAGCAGATATTGTCCTTTTTGGGCTTTCCCTTTTAGGCTTCCCCTCAAGGCTTTAAAACGTGTCTACTAGGGGAAGATTTACACACCCTTATAAATGGTGGTTTGTTCTCCTACCCAACCAATGTGGGACATCACAATCCACCCCCCTTCGGGGCCCAGCGTCCTCGCTGGCACTCTTTCCTTCCTCCAATTGATGTGGGACCGCCCCAAATCCACCCCCTTTGGACCCAGCCTTCTTACTGGCACACTGCCTCACGTCTACCCCTTTCGGGAAACAGCAAGAAGGTTAGCACATCGTCCGGTGTCTAGCTCTGATACCATTTGTAACAACCTAGGTTCACCGCTAGCAGATATTGTTCTCTTTGGACTTTCCCTTTCGGGCTTCCCCTCAAGGCTTTAAAACGCGTCTTCTAGGGGAAGGTTTCCACACCCTTATAAATGGTGGTTTGTTCTCCTCCCCAACCAATGTGGGACATCACAATCCACCCCCCTTCGGGGCCTAGCGTCCTCGCTGGCATTCTTTCCTTCCTCCAATTGATGTGGGACCGCCCCCAAACCCACCCCCTTTGGGCCCAGCGTCCTTACTGGCACACTGCCTCACGTCTACCCCCCTTCGGGGAACAACGAGAAGGCTGGCACATCATCCGGTGTCTGGCTCTAATACCATTTGTAACAACCCAGGCTCACCGCTAGCAGATATTGTCCTCTTTGGGCTTTCCCTTTCGGGCTTCCCCTCAAGGCTTTAAAACGCGTCTTCTAGGGGAAGGTTTCCACACCCTTATAAATGGTGGTTTGTTCTCCTCCCCAACCAATGTGGGACATCACAATCCACCCCCCTTCGGGGCCCAGCGTTCTCGCTGGCACTCTTTCCTTCCTCCAATTGATGTGGGACCGCCTCGAAATCCACCCCCTTTGGGCCCAGTGTCCTTACTGGCACACTGCCTCACGTCTACCCCCTTCGGGGAACAGTGAGAAGGCTGGCACATCATCCAGTGTCTGGCTCTAATACCATTTGTAACAACCCAGGCTCACTGCTAGCAGATATTGTCCTCTTTGGGCTTTCCCTTTCGGGCTTCCCCTCAAGGCTTTAAAACGCGTCTTCTAGGAGAAGGTTTCCACACCCTTATAAATGGTGGTTTGTTCTCCTCCCCAACCAATGTGGGACATCACAATCCACCCCCCTTCGGGGCCCAGCGTTCTCGCTGGCACTCTTTCCTTCCTCCAATTGATGTGGGACCGCCTCGAAATCCACCCCCTTTGGGCCCAGTGTCCTTACTGGCACACTGCCTCACGTCTACCCCCTTCGGGGAACAGCGAGAAGGCTGGCACATCATCCAGTGTCTGGCTCTAATACCATTTGTAACAACCCAGGCTCACCGCTAGCAGATATTGTCCTCTTTGGACTTTCCCTTTTGAGCTTCCCCTCAAGGCTTTAAAACGCGTCTACTAGGGGAAGGTTTCCACACCCTTATAAATGGTGATTTGTTCTCCTTCCCAACCAACGTGGGACATCACAATAAACTATCCAAAAACTCAATATAATCGAGGAATCATTCCCATATAGATATAAAAATAATAATGCTATCAACCAACTTAGAACCAATATTTTAAATGAAATCAAATAAAAGTAAGCAATTTATTTCATAGCCATTAAAAGAAGAGAGAAAATATTAAATGCAAACATTTATTTATTTTAAGGGGAGAGAGAGTATCCAAGAGAGAGAAAGTCAAAGTCAAAGTCAAAGTCAAAGTCAAAGGAAATGATTACATACATTATAGCATATGAGTAATTTAATTGAAACAACAAGAAAGAATTTTTGTTGTATCGTAGAATTTATCATTTATTATGTTGAAAAAAAATATATAATTTAATTTCAATTCGTTAAAAAATTATAGTATCGAACAAAACGTCAGCTTGAGACCATTATCTTATTAGTATGGTCTAATTTGAGCATAAGCTCTCGTGAATTTGCTTTTGGTTTTCTAAAAGATCTCGTGCCAATTAAGATAGTGTTCTTTACTTATAAACCCGTGATCTTCCTCTTAATTAGCCAATGTGGGACTCTCTCCTAACAATCCTCCTTCGAACATAGAGTCTCCCTTGAGGTCTCTAGAGCCCTCGAACAACCTTCTCTTAATCGAGACTCGACTCATTCTTTAGAGTCATTGAACAAAGTACACCCTTTGTTCGACACTTGAGTCACTTTTGACTATACCTTTGAAGCTCACAACTTCTTTGTGCAACACGAGGATTTTACTAAAATGACTTAGTCAAGAGCATGATTCTAATATCAGAATACGATCCTGGTATAAATAAATTGTCATAAATAGTAAATAGCTATGTGTAATAAAAAGCTATATCCGGTAAAGCTGATAGTTATATATAGTAGAGAGTTAAATCTGGTAAAGGTATATATAGTAAGCTGGAGCATGTATATATCAGGTGTACTTTCTGTATTCTCTGTTACGGTACATACTTGAAGTCATCAACTTTAGTCAATATTCTCCTTGCATTTTCTCTATCCTGTTCTTTGTGTTCATCTAGATCGAGTGTGTGCATTGTTGTGCGATCCTAACACAAAATACCTCATGCCAACGGAGATCGTGTTACTTATTCATAGACCCATAAAACCCAACATTTTATTGAACTAAAAAACAATTAAAAACAATTCAACTATAATCCAAGTCGAACACAACATTGAAAACTCAAAGTTGAGCTTATAGATTCTGACATTAAAGCTCGTAGAGAGTTCAAGAATGACAAGTGGGTAACGGTCTCCAAGACTCTTTAACTCAGACACACTTAAAGCTCTCTTTACTTTCCCAAACAATGATCAGGATCTCGCTGAGGTATCCTCATTAAAAGCACACAAGCAAGTCCACCGACACCTCAAATTCCTTCGCCCCCTGAGATGCCTAATCCTCAAGCTCATCACCCTGGTACCGCTGCTTGTCCTCTGGTTTTAATAAGGTAGTTTGTGTCATTTGTATTGTGAATGATTGTGACAGCGATGTGAAAATAGCTTTTACTTAGGAAGTCGAGAATGGACAACGGGATCTTAAAAGATTTTAAAGTTTTGATCGTTTATAACTCCCGTTTCAAATCACGAGTATTTTTTTAGTCAAAATAAGTAAAGGTGAGCGACAATAATTGATACAATCATTTTGTGTTATATTTGTGCATTGTCATCTCTAGACATACATAATTATGAGCATTTATTATTATGTGTGTGAATAGGGATATGTTCAAACATTGGGGGTTGATTAGTTTATTGAGGGACCCTTTGGATGAGGGAATGGTAATAAGGGTGAAAACGAGTAAAAAATTACATAATAGTAAATCAGTAAAAAAAAAACACGGTAAAAATAGTAAATGTGGTTTGCGTACTTAAAAATATAGAATAAGTAGTCTCACGGTCGGGGTCAGGAAGTACAATCATATGCACTCATTGCTATTGGGTCGTGGGTTTCGCTTGTTGGTTAAGTCCTACACGAGTTTCGTTTCCTTTACCCATTTAAACACGAAATTGGAATCCTAACTCTGATCGGTTTCTCTCTCTTTTTCCTGCTTCCAAGTCCAATTTTTTGGCCAAAACTCGGTTGTTATCTTCTATCACACGTCTCTCTGACTTTCCTTTTGTACTATCATCACCAATGACCGTCACACATCGATGATTTCCAACTCGTGCCTATTCTCTCCTCTCATGCTTCTCTTTGACTTTCCTTTTGTACTATCGTCATCGATGACCGTCACACACCGATGATTTCCAACTCGTCCCTATTCTCTCCATTTTTCGATTTCCCTTTCCTTTTTTTCTTTTGTTTCTCTCGTATTGCAGGTTTGCAATGGAGGGTGGCTTTAGGGGAGTTATGACGGCATGGGGGAACGGTTCCTTGTGAGATCCACGACGCTTGGTGGAAATCTCGCGATTTCTAGCGAGTGCCATTTCTGACTTCTCTTTTTTCTTTTTTTTATTCGTTACAAGTATTATATCCCTGTTGAGATTGCATAAATGTGTAGATTATGTATTTCGTGCTTTACTAATAGAAATATCTCCCGAGAAAAGCATACATTAATATATCAAGTTAAGAATAGAATACTAGAACTAGAAAGGTTTCACATTGGCCCAGTTAGAATATTTTAGTAGACCGAGCACCCTAAGATTGTGAGTGGTGATCAGTGGTCAAGACCATAGTGATCCCATAAATTAGATTAGTCCCGATGAGCTAGTCTCTAGTATCTTAAAAAAATATAAATTTGAGGTTTAAGTCGCCTACACGTCCTAAGAACCTAGTAAACCCCTATATAACATATAAGAATGACTAATAAAGCTTAGTAGGCTTACTAGTAGTGTGAACAATATCATCAGAGCGAAGCTCACTTCTTATTTCTCCAGTACCAAACCAAGTAGTGTTTCTACTAAGCAGTATGTAATCAGGAACCCATATCGATGAGCTTGACCCAGATCAATCAAATAGGATAATGTAATGAAGCTACTTAAGTTACTATTGAGTCTAAAACAAGTAAAAGGGCGGACCACGATGTCGTAAATCGGTCGTCAGAGGGGACTAGGGACTACATCGGTAGTAGCTTAGGATGAGTGCCCCTAGTGTGGGTGGACATGGCCCCAAGCCTACTGAAAAGGGTCATGCCACCATAAATCCATCTAAGAAGGACGAGAAACCATACAACTAAACTTAGTACTTGGCCTTCATACACGGTCGCTCCCCCAGATTTACTTTATGGCCATGTTTAAGGGTCGCATGCTAATCTTACATAAATAATGTTTAGATGAGATGATATCGAGGTCACACATCAACCCACCA
This sequence comes from Cucurbita pepo subsp. pepo, assembly GCF_057944985.1. Taxonomy (NCBI): domain Eukaryota; kingdom Viridiplantae; phylum Streptophyta; class Magnoliopsida; order Cucurbitales; family Cucurbitaceae; genus Cucurbita; species Cucurbita pepo. Next base: position 1,301,365 of record NC_141815.1, on the reverse strand, counting down.
TACCAATCATTTTTTTGCTACCTAAGCCTAAAAATAGAAAAGTTAGTCAACATAGAGATGAGACAAGTTGTCCGGTAGATCTACGGCACAGAACTCAATGAACAACTTCTAGACCCCAATTGGGTATGTGATAAGCAAGAGAATCACTCAAAATTTCGAGATATTCCCAAATACTCAGATAGCCATAAAACTTACGTCCAAACTTTCTAAGAGCTCAAAGGAAAGTCCATGGTAACTTATTATGAATTGGATGTGAGAACGTATATAATCGTCCCGTTCTATTTTTCTTTTTAGGTTTTCACTAACTACCAAAAAGGAGGAGGAGCATTCTCGAGTTGGCAATCAGAGAGAGAGGTCGTCCCAAGGTTTTCACATAACTTATTATTATTATATTTGGATTTATAAATAAATATATTAATAAAAAAAAAATTTTAAAAAAAAGTTCAAGAATGAGAGGCATATTGGAGAGATAATAATCGGTCTTCCTTGTCTGAGCTCCAAACCCTTTTGGTCGGACATATAAATCTTCTCATCTAGATCTCCATGTGTTCAAGGTGCAAATTCACCGATGTAACAATACTCAGTAAAATTCGAATAGTAGTTAATTTCACAATAGGAGAAAAGATGTCAACATAATCAAAATCTTTCCCTTATGAATATTCTTTAACAGCTAATCGAGCTTTGAACCTCCTTTTGCCATCTGGTTCAACCTTGATTCTGAACCCCATTTGCCATCTGGTTCAACCTTGATTCTGAACCCCATTTGCCATCTGGTTCAACCTTGATTCTGAACACCATTTGCCATCTGGTTCAACCTTGATTCTGAACACCATTTATTCAATAGAGCTCTGAGTTCAAGGTGCAAATGATCATGGGTTTATAATAAAGGAATACTCCATTGGTATGAGGCCTTTTGGAGAAGCCCAAAGTAAAGTCACGAGAGCTTATGTTCAAAGTGGACAATATCATACCATTGTGGAGAGTTGTGATTCCTAACATGGTATCAGAGTCATGCCCTAAACTTAGCCATATTAGATTCAAAGGACTCTAGTTCTCCTTTGTGAGTCAGCAACATATAATGTAGTGAAGATGAATATCTATATGGTGCTCTGATAGTTCTAGATGATCTCCTTAACATCTGTTTAGATCACTTGCTCCACGTCTCCTGAGTTCTTTTCATGTCCATACTTCTTCTGACACTTCGAACTCCAAGGGTACTGACGGTCCTCTATTGATTAAATAAACTATTGTATTCACAGCATCAGCCCAAAATGTTTTTGGTAGTGCAGAATAAATCCTCATGTTCTTTGCCCACTCATTCAATGTTTTGTTCATCCTTTCTGTAACATCATTTTGTCTTGTCTTACCGGGAACTGTCCTCATTAGTCTAATTCCTTCAATTGCACACAATTTTAAACTCTGACTTGTCATACTTTCCTCCATTGTCAGACGTCAAGCATTTAATATTCAAACCAGTCTGTTTTTCAACTTCAATTTTCCACTTCTTTAAGGTGGCAAACACATATGACGTGTGTTTCAGGAAATAAACTCATAACTTCATGCTGAAATCATCGATAAAAGTGACGTAGAACTTTCATACTCCAATTGATGGAACTGGAGATGGTCCTCAAATGATTGTATGGACCATTTCCAATCGCACTTTCTTCAATTCTCTAGCAGCCTTTATGAAGCTAACTCGTTTCTATTTGCCCATAACGCAGCTTTCACAATGACCCACATCAATAGATTTCAAGCCTTCTAAAACTCCTTTCGTAGCCAACAGCAGTCATGTTTATACACCCTGCAGTGGTGTATAAAGTTCCAAATGTTGTGTTATGTGCTATCATAACCTACTGCATAACCTGTGTTATCCAACTAATCAGTAGAGATCAGGTTTTTCTTGAGACTATAAATATATCTGACATCTTTTAATGTCATTGATTTCATGTGGGAGTTTTATGCAGACATCATTCTTTTCTTCAATCTCCAAGGCTTTGTTGTCGGCAAGATACGTCTTCTCGAAATATTCAGATTTGAAATTCTGAAACATCTCCTTATTTGGAGATGAATGAAAAGATGCACCTAAATCCAAAATTCAGGATTCAATCGGATTGTCCACACTGAAAATTAGAGAATTCCCAATGTCTTCTGCTGAATTTATAGAATCTTTATCATCCTTCGATTTGTGATTCTGCTTCCTCTTTGGTCTTGTACAATCTGTCCGAAAGTGACCTTTTTCTCCACAACTCTAACATGTTACGTTTGGTCTGTTTGAAAAAATTTCATGGTTCCTTGATTTTGATTAAGTAGGTTGTTTACTGAGTATTTTTATAATCACCCCTTTCTCTTTTCTTTATAAGGTTTTTGTAAGCTGTCGGTCGAGGAGGAAGAGCGTTCGAGAGTTGTGTGATCACAGAGGGGTCGTTCTAGAGCGTCAGTCCATTTTTACATTTTGGAGTCTTTGTATTCTCTTTTATAATTGTATTCCTCATTTGTAATATTTTGAACAACATCGTCTTGTAATTGAATTTAATTTTGTATTTGATTGTAGTGTTGTTGACTTTTTTTCTTATTTAAATTTTATCGAAATTTTGTTTTATTTTATTTTACTTTTATTTTTATTTGATTTCGCTTTTGTCACTCTCATCAATAAGAAAACCCTTAGTGTTGTTATCCAGGAACTTGTTCAGAAATACTGTAATGAAAGGAAAATAGGAGTTTGTCGCTAGGTATTTGACCAAATAGGATCGTCCAGTTCCTATAGAACCTTCACTAAAATACCCCTACGGGGATAGGGCTAAGCAAAGCAAAAAGGGTTTTCAAGAAGGAGTTTGTCACTAGGTATTTGACCAAATAGGATCGTCCAGTTCCTATAGAACCTATCACTAAAATACCCCTACGGGAGATAGGGCTATGCAGAGCGAAAAGGGTTTTCCATGAGATGGGAAATTCAAACTATTAGCCCCACACGAGGTTTGTGATTAAGTGATTGTCTGATAATGAGCAAGAAATGTTCGTCTTTCTGCTAAACAGGATGTATTGGTCTTTTTAGTCACGGTCCGAGATTCGAAGCCTAAAAAATTGGGTCGTGACAATCTAACGTTTATGGTTTGGGTTAGATAGTCTGAATTGGTCGTATTCTCCAGACATATAAACACCCCTAATTTTTAACACTTTCACTCATTAGCTGCAACATAATTATAAAAAAAACTGACGCCACAACATTAAATATATTGTTTATATTTCGAAGCAATACCTAAATCCCAAGAAAAAATCTAATAATAAAAGCCATGTTCTTATCAATCATGAACAAATTTTCAACACAAAAAAATAAAACAAAAGAGAAGAAGAAAAAAAGAATTGCCCAAAAGATTTTAGTTTAAAAAAATAGCAATCTTTGATCCAATTATGATGAATTACTTGTGTTGGGTTGGATCTTGAAAAGAAAAATGTTAGGGGGGAGAATGATTAGGACTAAAATGTCAACTAATTTGATTAATTTGAGGTATGAAAAAGTATATGGTTTGATAGGGAAGTGCACATGATGATGATGATGCATTTTAGTTATGTAGTAGGTGAGCTAGTTGGCAACCAATTGTTTGTCACATCCTCCCCTCCTTTTTAACTTCTATGATACTCTTTTTCTTCTTCTTCTTCTATTCATTAAATCAATCTTTTTAATATTATCTTGAGTTTGGTGCTTACCCTCAACACCACATATGGTTATATATATATATATATATATATATATATATATATATATATATATATATATATATATATATATATATTGTGATATCCGACATTGGTTGGGGAGGAGAACAAAACACTCGTTATAAGGGTGTGGAAACCTTCCCCTAGTAGACGCGTTTTAAACCTTTGAGGGGAATCCTGAAAGGAAAAGCCTAAAGAGGACAATATCTGCTAGCGGTGGGCTTGAGTTGTTACAAATGCTATCAGAGTCTGACACTAGACGATGTGCCAACCTTTTCACTATTCCTCAAAGAGGGTAGACACGAGGGGGTGTGCTGGTAAGGACGTTGGGCCTTGAAGGGGGGTGGATTTAGTGGCGGTCCTACATCGACTGGAGAAAGGAACGAGAGTCAACGAGAATGCTAGACCCCGAAGGGGAGTGGATTGTGATGTCCCATATTGGTTGGGAAGGAGAACAAAACACTCATTATAAGGGTGTGGAAACCTTCCCCTAGTAGACGCGTTTTAAAGCCTTGAGGGGAAGTCCGAAAGGGAAAGCCGAAGAGGATAATATCTGCTAGTGGTGGGCTTGGGTTGTTACAAATGGTATCAGAGCCAGACACCGAACGATATGTCAGCCTTCTCGCTATTCCCCGAAGGGGGGTAAACACGAGGCAGTGTGCCAGTAAGGATGTTGGGTCTCGAAAGGGGGTGGATTTGGTGGTGGTCCCACATCGACTGGAGAAAGGAACGAGAGCGAGCAAGGACGCTAGGCCTCGAAGGGAGGTGGATTGTGATGTCCCACATTGGTTGGGGAGGAGAACAAAACACCATTTATAAAGGTGTGGAAACCTTTCCCTAGTAGACGTGTTTTAAAGCCCAAAGAAGACAATATTTGTTAGCGGTAGGATATATATATATAAAAAGACAGATTATAATATTAAACAAAAATAATAATATTCAAAAACCATACGAAGAATTAAAATAAAATCATGGTCACATGCAAACCAAATATTTCAAAGTTTCAAGTTTCATTTTTTAAATCAAATCTTCATTAAAAAATTTCATTAATGATTGGAAGGTCATGTGATAATACATCAATTTTTGTTTTAAATATCATGTGACTTAATTTCACAAATATAACCGTCCAAGTCCACCGCTAACAGATATATTATCCGCTTTGGTCCATTACGTATCGCCGTCACCCTCACAGTTTTAAAACGGATATGCTAGGGAGAGGTTTCCACACCCTTCTAAACAATGTTCATTCTCCTCCCCAACTGATGTGGGATCTCACAATCCAACCCTCCTTCAAGGCACAGCGTACTTGCTGGCACTCATTCCCTTCTCTAATTGATGTGAGACTCCCTAAATCTACTCCTCTTTAGGACCAGCGTCCTTATTGGCACACCGCCTCGTGTCCAACCCTTTGGGACTCATTCTCCTCGCTAACACGTTGCCAATGTCTAACTCTGATACTATTTGTAACGACCTAATATCACAACATATTTGAACTAGTACATGTAAAAGTATTAAAGCATTGCCCAAGTTCATAAAAGAAAGTTACAACATTTTCCCAATCTTAACAAGGTCATCAGTGTGGTGGGTCATCATGGGTAAAGTTGGCGTTCGTGTCCTCTTTCTTTTCCTCCCTTGTTCGTTATAAGATTGACCAAAAGTGTGGATATATATTAATACAAGTTCTTGTAAGAACACACAAAACAGCTTAATGGCCAACAACCCCACTCTCTCCCTCAACACATCCCAGATGCGCCCCTAGAATTAAACCCATCAACTTTGAATAATAATCTTCCTCACCCTCCATATCCCTCATCAACTATATACCTCTTTCCCTTCTCCCCTCCTCACCCTTCAAACTTCACCAAAAACGACTACAGATTTTCCAAATCCAGAACTCAAAACTTGAAAAGGTCAGCTCACATTCAAATCAAACTTTTCTCTTAATTCTCTTAGGTTTTTTTCAAAACTCCTCGAGTTCTTTGTTTTGTAATCATTAATGTTCTTTTGGGTTATCTTATTCTCCTTCTTCCTGCTCATAGTCTCGGCTCTAGGCATGGATTTGTGTGTAGTTTTCACGAGCTAGCTATTAGGATAACACCCATTTTCTAGTACTGAATTTTCCAGAACTCAAAACTCAGAAGGTCAGCTCACATTCAAATCAAACTTTTCTCTTAATTCTCTTAGATTTTCTTCCAAGGCTCCTCTTGAATTCTTTGTTTTGTAATCATTTGTGTTCTTTTGGGTTACTTTCTAAGATTATTGATTCTCCTCTTCCTGCTCATAGTCTCTTCTCTAGGCATGGATTTGTGTGTATTTTTTCACGAGCTAGCTATTAGGATAACACCCATTTTCCAGTACTGAATCATCCAGAACTTAAAACTCAGAAGGTCAGCTCACATTCAAATCAAACTTTTCTCTTAATTCTCTTAGTTTTTCTGCTAAAACTTCTCTTGATTTCTTTGTTTTGTAATCATTTGTGTTCTTTTGGATTACTTTCTAAGATTATTGATTCTCCTCTTCCTGCTCATAGTGTCTTCTCTAGGCATGGATTTGTGTGTAGTTTATCACGAGCTAGCTATTAGGATAACACCCATTTTCCAGAACTAAACCATGTGATTGTTTGTTCTACTTTATCCTATGAGTTTCTTTTGTTCATTGGGCAGAGAAATGAATGGAGAGTGGTGGAATTATTGTAACTTATAATAAGATTTGAAAAGCCCAAACTATCCTTAGGGAGTCAACATGTTTGGCTTTTTAATAATTGGGTTGATGGCTCTAACGTTTTCTAACTTTTTTGTCTATCAGGCATAACATCAAACACCTGGTGTGCGTGTTACAGTGCATACAAGAAACAGAGAGATCAGATTCAGATCCAACAATGGAGGGCGAAGAAAACAAACCTGCAGATTCATGGTCAGACACAGAGAGCACAGGGAGCTCCAAACGAGTTGCCTTCAGCGGTCCGTTACCAGGACCTTCTGTCGCCTACAAAAGAACCAACAGCTACAGCAGCAGCACAAGAAGCACTATGAGAATCAAAGACGACGATCAGTACGTCGAGATTACCTTAGACGTTCGCGACGACTCAGTCTCGGTTCAGAACATCAAAGGAGGAGATTCAGAGACGGCAATGTTAGCGAGCCGATTGGAGACAAAACGCCCTACGCTAAGCTCTCAATTGTCGTTCAAACTGAAGCAAGTATCACAGGAATTGAAACGGATGACATCCTCCAAAAGCTTCAACAGAATCGACAGAACAAAATCTGGCGCAAGTCGTGCCCTAAATGGCCTCCGATTCATGACCAAAAACGTCGGAAGTGAAGCCTGGTCAGAGATTGAGAATCGATTCAATGAACTCGCCATTAACGGAGAGCTTCCGAAGTCGTTGTTCGCAAGATGCATAGGTATCTATATATATATATATATATATATATATAACAACTAGATCACAATTATTTTCTAATCGAAGCCTAGGCTCTCAATGCTTGTGAAATCTGACCAATCGAAGTTGTTGATTCGATGATGAATCAGGCATGAACGAGTCGAGCGAGTTCGCCGGCGAGTTATTCGAGGCCTTGGCTCGAAGAAGAGGCATCACTTCGACCTCCATAACCAAGGGGGAACTTCGTGAATTTTGGGAGCAAATTAGCGATGAAAGCTTCGATGCAAGGCTTCAAATCTTCTTCGATATGTAAGAATCTCTCTCTCTCTCTCTCTCTCTCCTCTGAATCTTCTCTCTCTAGAATGGCCATGGATTTGGAGATTCCTTGAAGCAGAGCCTTCTCTTACAAAATGGTACGATCGTGCAGGGTGGACAAGAATGCCGATGGCCGCATCACCGGAAAAGAAGTCAAAGAGGTAATTGGAGGGAAGATAATTCATAATAATAATAATAAATAATAATAATAACAACTGTAGAAATATTTTTATTAATTTATTTTTTTTAATATTTTATTTCATTTATAATAAATATGTTGGATTATATATTTTTTTTTTTTTCTAAAATAAATATTTAAAAAAATCTTCTCAAATATCAAACATTCACGAGTCATGATACTAACACCCGTCATAAATATTAAATATTTTTAATATTTTTTTAATAATCTTAAAAGTAAGGTCGGGTTATGTTGGACTGTAACCCTATTTTAGAATTGGTCGAGTTGACTTGACCAAAAAAAATGTCAACCCGACCCGAATTTTTTTATTCTTAAAAAATTCAATCCACTCCAAATTGAATATATATATATATATATATATATATATATATTTATTTAACTCGACCTTGGGTTGGGTAGTCTTAATTGGTTGGATTCTCTTATTATACGAGCATTCTCATGGTAAAAAAAAAAATCTTCACGTTCTAAAATTATTATAAAAATTATAATATTATTAAAAAGAACTTGTATTTAAAGTAATATATAAATAAATAAATAAATAATATATATATATATATATATATATATATATATTTTTTTTTTTTTTTTTTTTCTTCAGATTATTGCATTAAGTGCTTCGGCGAATAAGTTATCAAAAATCCAAGACGACGCGGAAGAATATGCTGCTCTGATTATGGAAGAGTTGGACCCCGACAACCTCGGATATATCGAGGTATGTAAATAGTGATTTCAATGAACACGTCAATGATATTAAATAATATTTAAAAAAATATATCTTTAAATATTTTAAAAACTTTAAAAATGCTTTATTTATTTTTAAGAAAAAGTTAAATAAATATTTGTGGTCGGGATGAAATCGTTAGTATCATGTTTCAAAAATATTTATAAATTTTCAAAAGTAATATTAAAAAAATTAGAAATAATCTATGAAATATATATAGACGTTTTCATCCATATATTAATGCTATTTTTTTAAAAGGTTAAATTTAAAAATACTTATGAAATTTTAAAAGTAACCTTGACTTTTTTTTTTCTTAAAAAATTTAAAAAATAGTAATAAAACTTTTTAAAATTTAAGGATATTTTTCAAACTTAGTGTTTTACTAAAATTTATATATATAAAAGTGGAGTATTATTAAAAAAAAAAAAAAAAAAAAAAAAAAATTAGGATTTTTTTGAAATTTTAAAAAACTTTTTAATTATATATATATATTACTAAAAAAATTTTAAAATAAATTTAAAAGTTGAGTATTATTAAAAAAAAATTAAATTTAAGGATTTTTTTTAATTTTAAAATTTTTTTAATTAGATTTATATATATATATATATATATATATGCAAATAATTAAAAGTGGAGTATTATTAAAACTTTTTAAATTTAAGGGTATTTTTAAATCTTTCAGTGTTTTTTTTAATATATATATATTAATAAAATAAATTTAAAAGTTGAGTATTATTAAAAAAAATTAAATTTAAGGATTTTTTAAAAAATTTAAATTTTTTTTAATTATATATATATATATATATATATATATATTAATAAAAAAATTTAATAAATTAAAAAATTTAAAATTTAAGGATTTTAAAAAAAAAAATAATTAAATATATATATATATATATATATATATATATATATATATATATATTAATAAAAATAATTTAAAAGTGGAGTATTATTAAAAAAAAAAATTAAATTTAAGGGTATTTTTAAAACCTTCCCTGTTTTTTTTTTAAATATATATATATAGATATATATTAACAAAAAAAAAAATTAAAATAAATGGAAAAGTTGAGTATTATTAAAAACTTTTAAAATTTAAGGGTATTTTTAAAACGTTTTTTAATTAATATAATATACTAATCTATTAATAAATAAATTTAAATGTGGAGTATTATTAAAACTTTTTTAAATTTAAACTAATTTTTTAGACACTCGTGTATTTTTAAAAATTAAAATTAATATATATATTTCTAAAATAAATTTAAAAATGGAGTCTTATTAAAAAAAATTTAAAATTTAGGGATATTTTTTTTATTAAAATTAATAAGGACATTTTTTGTTTTTATTTTTTAAATAAGGATATTATTAAAAAAAATTGAAAATATATTTTTATTAATGTAGCATTTGGGAAATTTTTGATTCAGCTTTACAATTTGGAAATGCTACTCCTGCAAGCGCCAAACCAAGCATCGGCCAGGAACCGCGTAACGGACAGCCGAGTGCTGAGCCAACGACTAAGCCAAAAGCTCGTGCCCACAAAGGAATACAATCCCGTCAAGCGCACCTACCGCTCACTCCGCTACTTCGTTGAGGACAATCGGAAGCGCATTTGGGTCTTCTCTCTATGGCTCGCCGTTTGCGCCGCTCTTTTCGCCTGGAAGTTCGTCCAGTACCGCCGTCGGGCCGTCTTCCATGTCATGGGCTACTGTGTCACCACCGCCAAGGGCGCCGCTGAGACCCTCAAGTTCAATATGGCCATTGTTCTTCTCCCTGTTTGTAGGAATACCATTACTTGGCTCCGGAGTACGACCAAGCTTGGCGCTGTTATCCCTTTTGATGACAATGTTAACTTCCATAAGGTACTGTTTATGTTTCCCACAAGGTGTTTGATGATTTGTCTCTGTGAAAAGTTGCTTGAGTTTTAGGTGGAGGATGATTGATTTAGATCTTGTTTTGATCACTGAGGTTTATTGGGTCTTAGTTCTTGAATTTGTATGATCTGACCATTTTGATTCTTGGCTTGATTTTGCTTATAACAAATTGATAACATAGCTTTGAATCTGAGTATGTGATGGTGTGTGTAACGGCCAAAGCCCACCGCTAACCGGTATTATTCTCTTTAGGTTGTTTTTAAAACAAGTCTATTAGGGAGATGTTTCCACACCCATATAAAGAATGCTTTGTTCGGGCCCAGCGTTCTAACTAGTACTCGTTTCCTTCTCCAATCGATGTGGAATCCCCCCCCCCCAATCCACCCTCTTCAGGGCCCAGCGTTCTTGCTGGCACACTCTTCGTGTCCACCCCCTTCGGGGCTCAACCTCCTCGCTTACACATTGTCTGGTGTCTGGCTCTGATGCCATTGGTAATGGTCCAAGTCCGTAGCAAATATTTTCCCTAAACCCTAAACTGATGTGGGATCTCACAATCTACCTCCCTTCGTGCCCAGCATCCTCGTTGACGCTCGTTCCCTTTTCCAATTGATGTGGGACCCCAATCCACCCCCTTTGGGGCCCAACGTCCTTGCTGGCACACCCCTTGTATTAACCCCCCTTCGGAGCTCAGCCTCCTCGCTGGCACATTGCCCAGTGTCTGGCTCTGATATTATTTGTTACAGCCCAAGCCCACTGCTAGCATATATTGTCCTCTTTGGTCCTTTTCTTTCAGGCTTTCCTTCAAGGTTTTTAAAACGCGTCTACTAGAGAGAGGTTTCCACGCCCTTATAAAAAATGTTTTGTTATCTTTCCCTACCAATGTGGGATCTCACCGACTCGGTGAGTAAGATTAACATCCCATGAATAATATCATATGGCAAAATAATAACAAGGATGAATGTAGAAGATTTGATTATTAGTTGCTAAACTCAAAGCGGAAGTCGTTAGGATGGGAAGAATTTAGTTCACTACCTAACATAAAAGCTTACTTGTATATGCATTTGCTTGGTTTAGGTAATTGCTGTTGGCATTGCCATTGGGGTCCTTTTACATGCTGGAGCACATCTTACCTGCGACTTTCCAAAGCTACTCCATGCGACCGACGCTCAATATGAACCGATGAAGCCGTTTTTCGGTGAAGTACGACCGAATAACTATTGGTGGTTCGTGAAGGGGACGGAAGGGTGGACCGGGGTGGTGATGGTGGTGCTGATGATCATAGCATTCACCTTGGCTCAGCCATGGTTCCGCCGCAACCGCCTGAACCTCCCCAAAATCATCAAGAGACTCACAGGCTTCAATGCCTTCTGGTACTCTCACCATCTCTTTATCATTGTCTATGTCCTCTTCATCATCCATGGCTACTACCTCTATCTTTCCAAGAAATGGTACAAAAAAACGGTGAGCGTTCTCATTCAAATCGAACTTTATAGTAAACAAAAACATGTAGTCAACAACATCCGAATGACGTTTTGTTTCATTGTCGACGACAGACATGGATGTATCTAGCTGTCCCGGTTTTGATATACGCGTGTGAAAGATTGATTCGCGCGTTTCGGTCGGGCTACAAAACAGTGAGGATCTCAAAGGTCTACACCCTTACTCTTTGCTTTTTGTTTGAAGTGCCTTGAACTATATGCTGATAGCAAGAAAACTCTCAGGTTGCTGTGTATCCTGGAAATGTTTTGGCATTGCAAATGTCAAAGCCTCATGGTTTCAAATACACAAGTGGGCAGTACATATTTGTGAACTGCTCTGCTATTTCTCCGTTTCAATGGTAAATTCTACATACATCGTCTGATCGGTGATCATCATGATCGACCGTGACGATTGGTTTGATCGGAATGAACGGACCTGATCAAGTTTTGTTGCAGGCATCCGTTTTCGATCACTTCTGCTCCAGGGGATGACTACTTGAGCATTCACATCCGGACTGTGGGAGACTGGACTTCACAGCTCAAGACCATTTTCTCTAAGGTGATTCTTTTTGTAGAATTATGTCGTTTTCGAAAGTAGATTATAAAACAAAGACATTTGTCAGTAAACTAGCATTGTAAGATCCCATATCGGTTGGAGAGGGGAATGAGTGTCAAGGAGGACGTTAGGCCCCAAAGGAGAGTGGATTGTGAGATCTCACATCGGTTGGAGAGGGGAACGAGTGCCAACGACGATGCTGGGCCCCGAAATGGGGTGGATTGTGAGATTCCACATCGGTTGGAGAAGAGAATGAGTGTCAGCGAGAATGCTAAGTCCCGAAGGAGAGTGGATTGTGAGATCCCACATCGATTGGAGAGGGGAATGAGTGTCAACGAGGATGCTGGATCCCGAAAGGGGGTGGATTGTGAGATCCCACATCGGTTGGAGAGGGGAACGAGTGTCAGTGAGGATGCTGGTCCCCGAAAGGGAATGAATTGTGGGACCCTACATCGGTTGGAGAGGGGAACGAATGTCAGCAAGGATGCTTCGTCCCGAAAGGGGGTGGATTGTGAGATCCCACATCGGTTGGTGAGGGGAACGAGTGTCAGCGAGGATGCTGGTCCCCGAAAGGGAGTGAATTGTGAGATCTCACATCGATTGGAGAGGGGAACGAGTGTCAACAAGAAACCTGGGCCCCGAAAGGGGTGGATTGTGGGATCCCACATCAATTAGAGAGGGGAACGAGTGCCAGTGAGGACGTTGGATCCCAAAAGGGAGTGGATTGTGAGATCCCATATCAGTTGGAGAGGGGAACGAATGTTAGCAAGAACGCTGGTTCTCGAGAGGGGGTAGATCGTGAGACCCCACATCGGTTGGAGAGGGGAACGAGTGTCAGCGAGGACGCTGGGCCTCGAAAGGGGGTGGATTGTGAGATCCCACATTGGTTCGAGCGGGGAACGAGTGCCAGCGAGGATGCTGGACCCCGAAAGGGGTGGATTGTGAGATCTCACATCTGTTAGAGAGGGGAACGAGTGCCAGCGAGAACGCTGAGCCCGAAGGAGAATGGATTGCAAGATCTCACATCGGTTGGAGAGCAGAACAAAACATTCTTTATAAGGGTGTGGAAATCTCTCTCTAGCAGACACGTTTTAAAAACCTTGAGACGAAGCCCGAAAGGGAAAGCCCTAGCGGTGGGTTTGGGTTGTTACAAGCGTGATTCATGAATATTTTGAAAAAAAGGTTGCCTTATTCTGTCATCAGGTATGTCAGCCACCATCTGTTAATCAAAGTGGTCTTTTGAGGGCTGATATTGGCCAAAGCAGCAACAAAATCAGGTACTTATTTCAACAGCGCCTCTCAAACTTTCCCTTGAAACATCAAATTTTCTCACTTCAAAAATGGTACTCTAGGTTGCCAAGACTGTTGATAGACGGACCATACGGAGCTCCGGCACAAGACTACAAACAATACGACGTTCTTCTTCTCGTGGGGCTGGGGATCGGCGCCACGCCACTGATCAGCATCGTCAAGGATGTACTCAACAACATCAAGGAACAAAAAGACATCGAAAATGGCATCGCCGATAAGCATGCCAAGCCTTTCGTCACAAAGCGAGCTTACTTCTACTGGGTGACAAGAGAGCAAGGCTCATTCGAATGGTTTAGAGGTGTCATGGATGAAGTCGCCGAGAACGACCGAGATAGAGTGATCGAGTTGCACAACTATTGCACTAGCGTTTACGAAGAGGGTGATGCTCGGTCCGCCCTCATTACCATGCTCCAAGATCTAAACCATGCCAAGAATGGCGTTGATATTGTGTCCGGGACAAGGGTGAAGACTCATTTTGCTAGACCGAACTGGCGTAATGTCCTTAAGCGTGTTGCTATAAATCACCCTGATCAAAGAGTTGGTAAGTCGGTACGGGAGATATTTCAAATAACATCGATGAACTTTGGATTATATTTCTACTTTGTTTCGGTCATCAACGGTCACGTCACGTAAACTCGACTAGAATTTATCTAATATCGGGTCGTAACGTGAATGCAGGGGTGTTTTACTGTGGAGCACAAGGGCTGGTAGGAGAGCTAAGGAGATTATCACAAGACTTCTCTAGGAAAACAACCACCAAATTTGATTTCCACAAGGAGAATTTTTAGAGAAATTTAAATATATATATATATATATATATATTAAGAAATTGTAATATAATGCAATTCTCTTATTATTGGACACCAAAAAATTACCCGTGAATCGACCCGAAATTTTCAATTTTAACCCGACTCCAGTCATATAAATACTCTTACTTTAAACGAAAATTTAGTCGGGTCTGCGACCGTTTTGCTTTTGGTTTTTATAAAAGGTCTCGTGCTAAGGAGACAGTGTCCTTACATCCATGGTCATCATTCCTCCTCTGAGCAAAGTATATTTTGAGCCACACCTGACGATTCATATTAGTCTCCTCTTAAATAGTCATCTGTCCGTCTAGCACTATTTTAAACAACTCCTCTTCTCTAAAACATGTTACTAGTCCAATAGAGCTCTACCATGGACCTTTATTGTGACTATGACTTAAGTGCAACTACTCTATGCATGTGTCATGGTCTTTACTTGCGATGTCTTTGTTAGTCGTACATGGTGCCTTGTTTTTACTTGAAATATAGAAATAGCACACGACTTGAGTATTTTAAGAAATAATCAGTAAGTGACTTTACTATTGAGGCCAGATAATGCAAACATATACATTAGGGATCTATCATTTAAAACCATCATAGAGGTGGTCTCTAGTCTGGACAAATTGGATAGAGGTGGTCTCTAGTCTGGACAAATTGGATATGTAGTACTTCCCTACACACAGGCTACACGTGCGAGTGTGAACCCACTAGGTGGTTTGAACACACCATAGGCCCATCATAGTTGGGCTAGTTGACTGTAATCGGACGTCCGTAGGTACAACAAACCCTTGAATATCATGCAAGGCATGATGATGATGATCATCATCATCTTCACAGTGTCGCGTTCGTACTTATCGTCATCAAATAGAAAGTAACTCGATGAAAATAAACATACAATATGCATGACGTCTCTATTTAATAATTTTACTCAAAATTATTTAATTCTTATTTGGAAAAAAAGAAATATTTATTTTAATGGACTTTTAGCATTATTATTTTATGATTTATATAAAAATAAACTAATAAATTATTGAAGTGTTATTTTAATAATTAAGAAATTAGAGAAATAAATAAATTGTTTAGAACGCATTCATGGCATACACCTCAGCATACACCTCAGCAGTTACGTGGAAGCAGATAAAATCACATACTGTGTGGATGCTGACAAGGATCGATCTACCATAATTTCATCCGGTGTTTGGTCCCAAGCCACGTGGGCAATGTGTTTCTTACGTCTAGACTTCTTTATTATTAATAACTTAAATAATTATTTTAATTTTGTAATTAATTCTTGATATTTACCTAAATAAGAAAGCTATATAAAATTTAATTAAAAATATATTTTCTTGATTTTTTAATAATGCGAAAATTAGCATTTAAACTTTTTCGTAAAACATAACTTTGTCTTAAAACGCTGTCATGGACTTACGTGTTCGAGAACATCTTTTAAATGACACATCATCGGTTGGGGAGGAGAACAAAATACTCTTTATAAGGGTGTAGAAACCTCCCCTAGCAAACGCGTTTTAAAATTTTTGAGGAAAAACTCGAAAGAGAAAACCTAAAGAGGACAATATCCGATAGTGGTGGGTTTGAGCTATTACAAATGGGTATCAGAGAGATACCGGGAGATGTGCCAATGAGGAGGCTAAGCCTCGAAGGGAGGTTGACACAAGGCGGTGTGCCCGTAAGGACGCCGTGTCCCAAAGGGGGGTGGATTGTAAGATCCTACATCGGTTGAGGAGGAGAACGAAACATTTTTTATAAGGGTGTGGAAACTTTTCCCTAGCAAACGCGTTTTAAAAATCTTGAGGGGAAACTCGAAAGGGAAAACCCAAAGAGGACAATATCTGATAGTGATGGGCTTGGGCTGTCACAAATACCGGGCGATATGCCAACGAGGAGGCTAAGCCCCGAAGGGAGGTTGACACGAGGCTGTGTGTTAGTAAGGACGTTGGGTCCCAAAGGGGGTGGATTGTAAGATCCTACATCGGTTGAGGAGGAGAACGAAACATTCTTTATAAGGGTGTGGAAATCTTTCCGTGATAGACACGTTTTAAAAATTTTGACGAGAAGCACGAAATGGAGAGCCCAAAAATGATAATATCTGTTGTTGTATGGATTGAATTTTTCGAGTAGAACAAATATATAAAAATTTATAATGATTTATGACGTCATATGTTATAGATGGACCTTATAAATCCCCACTCTTCTTCTTCCCTTCTTCCCCTACATCATTCTTTCCTCTAGTTTTGGCTTTGGAAATGGTAAGCCCTCTTATAACTCTCTCATTACTTGAACTTTTTGCGATTCGATTCGGTTCGGGTTTTGTTGTATTTTGTGTAGGCGGCTCGGGCTGAGGAGGGGGGGCTGAAGTATTTGGAGTTCGTTCTAAAAGCGGCATTTCGAGCAGCAACGTGTTTACTCAAGTTTTACGGCTATGCAAAGGACTGGTCCGGTCCGCTGAAGTTCGGCCTTGAAGCCATGGAAGGCACTGTGAAGTCCGTTGTTGGTCCTTTGTACAATAAGTTACACGGCCCTTCGAATGAGGTTCTTAAGTTCATCGATCGCAAGGTTCGTTTTTTTTCTTCTTTTGATCCCATAATCATTTAAATTTGTTGTGCTCTTGGGTTGGTTTAAATTCCATGGGATGTACGTGAGTCGGGTTGGATTGGGTCGAGAGAATTTTTGGATTAATCTAACACTTTGCCTTCGTTGGATTCACCATTTAACACACAACAAATACAAATTAAATCCAATCTAATCCTATATATATATATATATATATATATATATATATATATATATATAATATTAACACTCTTATTTATCTGTAATTCATAATTATTCGATACAATCTTGGATAAAAATATATTAAAAGTTCACGAAACAAAGACAAATTAAATCCAACCCAATCCAACACTCTGTGGATTGACGGGTTGAAAAAAATATTTTTAATTTTTTTTTTTTTTATGTATCAACCATTCATAATTATTCGATACAATCTTAGATAAAATATATTAAAAGTTCACAGAACAAACACAAATTAATCTATAATCATAAAAAAACATCAACAACAAGCTGGTAACATTTTAACATAGTTCAACATTGTCATAGAACTAAACACAATTAAATAGCTACACTTAATGATCAGTTTATTAGTCTATAAACAAAGAAAATACAAGGATAGATATTAAAATAAAAAACAATAAAAATAATTAATTTAAAAAAACTATATCTAAATCCAGACCGAATGTATTCATGTTCAGACAAATTAATTCAACCCAACCCTTATAATTTGGATTGGGTCCATTCGAGTCATCGGATTGTCGGGTTCAATGTATACCCCTAAATTCAACTAGCATTTGTTGGATGATGAAAGTTGGCTAATTTAGGGAATGATCATGTGTTTATAATCAAAACCATGAGAGCTTATACTCAAAGTGGACAATATCATATTATTGTGAAGAGTCCTGTTCGTCTAACATGACATCAGATTCATGCCCTAAACTTAGTCGTGTCAATACATTGGTAAATCCTTAAATGTCGAACAAAGGACTCCAAAAGAAAAGGACTCAACCCTCCCCGAAGGCATAGTAAAAAATGACTAAGACTCCAAAGGAGTCGAGCCTCGATTAAGGGGAGGTGTACTTTGTTTGAGTCCTGGAAGGCACAGTAAAAAATGACTAAGACTCCAAAGGAGTCGAGCCTCGATTAAGGGGAGGTGTACTTTGTTTGAGTCCTGGAAGGCACAGTAAAAAATGACTAAGACTCCAAAGGAGTCGAGCCTCGATTAAGGGGAGGTGTACTTTGTTTGAGTCATGGAAGGCACAGTAAAAAATGACTAAGACTCCAAAGGAGTCGAGCCTCGATTAAGGGGAGGTGTACTTTGTTTGAGTCCTGGAAGGCACAGTAAAAAATGACTAAGACTCCAAAGGAGTCGAGCCTCGATTAAGGGGAGGTGTACTTTGTTTGAGTCCTGGAAGGCACAGTAAAAAATGACTAAGACTCCAAAGGAGTCGAGCCTCGATTAAGGGGAGGTGTACTTTGTTTGAGTCCTGGAAGGCACAGTAAAAAATGACTAAGACTCCAAAGGAGTCGAGCCTCGATTAAAGGGAGGTGTACTTTGTTCGAGTCCTGGAAGGCACAGTAAAAAATGACTAAGACTCCAAAGGAGTCGAGCCTCGATTAAGGGGAGGTGTACTTTGTTTGAGTCCTGGAAGGCACAGTAAAAAATGACTAAGACTCCAAAGGAGTCGAGCCTCGATTAAGGGGAGGTGTACTTTGTTTGAGTCCTGGAAGGCACAGTAAAAAATGACTAAGACTCCAAAGGAGTCGAGCCTCGATTAAGGGGAGGTGTACTTTGTTTGAGTCCTGGAAGGCACAGTAAAAAATGACTAAGACTCCAAAGGAGTCGAGCCTCGATTAAAGGGAGGTGTACTTTGTTCGAGTCCTCGAAGGCATAGTAAAAAATGACTAAGACTCCAAAGGAGTCGAGCCTCAATTAAGGGGAGGTGTACTTTGTTCAAGGGGAGGTGTTGGATGATGAAAGTCCCACGTCGGCTAATTTAGAGAATGATCATAGGTTTATAATTAAAGAATACTCTCTCCATTGGTACGAGACCTTTTGGGGAAACTCAAAGCAAAACCACGAGAGCTTATAGTCAAAGTGGACAATATCATACCATTGTGGAGAGTGATGTTCGTCTAACAGCATTAGAAACTTATTTTATTTGATCATAAACGTGTAGGTGGACGAGTCAGTGACAACGATCGACCGCCTTCTTCCTCCAACGGTCAAGCAGGTCTCATCTCAAGCCATCTCTGCTGCACTACAAACGCCTAAAGTGGTTCGAAACGTAGCATCTGAGATCCAACGTAGTGGCCTTAAAGACACCGTCACTGGTATTGTGAAATCAGTGCAACCCAAGGCGGAACAGTCCGCAGCTTCAGCATGGCACGCACTGAACCAGCTGCCTGTCTTCCCCACTGTTGCGCAGGCCATCGTGCCAACAGCAGCGCTCTACACTGAGAAATACAACGACACCGTGCGAGCCTCCGCCGAGAAGGGTAACAAGGTCGCTTCACTCCTTCCATTGGTCCCTACTGAGGGGATCGCCAAAGTGTTTGGCAAGATCAAAATTTAGATGAGTTAAGAGGCTTGAGTTTGTTCTTAGTTTCTTGTATGTGTTGGTGTGGTAGTTTTAGCTATGGCATTACATCATTGAAGGGTTTTTAATAAAAGTTGGGAATTACATGGTTGTGATATTATATGCGAAAACTAAGTTGAAATCTTGTTTTCGTATTTACTTTGTGAAAATGTTTGCTGTTTGCTGAAACCACCGCACCTAAATGGTGGTGAAAGTTCTCTATTTATAATCATTTACAAAACAGAGAAATATAGTAAATTACAAATAATATGGAGAGAATAATAAATGAATACAATATATTTGCGTTTAATAAGAGGGCAAATATGGTAAGCCATAATGCAAGACAAATATCTACTATCCTTAACACCCCTGCAAGCTGAGCGTCGGATTTGAACGAACGTGAAGCTTGAATCTGAAAATTTCAAAGAGAGGTCGAGAAATACTTTTTGTGAAGATGTCAGTAACTTGGGGATGGGAAGGTACAGATTGTGTGTGAAGTTTGCCACAGATAACAAGTTCTCGAAGGAAATGATAATCTAGTTCAACATGTTTGGCCTGTTTGTGAGAAACGGGATTCGAGCTAAAAAAAATAGCACTTTTGTTGTCACATAAAAGTAAGGGCTGCTGTGAAACAGGGATTTGGAGGTCATGCAAAAGATGTGTAACTTAAAGAAGTTCAGCAGCAGTCGTGGCAAGAGCACGATACTCAGATTCACAGCTGGAGTGCGAGACAATAGGTTTCTTTTTGGCACTCCAAGAAACGAGATTGTTACCAAGATAAATAGAATAGCAGGATGTAGAACGACGAGTATCGGGACAACCAGCCCAGTTAACATCCGAATAAGCGACTAGCGTACTGGGAACAGTGGATGGACGAAAAGTAAGACCAAAGTGGAGTGTTCCTTTGACATAGCGAAAAATACGTTTGACAACAAGAAAGTGATTTGCAGTAGAGGCATGCAAGAATTCACTGACAGAATAGGCAATTGTCAACAACATAGGCAATTTTAAAACGCATCCAAATATTGCCTATGCATTTCTTTATGGGTTTCCCCTTATGATTTAAAAACGCGTTTTGCTAGAGAGAGGTTTCCACACTTTTATAAGGAAGTTTCCCTCTCCAACCGATGTGGGATCTAAGAATGGATTCTAAGGTCCCACCTTGGTTGGAGAGGGGAATGAAACATACTTTACAAGGGTGTGAAAATCTCTCCACACGTTTTAAAACAGTGAGACTGATAGTGATACGTAACGGCCCAAAGCGGACAATATCGGTTAGCGGTGGGCTTGGGTTGTTACAAATGATATTAGAGCCAGACAACGAGTTGTGTGCCAGCGAGGACACTGGCCACCATGGGGAGTGGATTATGAGGCTAAGGGCTATACGTAATGAGCAAAAGTGGACAATATCTACTAGCGGTGGGTTTAGGCTCTTACAGAAGATTTGGACCTTATTATCGCCAAGTATTGCTCTTGTCGACTTCAAGTTAACAAAGTATTCAATTTTCAAAAGGTTACCCAACATAAAATTGCTCCAACGAAAGCATGCTTAACGAGTTTCTATGATTGAGCCACCGAAAAAGAAGATGCAACTTGGTGAGTTAAGAGTCTTGGGTTTGTTCTTGGTTTCTTAGATAAGAAAGAATACATTATGAATGCATGCATTATATCGTTGACGGGTTTTTAATGAAATTTGTGAATTACATGGCTTAGAGATGTAACAGCATAAGTTTACCGTTAACAAATATTGTCCTCTTTGAACTTTTCGTTATAAACTTCCCCTCAAGATTTTAAAACGCATCTGTTATAGAGAGATTTCCACATTCTTATAAGGAAGTTTCCCTCTCCGATCGATGTGAGATCTCATAACGAATTGTGAGATCCCACATCAGTTGGAGAGGGGAATGAAGCATACCTTAAGAGGGTGTGGAAGTCTCTCCCTAACAGACGTGTTTTAAAACCGTGCGATACGTAACGGGCCAAAGCGGACAATATCAGTTAGCGGTGAACTTGAGCTGTTATAAATAGTATTAGAGTCAGACACCGGGTGGTGTGCCATCGAGGACGCTGGGTGACACAATCGCGCTTTCGAAGGCAGCGGACTAGCGATTGTGCGACACTCACTTTCCAGCGACAAGTGAGCTTAAGCCAATTTGTTATTGCGTCGCCTACGGCCAAGCGACGTACGATCGAGCCTCTAGCCTCGGTTTTAAAAGAAGGTTTTAGAAAACGAGGAGAGAGAGAGATTTTAGAAAGAGAGATTTTGGAAAGAAACGTTATATAAGCAAGCAAGAGAAAGATAACAACGGCTTAGCATATATAACCTTGGGTAGGGAGAAGTTGACAACTAGTCATATCCCCTGTAGTACATTCTGGGCTCTTTTAAGTCTGTCAGGCCTAGACATGATATTTTTGAGGCGTCATACGCCCTAGAATTACAAAAGGAAAAACACTAGAATGAAAAAACATGACAAGGGTTGGCTTGTCATGGGCATGCGGCCATGGGCAACATGCCCTGGACGAGCATGACCGTGACACTGGGCGCCAAGGGGGTGGATTGTGAAATCTCACATCGATTGGAGAGGAGAACGAAACATTCCTTATAAGGGTGTGGAAACCTCTCCCTAGTAGACGCGTTTTAAAACCGTAAAGGTAAGGGTGATACGTAACGGATCAAAGCGAACAATATCTGCTAACAGTGGATTTGAGTTGTTACGGGAGATTTGGACCTTATTATCGCTTAGTTTTGCTCTTATCGACTTAAAGTTAACAAAGTCTTCAATTTACTTCGTCACGTTTTTTAATTGAATTGAGATGATGGATGGTACTATATAATTGAGTTGATAGAAGCTTTGGTTCGTATCTTACTAAGGCATGTTTCATACGATCTATGCCAAAGATTAAGTTCGGATTCTGGATTCACCACCTTATGGTCCAGCATTCACGATATAGTCATGTTACTTGTTACTCGGTTTTAAGAATGAAGACTATCATCCCTTACAGCTCCTAATTTTCTAAACCTAAATTAAAGACGTCACTACATGCATGCTTTAAACACAGATGCGGAATCTCATAATAAATACTTTTAAAATAAAGGCATAGACTTACCTATAATAAAAATAACATAGTTTTTTAACCTAAAATAAATTGGAAAAAACACCTTTCAACTACTAATTAAATTAAATACTACTGTCATATCATGATTTATCCTGATTTCTATGGCCTTTCCAGCGTTCACCGTTATCCGTGCATAGGAGCTTGACCTTTACCTGAAAAATATAAGGGTAGCACGTGGCTTGAATATTTTATGAAATACTCAATAAGTCACTCCATTGTTGGGATTATCAATGTAATCACACACCGACACATGATTGAGACCTATCTTAAATTCGTCACATGGTCTTGGACTCTTTCCAGTTCCGAGCAGGGTTGGATGTGTGGTACTTCTCCACACACGGCCCACGTACTCGCACATGAACCCACCAAGCGGACTTGTATACATACCCCCTGGGCCTGGCATGATCGGGCTTAACGCGTTACACATTGTCGACACCACGGAAAAGAAAGGCCCACATGATATCATGGCGAACATGATATTGAAGGTACGCATCCGTACTAACATAACATAACCAAAAAGTATCTTGATGCACATACATGCATGAAGTCCCCATGATTTTACATTCAAAACATAGTAGCATTAACGTCATTCCCTTTGTATCATACAGTTATCTAACTCCAACAGTAAGGTCAGTTACCTCATTTGTATCGTATCACGTAATTTATCCTTAATGAAAGTTTGTATCGTATCACGTAATTTATCCTTAATGAAAGTTCCTCATTTGTATCGTATCACGTAATTTATCCTTAATGAAAGTTCGATATCTCATTTGTATCGTATCCAGTGACCTCATTTGTATCCAATTTATCCTTACGTATCGTATCCAGTGACCTCATTTGTATCCAATTTATCCTTAATGAAAGTTCGATTTTATTTGTATCCAATTTATCCTTAATGAAAGTTCGATTTTGTCCTTTGTATCCAAGTTAACCTATGTGAACCCATGTGTCGATTTTGTCCTTTGTATCCAAGTTAACCTATGTGAACCCATGTGTCGATTTTGTCCTTTGTATCCAAGTTAACCTATGTGAACCCATGTGTAAGTTCGATTTTGTCCTTTGTATCCAAGTTAACCTATGTGAACCCATGTGTCGATTTTGTCCTTTGTATCCAAGTTAACCTATGTGAACCCATGTGTCGATTTTGTCCTTTGTATCCAAGTTAACCTATGTGAACCCATGTGTTAGGAATCACGACTCATCATTATGCATCATCATCGTGACATGGCTACACTTTGAGCATAACCTCTCATGGCTTTGCTTTGGGCTTCCCCAAAAGGCCGGTTACCATTGGAGATAATATTCCTCACTTATAAACCCATGATCATTTCCTAAATTAGTCAATGTGGGACTCACTCCCAATAATCCTCAACATGGGGTACGTGTTGTCACATCATCATATAATATAATCTCATCCCTTGGTCCCTACTGAAAGGATCGCCAAAGTGTTCACCTAAGAACAAGACTTAGATGAGTTAAAGAGCCTTGGGTTTGTTCTTGATTTCTATATTCGGCATCGTGTGTAAGAACTAATAAAGGATATTTCAACGTATTTTGTCTTTACTCACGGAATCAATTCTAGGTTGGGTTATTGAAAAATTTTGGAGTTCTTATGATCCAATTATAAAAATGGTAGGTACGCTCTGTTTTATTGATAGTAATGACATATCTTTAGGATCTCGATATTGGTTCATCCTTGAATTACATCTTAATACGTGATGTACTGCTCTTATACTGTTTGTAACGACCCATGTCAAGGAATTAGCACCTGATAGCCCCAACATTTCCTGCGACATGGTCATGTTACTCACCCGCTTCCACTTTGGTTTGTCCTTGAACTTCATCTTACTAGGAGAGGTATCTCTGGTACCATTTGTAAAGACTCATGCCAAGGATTTGGATACGGATTCGACATTTGATGATCCCGACATTCCCCTGCATTACCTTGCTCACCAACTTCTGCCTTGGTTCGTCACTAAACTCCATTTTACTAAATATTGTACCGCTTTGATGTTATTTGTAATGACATATCTCAAGAATTTGAATCAGATTTAGAATCCGGAACCTCAGAGGATAATATTCAAAATATTTGGCCAATGATTTGCGACCATAGCGAAGCAGTGATGCAGCGGGAGTCTTACAATCATGGATCATTTGTGAATCGTTAGGTGAAGAACAGCGGATCTGATGCGAATCCTTATCGCCCTCCATTGTCATCTTCCTTTCGAGTTCTTCAACTCCATTACAATGCATTTCCATCTCCAACACAATCACCAGTACCTCCATTGAAACACCTCAAATGGGTAACCCTTCAATCTCTCTCAGATTCACCATGTTTCTCTCCCTCTCTCTCTCAATCACTCCCTTCGCTCTCTCTCACAATTATACCAAACCATCGCCAATCCCCAAAGCCGCCCCCTCCGATTTGCTCAATCTTCTCGGTTCCAAATCTCAAGCTTCGACTGTGAACCCTAGCGTAGCGAAGGAGATAAGATCCTGTTTCAAATTCCTTGTTCCCTTCCATCCAACTCCATACATCGCGAAATGCTCCAGTAGACGGAGCTTGAGATCGAGCAGATTCGATGATCGGAGTCGGAGAGAGGAAGATGAACTCGTCTGGTGGCCGCCTCAATCGGTTCTCGAACTCGCTCGCCTTGCTGTTGATTCTGGTGGAGATCCTGGGGCTATCCATCGCACCCTTGATCCTGCTATAATCCCTGTGAGTTTCATTTCTTTACTTCAACTTGTTTATACAAAATTTATGAGAACTTTACTGGATATGGGCGAAGGGCTGAACTGATCATTTCTATAAGATTAGTAACCATTTTGTATACTTCGACTGATGTGTATGTGAATGTTGGAATGTGTAATGGTAATCTATGACTGGACAAGTTTTAAGTTTAAATCATTGTAATCTATGTTCTTGTTGTACATTATGAATTAAATTAATACTCAAGCTCAATTTGACTTATCTTTGGAGTATATGGGTCAGCAAATGGTTTAATTGTTATCTGAACAGCATAAGTCTTGGGCTTAAATCGTAATTAGTTTTGTTGGATGATGAAAGTCCCACGTCGGCTAATTTAGGGAAATTTAGGGAATGATCATGGGTTTATAATCAAAGAATATACTCTCCATTGGGATGAGGCATTTTGGGGAAGCCCAAAGCAAAGCCATGAGAGCTTATGCTCGAAGTGGACAATCTCATACCATTGTAGAGAGCTGTGTTCGTCTAACATGGTACCAGAGCCATGCCCTAAACTTAGTTGTGCCAATAGATTGGTAAATTCTCAAATGTCGAACAAAGGACTTCAAAAGAAAAAGGAGTCAAGCCTCCTCGAAGGCAGTAAAAAATGACTAAGACTCCAAAAGTGTCAAAGCTCGAATAAGGGGAGGCGTGCTTTGTTTGAGGGGAGGTGTTGGATGATGAAAGTCCCACATCGTCTAACAAGTTTGTGTATTAGATCTCATGAATCAAATTAGTACTTGAGTTCAACTTTGATTGAGAATAAATGTGTAACAGCCCAAGCCCACTGCTAGTAGATATTGCCCGGGCTTTCCCTCAAGGTTTTTAAAACGCATATGCTAGGAAGAGATTTCCACACCCTTGTAAAGAATACTTTGTTCCCCTCTCTAACCGATATGGAATCAAACAATTCACCCCCTTTAGGGCCTAGCATCCTCGCTGGCACTCGTTCCTCTCTCCAATCGATGTGAGATCTCACAATCCACCTCCTTTCGGGGCCCAGCGTCCTCTCTGGCACACTGCCTGGTGTCCACCCCCTTTGGGGCTCAGCGTCCTCGCTGGCACATTACCCAGTGTCTGGCTCTAATACCATTTGTAACAGCCCAAGCTCACCGCTAGTTGATATGGTCTTCTTTGGGTTTTTCCTTCTGGGCTTCCCCTCAAGGTTTTTACAATGCCTACTCTTATAAAGAATACTTCGTTTCCCTCTCCAACCGACGTGGGATCTCACAAAATAGACTCTCTTTCTATAGTTTTCTCTTAACTGAACTATGAATTAAGGATGAGTTTCTATCATTGTTCTATATTAAGTGAACATTGATGTCCTGTATTATGTGGTGATGATAGGAAGACAATCACAAAATCTGAATAGTTCAATGAGGATTGAGAACCTAGTTTATTAACTCCTACATGCTTTAGTAATGCAACAGATACCCAACGTTCATGGATCAAAAAAACACAAATGTGAACTCACAAGAACACCATATGGGAGACGCTTCATAAGCGAGGTCTGTTTTTACACACTGAAAAACTACTGTTTATGATATCTGTGACATTTGATTTGGACATATAAATGGTGTATGATATTCAAATTGCAGGAACTAAATTCATATTTAAAGTTCCTATTCGAGCTCATTGCTGCTCGATCCGCTGCTATGGGATTAAACGTTACATTGAACCGTTTCGATTTATTTCACGGTCATCTTTTTCTTGCCTTTGACAATAACAGGCTTGGTATTCTGTGAGTTCTTTCTTCTTTTTCTATTTTCCCCCTCAAAACTGTTATTTGATCTTTGGAGTGGGGTGAGATGTGACAAGTATTGCATTTGGCAGGTTTCATGCTAAGGAATTCCCAGCTTATGATGAGAAGGCTTTTCCATACAACATGGGCTATTGTCAAATTGGTATGACCAAGATAAACTGTATGGTGTGCACTATATGCTTTTTCACCTCAATTCCATGGAAGTGGCTTTCGCATTAATGAAAATATAGAGTACTAGACCATAAGCCTTGAGCTAAAACCAAATTTCTTGTGCTAATTGTTCTAAGAAGCCCGAAAAAGCATGCTTCGTGTTGAATTTCGGTCTGACTCATCTTCTCGAGTATGTGCTTCTCACACAAATGCAACTCTGTTGTCATTCTGGCACATATAGAGAACGGTATGATTCCTCTTAGGACACCTTTGCCAAACCTTCCCCGCGGGTCGTTAATAGAATATCCAAAAACCCTGACTTCTCGTCTTCTCACACCTCTTTATTCATCATGCTAGCGAAAAAAGTGAATGTGCGACGAGCTTCTTCATGAGAAAAAGGATTCCTTAGTTAATAGGATATGTCCTTAACTTGGAAGATTGGAAAATCTTGAGCGTCCTTTGGACTTTAGTTAGCATCGAGCCGAGAGAATAGGAAAGAAAAGAGTTTTCATATTGAAACACAGCGTTGGATAAAGGAAGCCTTTGTTCGTTCAACGACATTACTGACCATAAACAAATATTGTTGCTTTTTTTTTCTTTTCTTTTCCTTCCTGTTTCTGCTGCAAGAAAGGAAAATAATGATGTTTCTAATGCTTTGATCTGCGTTTTCCCACTTCAAAATCATTGTTTGCTAATTCTAGAATTTTTGAATGTAGGATCTAATGTACCCTATGATGCTTCAATGAACATGAGAAATATCCTCTGGCTGGCACCAATTCCCAGCAATTCTACTAAGGATTGGGAGGCACCAGGTAATCTTTCTTAGATTGGTTTAGTGTTCCAAGGAACTGACTACAAACCTATTAACGATGAAATTAGTTGAACCGCCCGTTAACTATTATCGATGAAATTAGTTGAACTGCCCGTTAACTATTATCGATGAAATTAGTTGAACTGCCCGTTAACTTACCAGGTATCTAGGAGATGAGAAAGGTAACAGTCAAAGCCCACCACCGGTAGATATTGTCCACTTTGGCCCGTTACGTATCGCCATCAACTTACGATTTTAAAAAGTGTGAAAAGGCAACCCTAATCCTCAGCTCAACAATCCAAACTTTTGTTGAAGAACAACCCTCAAATAAAGAAATTAACACCTCTCATACAAAATATCAACTAAGAGATAAGGCTAGAATTAGATTACCTCCTAACATCAAAGATTTAGAAGCAAGATTTAGAACTTTGTTCTAAATTGAGTCACTCCAGAGTCAAAAGGTTTGATTGAATGACTCAAATGCAATCTACCACAAGAATTGCATAAAACGTAGTAAGATACTCAAATTTTAAGGGTGAAAGTCTTAATTTGAGAGCCAATCTTCATCGGACTTTTATATAATATTTTGTGGATATTTATATTCTGTCCACAAAAGAAATATCAACTCTTCAAATGGCTACTAATGAAGTTAAATGGCCATGATTGGTGAGTTACTCCCGCAAAACTAGATGTTATGACTTTGATAAGTAAATTCTCCCCCTTTATCCCACTACAAGAAATTATGGAATTAAAATAATAAATACAGTTTTCTAACAAATTATCCATTAACGGTTAGTTATAGCAACCTCATCTGCTATTTCAACTATGCAAATATTCATTTTCGAAGTTCCAAATGATTTCCTCAATCGAATCAGCTTATAACACATGAAATAATGATTGAACTGAGTTTATCCAATTTTGTAGATAAAGAATGAATGCTTGTTGAATCTCCTTGGTCTTGGATCAATGTAATAGGTTCAATTGGAACATTTAGAACACCATTATTCTTATCAACGCGTCTAATAGGAAGAGGTTTCCACACCCTCATAAGGAATACTTTGTTCTCCCTCCAACCGATGTGGGATCTCACAATTCACTCCCTTGAGGGTCCAGCGTTCTCGCTGGCACACCATCCGGTGTCTGGCTCTGATACCATTTGTAACAGCCCAAGCTCATTGCTAGTAGATATTGTCCGTTTTAGCCCATTACGTATCGTCGTCAGCCTCATGATTTCAAAACACATCTACTAGGGAGAGGTTTCCACACCCTGATAAAGAATGCTTCGTTCCCCGATATAAGATCTCACAAGAAAGATTTTACATATCAAACTTAAATTTGTTTTAGTTCTCTCTTTCCCTAACTTTCCCAAAACTTAAATTTGTTTTTGCTGGTGGGAGCTCGTTCCTGGGTTAAATGGGCTCCTCTTAGGCTGTTCTTTTCATATTCTCTTGCATTCTTTCATTTATTCCCAATGAAAACTTGACTTTTTACTTGAAAAAAGAAAATCATGAGTTGAAAATTTGTAGAATGTGGATGATGATAGGTGTTCTTGTGGTGCTGGATGCTCGTCCCGATGGAATCATATACAGAGATATCATACCTGACTATGTCCATATAGCAAGAACTATCTATGAAGGTTCGTTTCTTGATATGAGATTATTAAAAAGTTTTTAGTAAATTGTTTATCTGCCCTTATGAATTCTCTCGGAACTTTTAACTTTTCTAAAGGTTTAAGGGTACTAACGTTATTTTTTGAAACTTCATGGGTATTTTTTAAACGATTTTTATCTAGAATTGATGGTAAGAGTATTTATGAACTTTTATTTATTTTTTAGTTTAAGGGTATTTTTGTCAACGGTATTGTTAAAAGTTCTAAAACTTTCAAGGGTAGTTTAGGGGTATTTTTTTATTAACTTGGCTAAAACTACGATCGAAAATTTACGGAGATGATCAAAACCCTTTAAAGTTTAGTGACTAAATAGACTCAATGCCGAAGGTCGATGCCGTTACATTATTATTTTGGTTTAAAGTAATATGTGGAAGCTAAACAACTGATCCTTTCCAGATGATCTTGGGGATGCTGTGGTTGATGTCAACTACTTGGACACAGGCAATGCTGTGCCAAATTATCAAATATTCATATGCTAATATCAACCTTTCATGGCGTGAACAACTCTACCATTATAGAAGTGTCATTTTGAATTATGTCCCTTTTTTCTTCATTTTCCTTCAAACATAGCCTCCCTATTTTACACCCGTGCCATTACCGCACGGTGACATGGGGTAGAGAAAGAAAGAAGAGAATCGGGTTTCTCTCGCTTTTGGCATAGAATTAGAAGTAGTCCACACGATCGACTTAAACTAAACGATCAAGTGTGCATTAGATAATTGCATGTTGTGTCTGAGTAGCGAAGGTTAGGAATGTTTCGTTTGTTGGTCAAATTTGGTATAGAAACCAAAGTGTCCAAAATCAAGTCGATTAATCTCGATTGCCTGATCAAATTGATCGAAGGCAATTACATTGTTCATTAAATTATGAATTACTAAATTTTAAAATTTTAAAATAAAATAGAAACAAACTTGAAAAGTTGAAGGAATTTTAAATTTAATTTTTTTAAAATGTTCTTTATGTTATTTAATTAACAACTGTTTGATATATACATTGAAATTAAGCTATAATCAATACTTCTATTTTATGAATTTATTCGTTTTATTATCTGAAAAGGAAAA
This sequence comes from Cucurbita pepo subsp. pepo, assembly GCF_057944985.1. NCBI lineage: Eukaryota > Viridiplantae > Streptophyta > Magnoliopsida > Cucurbitales > Cucurbitaceae > Cucurbita > Cucurbita pepo. Next base: position 1,270,549 of record NC_141815.1, on the reverse strand, counting down.
AAAAAGTGGTAATCTTGCAAGATTATTGTTTTTATGCTGTTTTTTTTTCACTTGAATACGGTATACCTCTCTCGCCTCTATTTTTGGTATAGCAATCAAGACACGTAAGTAAAGGTACAATGTGTCAACTCACGAAGTCGTACCACTTGTGAAATGAACCAAGAGACATCACGTAAGTAAAGGTACAATGTGTCAACTCACGAAGTCGTACCACTTGTGAAATGAACCAAGAGACATCACGTAAGTAAAGGTACAATGTGTCAACTCACGAAGTCGTACCACTTGTGAAATGAACCAAGAGACATCACGTAAGTAAAGGTACAATGTGTCAACTCACGAAGTCGTACCACTTGTAAAATGAACCAAGAGACATCACGTAAGTAAAGGTACAATGTGTCAACTCACGAAGTCGTACCACTTGTGAAATGAACCAAGAGACATCACGTAAGTAAAGGTACAATGTGTCAACTCACGAAGTCGTACCACTTGTGAAATGAACCAAGAGACATCACGTAAGTAAAGGTACAATGTGTCAACTCACGAAGTCGTACCACTTGTGAAATGAACCAAGAGACATCACGTAAGTAAAGGTACAATGTGTCAACTCACGAAGTCGTACCACTTGTGAAATGAACCAAGAGACATCACGTAAGTAAAGGTACAATGTGTCAACTCACGAAGTCGTACCACTTGTAAAATGAACCAAGAGACATCACGTAAGTAAAGGTACAATGTGTCAACTCACGAAGTCGTACCACTTGTGAAATGAACCAAGAGACATCACGTAAGTAAAGGTACAATGTGTCAACTCACGAAGTCGTACCACTTGTGAAATGAACCAAGAGACATCACGTAAGTAAAGGTACAATGTGTCAACTCACGAAGTCGTACCACTTGTGAAATGAACCAAGAGACATCACGTAAGTAAAGGTACAATGTGTCAACTCACGAAGTCGTACCACTTGTAAAATGAACCAAGAGACATCACGTAAGTAAAGGTACAATGTGTCAACTCACGAAGTCGTACCACTTGTGAAATGAACCAAGAGACATCACGTAAGTAAAGGTACAATGTGTCAACTCACGAAGTCGTACCACTTGTGAAATGAACCAAGAGACATCACGTAAGTAAAGGTACAATGTGTCAACTCACGAAGTCGTACCACTTGTGAAATGAACCAAGAGACATCACGTAAGTAAAGGTACAATGTGTCAACTCACGAAGTCGTACCACTTGTGAAATGAACCAAGAGACATACATCATACAATATACTTCAATGAAGATGTGAAAAAAATGCTGTTGAAATTATCAAAAGATATTTCAATTTACGTCACATTAAAAAATGACAAAACTTCATTTATAAATTTTGGGTGGATTATAATTTAGAGTTATTATATTTTATTAATATATTCTAAGACTTTTTATTTACTTGAAAGTTACATTTTCACGGTGGAGCATACATAGTGACTAATTATAGTCACAAAGTATGAATGTTACAAACTCTTGAAACGTCTCATGTAAGGTCAAGAGTTTCATTTTGATGTTATATAAAGCCATGTATGTTATATTTGTAGGTAGACTTGGAAAATGTAGTAAAAGAAGCATTTGTGCTTTTTTTTAGCCAATGACTAAGTTTGTTTGCAATTCTATGTAGTTTAGGTTACACGTAGAATCATTCAAACTTGACATGATCAATCTTGCTTGTGGAGTGATTCAAATCTCAAACAAGTGTTCATGCTTTGAGATATTCGATCAACAAAGAAATCTGAATCTTACTTCTGTAGTGATTTCATATCAACTTATGTTTGGTACAACAACTTAGACACCCAAGTGAAGGTACGACGCGTTAACCAACGAAGTTTAGTTACATTTTGAAGCTCACTCCAAACCCAACTCTTTCGTGGAAAAATCGTGAGTAATGAAGCCCTATCATTCTTGGGTCATCGTGTCATATAGTTAAGATAGTTTGTAGTGGTTTGAATGTAGCGTTGGTCTAAATCAAATTTGTACCAATACTTATTGTGATGGTTAATGAAAGCTCTCGAAGTAAGAGACTCTCCTATTGAAACTCAAATGTTTTATTTTTTGGAAACAAAAAATTGATCTGTTTGCGTTTGTATGGTTGTGTGCTCTATTATAATGTATTATTTATCATGATTGTTGAATACGATAATTGTGGCACATTCTGTGTATCGAGTAACCAACCACTAATCTACACCTTAAGGTGTGATTGATGATAATTACTTTCGTGATAAGGGTTACACGTTGTGTATATCGGGTTGCTAGCTATTAATGGTCACTTTGACGAGCAACGATTTTTAGTTGATAGAATACAAGCCGTGTTTTGGATAATTAGCTGTTAATATCATTTTATTTGATTCGTCGTATAAAGGTTTGCCTATTTGACCCGAACCGGAGGAATGTCTTACGAATTATTTTAATACTCTTACTATTTTTAAAATAATTTTCAGGAAAGTTGCAACGTGGAGACCTGGGAGTGATGAATGGGGTGAAGAGGCCAATCATGAGACATTCATCTGCTGTCGTACAACTCTAGATCACTCTCATTTCCGATTAGGCTATTAAGCTGCTATTTGAAAAGAAAAAAATAACTAATGTGAGTAAAAAATACTCAACAAGTAGTCTCTTAATCGTGTTCGTGTCTTAGCTAGGTTTCTTGGTTCTAGATTTGGAGTCCTTGGGGTTCGTGCCTGTAATACTTGAAATTTTTTTTTTGGAGGATCATGTTTGTTTATTTTGAGTTATCTATACCTATGTCGATATCGTACGTACCCATATGGTCCCTCACCCCACTAAATGTGGGTTTACGGAGTATTAGTCGTAATAGAAGATCCTTGTTCATTTTCACACACAATACGTGACCTGAATCATGTATGTACTCATATGGCCCAATACCTCGTTCAAGTTGAGCTTACAGAGCACGAGTTCGAGGAGGCCGATGTCCATTTCCACCTCAATACGTAGCATGAGTCATGATTTGGATATACCTAACCCGACCAAGGACAACCTAAGTTATGTCAACGGTACAAAGTCGTGGACCTACAAATCAAAGCAAGAATCATATATGTTATCCCACAAATCGAGGCAGGGCAACTCACTAATTGAGTGAGGAATAGATTATCATGGCATATTGGAACGATAGGGATGTAGTCTTGGCTCGACTCTAGGTATAGTAAGCTAATCTTGATTTTTTTCGTGGTGTGGACTTAACTAGGTTTTCTTAAAGGGCAACTTAATGGCTTCTTGCTTTAATCGTGCTTGAGAAATTTCAAGTGGTTAACCGTGTTTGGGTCCTCGATTTTGCACTTTCTACACTCCGAAATTCCCTGAATATCTTTACTAGGTCTTAGAATGAATCCTAAATCAGGGAGGGGTGTTCACGGAAGTAAGGTACTTAAAGGAGTTTTAGAAGATACGATATCCGTACCTTCGAAGGGTCATCTGAAAACTCGACTGTAGCAGAATAGTGATTATCGTATCTGGAGACTATATTTCGACTGATGAACTATCCAAGTGTCGTATGCGACATTTATGGCAAAGAGCGATGCATTTCTATGGTGGTAGTATTTCTATCCAAGGGAGACCCAATAATATTGCTACAATTTAATGAAATTCATAAACCTACAACAAAATAAACGATCAATGAAGGCTTATGAGAAGGAGTTTACAAGACTCGAGAAGTTTGCCTCAAAACTAGTAGACAAAGAGACCATGAGGGTATCTGGCGGTTGTAGACCAGCTATGATGATTGGAAATGCATATCAAGCAGATTTCAAGCACTAGCGACAATAGAATCTACCTCGAGGTCTTACTAGATGATCTCGAGCTCGTATCGGTTAAAGATCTCACAATATTTGAGAGAGTCACACTTGGGGACATTGTTTGACAACCTCTGGAGTGTGGCTTTCGATGTGGGGAACAAGGCCACATTGTTAGTCACTATCTATAGGGGTGCCAAAGATGGTAGGTAATTGTAACGGTCCAAGTCCACCGCTAGTAGATATTGTTCTCTTTGGGCTTTCCCTTTTGAGCTTTCCCTCAAGGCTTTAAAATGCATCTGCTAGGGAAAGGTTTCCACACCGTTATAGAGGGTGTTTCGACCTCCTCCCCAACCAATGGGGGATTGTAGGATGTCACAATCCACCTCCCTTCAGAGCCCAGCGTCCTCGCTGGCACTCGTTCCTTTCTCCAATCGATGTGGGACCCCCGCCAAATCCACCCTCCTTCGAGGCCAACGTCCTTACTAGCACATCGCCTCGTGTCTACCCCCTTCGGGAAACAGCCTCTCCAATCAATGTGGGACCCCTCCAAATCCATCCGCTTCGGAGCCTAGCGTCCATACTAGCACATCGTCTCGTGTCTACCCCCAGGGGAATAGCATCTTCAATCGATGTGGTACCCCCGCCAAATCCAACTCCCTTCGAGCCCCAACATCCTTACTGGCACATCGCCTCGTGTCTACTCCCCTTCGGGGAACAGCCTCCTAGCTGGCACATAGTCCAGTGTCTACCCCCTTTAGGGGAACAGCCTCCTCGCTGGCACATAGTCCGGTGTCTGGCTCTGATACCATTTGTAACGACCCAAGTCCACCGCTAGCAGATATTGTCCTCTTTGGAAAGCCCAAATATTGTCCACATTGGACTTTCTCTTTCGAGCTGCCCCTCAAAGCTTTAAAACACGTCTACTAAGGAAAGGTTTCCACACCATTATAAAGGGTGTTTCATTCTCCTCTCCAACCAATGTAGGATTATAGATCTCCTCTCCAACCAATGTCGGATTATAGAATATCACAGTAATAACCTTTAAGCTTCACCTTAAACTCAAGTGGGTAATAGTCCGAGTCCATCACTAACAAATATTATAAAATCTCACATCAATTGGAGGAGGGAGGAGGAGGGAACGACATCGATCGGAGAAAGAAACAAGTCAAAAAAGTTTCAACCTTCTCTCTTGAAAAGCTTAATTCTTTATCTAATTTTTTTCATAAACTCACTAAATAGTGTCAGAGTATTATCAACCACTTCTAATATTTACCTTTAAAAAGAATAAAATTGAAAATAACAACCTGGACTAAACTGAAATGATTAAAAATAAAATTTAAAAAAAAAAAAAAAAAAAAAAAAAACTTCATATATATATAGTCTCTTAGTTATTATTTATTTGACAAAAAAGCTGGCAGGAAAAAAAACATTTCACCTAAAAACACTACATTTCACCCAAAATGAAGCAAATTGAAGCAAATTGGGCAGTGATTGATGAAACTCAACAACAAATCAGGCAAAGGATGACCCAAAATGAAGTAAATTGAACCAAAAAACTAAAATTAAAGCAGCTTAATGCCTGCTTCCCTCACAGAATCAACGACAGCTTTGACCTTACCATGATATTTCTGTTCTCTTTTCAAGTGTACACAAACAGCTGGGATTCCCTTGAGCATAAGCCTCTCTCCCAACAATTTCCCAATCTTTGCAGCAGCAGCCACATCCCTTGTCGACTCCATGCTCGACCGCAGCGCCTTCTCTTGGGAGCTTGCAGCTGAAGCAACCGTGGCTGTTTTGGAGTGGATCACTTGGGCACTAACATACTTGTTTGTGAAGTGCATTTTCAAGATATATGGCTTTAGATACTGGGTTAATCTTGGTGGCCTAACTGGAGGAGGAATCACCATCTCCCTTTACTAGTCCAATTCAATAATGCTCTAAACAAGAGAAACATGGATGAATCTCACAATCTTCAATCATCTTTCACACTTTCAATCAACAACATGTTTTAATGTGTCACAGCATGCTTAATACAATCAATCGAACTATATATCAGGCATAATCGCATTAACAATCAGAAGTTATCAAAAACCAAGCGACCTCATGCTAACAACCAATTAACATGCTTTACAAGCTTAATTTCCATTAGGTTACTAGGTGCATATCATATGTTGTGCCATTAGGTTATTATGTGGGATTGTTTAGAGGAATCTTCGACTATCCTCTTGCACAATATCGGGATAGGTAGGGGCATAGGGATCACTCTCCAATTCATAGTGACTATGTGGGGACTACGGAGTAGCCAACTAATTTCTAGTACAAAGCTGCCCAGAAAACATGAGTCATATAGGTCACATAGTTGGAAGGTATTGTTAACAGAGAACACGCACCTCACCATTCTATGATATCAATTGAAAACAGAGAAATAGTAAAAGGCATAACTAGATTACCTAAACCCTAAAATACCCAAGAAACAATAGGACAAGCTCAAAGGAGCAAGGTTATCTGATACTAGTGGTTAAAGATAAACTCAAAGGAGTTAGATAGCATAAAACCAACCATTGAGTAGGACCTGTGACACAATGATTTAATAAGCTCATAGGAGTTGGTTTATGAAAAACAAATAATAGAATATGTGATGAAACATCAATGGTTGAAATATGAGCTCAGAGGAGCTAAACTATATGATACCAATCGCTGGGATGGGTTATATGACTTTAATGATTAAGATACGCTCAGATGGGCTAAAAGATGTAAATCCAACCATTAGGCTAGACCATTTGATATAGATGATTGAGGTAAGCTTGGAGGATCTGAATATTATGAACTCAATCTTTGAGACAGACTCGAAGGAGATGGATGATATGGTATCAAGGAGTGAAAACCCTATTGTGAACTCAAATGAGCTAAGCAATCTCAAACATAAGACTTTTAGCATTGCATTAGCTCAAGGGAGTTGAATGAGTCTTATTCAAAATATTGTTATGATGGATAACCTATGATTGAGAATCTAGGCTATTACTATTGAGAGACATATGAGTTAAGACACACGATATAATGGTTATGAGTGAGATTGGTATCTAGTTATAAGCCTACAAGTGAGCTACTTATTGAGTGTACTTTTATACTCCTCCATGTTGCTCTTCTTTTTTAAGTGGTACCTAAGCTTCCACATCTAGTGATGAGGACATAACAAAGCTAAGGGGTTATGAGGCCATGGAGCTTAGAACTCTAGAATGTATATTTTGAATGTACATGAAAGATCATACTATAGATTCCACTATAAATTTATCGAGATACTAAGAGTTATTTAAATAAATTGAGTTGACCTTGTTCATTATTCCTTCATAGTGGCCCTTTGATAAGTGATGATAAATGTGACTCATTACTGTTGGTAAGGGCATACAAATAGGAGCCCACAAAACAAGGCAACATATTGAAATAGCCTCCAATCAAGCAAAATGAGTCCTAACAAATAAATACAAAAAGCTTAGTCACAAATACCCAGAGAGACAGATTTTCTTTAGTAATTATCAATATTCCTAACATAGCTTTCAAAGTAATGGCAATGGGTAATAGTTTTGATATAATTGGTAGCAACAGATATAAATGATAATTGTTCTTTAAACATTTAAAAATGGCAACAATTCATAAGGCCAAAGGTATAAATTAGTTCTGTGCCGCAGATTCTTTTGGCTGAACCAATGACTAAAACAATATCATTTATTAATAAAAATGGACAACCATACCAATGAAGATGGATTGAGCAAACCCAATTTTCAAACTACACTCGTCTGTCGGTTTGGTTTTCTTGAGTTTCAACCATTTTGGGTTTATAACATGCCAATTTCTTATCTTCAAAGTTTCAATTTACCAAGAAACAAGCCAAATTAAGGAAATTTTATTCATTATGGGCACAGCAAAATGGTTGCCTACAGGTTCAAAATCTGTTCGCCCCTATCCTAATAAGCATAGTTCCCTCAAATTGAGATTGATACTCACAAGAAAGAGAAAAATGAGACTCCCAATCATGGACACAATGCTTCTTTACAATCATATATTTTCTACAGTTCCAGCATCAGACTGAACCAAATAAAAGGATTACAAACAAACTTCATCAATAAGACATTAGATAGCTCAGATGCATCCAGAAATGACAATAGTCAAACCCTCTTTTTGGAACCGTATTTCAAATCAGAACGGATTTCAAAACATTTCATGGCCTAATTCATTATTACCTAAAACTAATCTGTTTTCTCTCGATTTTCCAGTCTGCAAGAGAGCTGATGTTTGTTGACGGAAAATAGTTTTTATGATTTACAATTACAAGATATAATTTTAGAATAGTTATTTTCTTTTTATTTCTTCTAACCATCAAGACAAGGAATTTCATTTATGGTAAGTAGAAATCCATTAGAGTGCAAAAAAGAAAACCCCCATCTTATTCCTCCCAACTTTTCCAGTTCCACCTTTATTCAAGATTAGCAAACGTGTAAGCCTTGTCAAATCAAATATTATGAATTTAAGAAAAGGATATGATATAAAAACAAATTAAAGCGAAATTACCAGATAAATTTATCCACTAAAACAGATTACTAGAGGAGTAAACCCAATTAATCTTTGCTTGTGTTCGAGCTTTTTAGGAATTGGTTCATGTAAGTTTTCGAATACTATACCATCCTGTATGAGATAAAGGATTACAAAAAATGAACGCTAATTCTCAGTATCCAATCGGTTGCCAAAAAGTAAACAATTCAATTACGTAGAACTTCAGTAGTATAAATTAACAAAAACACAGGAGCAATTGAATCCAACGAAAGTATATACAGCAAACAAAATAAATAATAACGCATTTTTGATCTTTTAATTTGTGTTTTCAAGTGAGAAAAAAGATAGAGATCGAGATTGGGAGAATACCAGTAACAACAAGGGAGTATAAAATCGGTACAAGATGAACGGCGACGGCGGCAGCAGTTCACGGGAGAGAGGCGGCGGCGGCAACAATGAGCTGCTGAAATGGAGGAGGAGCCGGCGTGAAGAAGAATAACAAGTAGAATTGGAGCAGGGATGAAAGATTAGGGTTTTCGCCATTTCTTTTATTCATTTTTATTTTATTTTACAAATTTGTTTTTTCTTTAAAAAAAAAAAAAAAAAAAAAAAAAAAAAAAAAAAACTGGGCTCAGGTTTCTTTAAAATATATATATATATATATATTATAATAATAATAATAATAATTCAATAATACATTTTAACTTAATTTAATATATATTTTAATAAATAATAAATAATCCAAACAAATCAAACCAATTCAACCGATCTAAAATTTTAAAGGTATTAACGTTTACTTTTGAAAGTTTATAAGTATTTTCGAAACATGATGCAACGGTCGCCATTCCTAACGGGTGCCTGGCATCAACAGCTACCACAGAATGCTCGTCCGACCAGAGAGGCCCTGGAGGTGTGCGAACTGATTGGTGGGTCTATAATTGCACGTGTGAACCGTGTGCAGGGAAATTAAGTACACATCCAAATTGCCCGTTAGGATAGCCGTCGTGGGAAAATGGACTGTTATGACAGGTCTCATTCATGAAATTGTATATGTTACCCCAACCGTGAGATCATTTACTGAGTCTTTCTTAAAATACTCAAGCCACGTGATACTTATATTTCAGGTAAAGGCAAGGCTCCCTGAACAACTGACGATGACATCGCAATTTGAGACCATGACACAAGCTAGAATACGATGTTTTTAATTTAAATGTTTATTTAAATTTATGCTTTAAGAAAAGTTTAAATGAAGTATTTCCGCGTTCAATGTTCATATATATATATATATATATATATATATATAATAGTGACCTTAGATTAAGTAAAAAATTTAGGGTCGTTACATTTTAGGTAAAGGAAAAGCTCCCATGCACGAATAACAGTAAACGCTAGAAATGTCATGAAAGTCGGGATAGATTATGATAGCCCAGTAAAACATTCAAAGTATTTATTGTTAACTTCCGCATATCTAATTAAAACATTCAAAGGATTAACACGACCATTGTTCTGGGAAGATGAGGGCGAGCTCAATGAGTTTATTATGGTTTTAGAATGTGTAATAACAGTGTCGGCAAGGATGAATTTAAGGAAAACGATAACGTCGGAAAATCTCACGTTTTTGCAAGTAGATAATGTCTTAGAACGCTATGGAAGAGAGGACTAACGAGCCAGAGAATACCTTGATGCACACGAGTGATTACTATCAAACAGTGTCGTAGCTTTGCCCGTTAAGAGGATGAACTAATTGTCAATACAATTCTCTGTGCGCAAATTCGAACCTTAGTAAGTACAAATGGAAATGGAAGGGCATAGGCGGATCGCCATACAAGTCATGGATAACACTCGATCGTCAAGATACAACCAACATTGGTTAGGCAACCATAGCACTATGTTTAAAAATAGCTAGGCTTTCTCTTTCGGGATTCCCCTCAAAACTTGAAAACACGTCTGCTACAAAAAGGTTTTCACACCATTTCGTTTCTTTCTCCAATCGATGTGAGACCCCACCAAATCCACCCCTCTTCGAGGCCCAGCGGCACACCACTTTGTGTCTACCTTCAGGGAACCGCCTCCTCACTGGCACATCGTCCGGTTTCTGGCTCTAATACCATTTGTAACGACCCTAGTCCACAACCAGCAAATAAAATAAAAGGTTTTCACACCATTTCGTTTCTTTCTCCAATCGATGTGCGACCCTAACCCACAGCTAGCAGACATACTGTCCTCCTAAGTATTAATTTTTTTTTTTTTAATTTAACTATAAAATTATTTTTTTAGAAATAAATTAATATAAAAAATGAATGTTATTTTTATTAATTAGGGTGATGGATAATAGAGGAACATGACAATTAAGTAAAAGGTTGTCTGTGGAACACGCAAAGGACAACCTGTACTGTCGTCCCTCTTCATTTGACTCTGTCTACTGTCTCATAATTCCTATAACCTATCTCCTACCAACATTTTTAAACAATATTTAATTTATTTTAATTTTAATTTCTATTTTCTTATGCGATAAACTTGATTATATAACTCGAAAATAAATCTTAAAAATACGACTTAAAAAAGACGTGTTTATATGACTCGAGAACTCTATTAATTGGGATGGAATGATAAAAGTTGAAAAAAAATCGAGTCAATTTGCGAGTTGACTTTTTTTGGTTAGGTCAACCTGACCAACCCGAAAATAAAGTTACGATCCAACAATTTCTTATCTATTTTTTAGATTTATTACGAAAATTAAAAATATTTAATATTTGAGTTTTATAAGATTTAAATTATTGTCACAATTGCACTTGGATAGTAGCAGACTTGCTATTGTGCGACACTCAGTTCCCAGCAACAAGTGAGTTAAGTCTATTCGTTCTTGCGTCGTCTACGACCAAGCGACGTGTGCTCGAACCTCTGGTCCCGATTCAAGAAGAAAGTTTTAGAAAACGGGGTAGAGAGATTTCAAAAGAGAGTTTTGAAAGTAAGATTTGAGAAATTGAAATCGGTGTTATATGAAAATGTAAGCAAAAGGGAACAACAACGGCTTACGAGAAGTTCTGTAACGGCCCAGATCAACCGCTAGCAGATATTGTTCTCTTTGGGCTTTCCCTTTCGGGCTTCCCCTCAAGGCTTTAAAACGCATCTGTGAGGAGAAGGTTTCCACACCCTTACAAATGATGGTTTGTTCTACTCCCCCAACCAATGTGAGGCATCACAATCCACCCCCCTTCGGGGCCCAGCGTCCTCGCTGACACTCTTTCCTTCCTCCAATCGATGTGGGACTGCCCCTAAATCCACCCTCTTTTGGGGCTCAGCATCCTTACTGATACACTGCCTCATATCTACCCCCCTTCAGGGAACAACGAGAAGACTGACACATCGTCTTGTGCCTGACTTTGATACCATTTATTGTGATGTCCCACATTAGTTGGGGAGGAAAACAAACCATCATTTATAAGGGTGTGGAAACCTTCCCCTAGCAGACGCGTTTTAAACCCTTGAGGGGAAGCTCGAAAAGTAAACCCCAAAGAGGACAATATCTGCTGGCGGTTGATCTAAGATAAAAGCATGAAAAAGGGGTTTGGAACGGGTATGCAAAAAAGGGGTTTGGAACGGGCATGCAACCTTACAAATAATAATAATAATAATAAAATTTTGACGAAGCTAGACGAATTATATAATTTCTAACTTAATTTTAAATAAATTATTTCCTATACAAATTTAAAAATATGGATTAATTTTTATATATGAATAATATTTTAATAATTTAATTAAAAAATAATTGATCTGAAATTATTTGAATCATTGAATTGCATTAAAAAAAAAAATTAAAATCTTGGCCAAAATAATTTATAAAATTTTAAATATATTATATTTTTTGTCTGGAGTTTGGATTTACTTACAAGGATTAAAATAGGTTGGTAACTTGGTAAAAAGTTGGTAAAAATTATTTAGAATTATATTTAATTAAAGAAATGCTTACATCACATGTGATGTAAAAATACTTTATTTTTAAAAAATAGGTTATATTATTGTTATTATTATTATTATTATTATTATTATTATTATTATTATTTCCACAAAATATGGACCATTTTTCAATTATGTTAGGGAAATATTAATGTTGTATCTTAATAATGCTAAAAGAATCTTTTTTTTAGATTCGATAAATAATTTAAATATTTATTGACATTTATTAATATTTAAGACGGTAATAAATGTTTTATGAATATGACGTCATAAGTTTAATTTAAAAAATGAGTAATTATCAAAATTCAAAAATATTTTTACCATTAGTGGTAAAATTTCAAAATTACCTCTTGATTTTTAATTTTTTTTACAAATTTAAAAACGCTTTTATTTATAATATAAAAAAAAAAAAAAAAAAAAAAAAAAAAAAAACTTGAAAATCGTTCGTGCCCACGGTAAATGTTGGGTAGCTAAGTGCAGAGCCAATAACTGCTGAAAGCATCTAAGTAGATGAATACTCTCTTATTCCGACTTTCCCAGAGCCTTCGGTAGCACAGTTGAGACAGCGATGGGTTCTCTGCCACTACGGGGATGGAGCGACAGAAGTTTTGAGAATTCAAGAGAAGGTCACGGCGAGATGAGCCGTTTATCATCACGATAGGTGTCAAGTGAGAGTGCACTGATGACGTTTTCAAAAATATCCATGAACTTTTATAAAAAAAAAAAAAATTAATATATCCTTAAATTTGTAGGAAAAGAAAATTAAAAATTTGGAGATAATTTATGAGGTGCGGAAATGGTAAGATCTATGGCACAAGAAGAAGGGGTTGATCCGTATCATTTTAACTCGGTTCTGACTTCTCTATTTTTTTTTAATAATACCCAGTTGGGTTATTTTCCTACCCGTATCAAATAGAACATGCTGAGTCAAATCTTCTTCATGTAAAACTTACTTTATTTAGATCGGAAAAATCGTACCGTTTTATGAAACCGTGTGCTATGACTCGAATCCTTAGTCAATCCCGAGCAGTTGACAATTAAATCCAATTTTGTCCATTATTTTCATTTTCGTACCCGTAATAGTGCGAAAAGAAGGTAAAAACTTTTTTTTAATATTTTTGAAATAAAGGTTAAAAGTGTTAATAATACTCTCAAAATTTTACTAATGTTTTTTAACATAATACTGTTGTTTAAAAAATTGAAAAGTATTAATGAAATCTTTATATTTTTTTATAAATTATAAATTTTTTTTTATTAAAATGTTTGAAAATTAATTTTTATTTATTTTTTATTTATTTTTTATCGTAAAAAAATAGTGTTAAAATTCCAATTTTGCCCCTATCTCTTTCTGAAATTCCTATTTAAATGATTCATACAAATCTCCGTCTTCTTCATCTCCGACAAAAATTTCAGGGAACAAAAAAAGCTTTGATTTCTTCAACAATGGCGGGCGGCTAGGCGAGAGAATCCTGCTGGAGAAGCAGGGCACGTGCAAGGCACGTGCTTTATCATTCCATTCGCACCCTCCTCTGCACGTGCTCTCTCTCTCCAACATGCCTCTCTCGCTCTTACAAACAAGAGAGAGAAATTACCCAAACTCTTCAATCTTTTCTCAATGCATTTTCTTTTTCCTATTATTTTTTAGAATATTATGTTTCAATTTGTACGAGAATTCAAATTTTTTAATTTTTAATATTTTAATTATCAGAGACTCGAGCATCCATCGCTTGACCGTAGGCATGCAAGAAGGAATTGACTTAACTCACTTGTTGCCGGAAAATCAGTGCAGCATAATCGCAAGTCTGCTGCCATCAAAAGTGGATTGTGACAAGTGGGTCGAGACATTTTTTTAGACTAAATCCAATTGTTTTGGTTCGAATTTTTCAACTTGAACGACCGTGTTAAATGATGAACTCAATTCAACCCTCATCTCAATCCAACCCTCAACTTGAACGACCATGTAAACATCATTAGAAATTTGAGCATCATCTCTGCCATTTCAAAGATTTCAAGCAATTCTTGTGGTAGATTGCATTCGAACCATTCAATCAAGTTTTGATAAGGTTTGATCGTGGAGTGACCCAGTTTAGAACCAAGTTCAAAATCTTGTTTCTAGATTTTTTTTATCCGTAATCTAATTCTAACCTTATCTCTTGGTTGATCTGAATTTTGTATAAGGAGATGTTAATTTCTTTGATTTCAGGGATCTGGATTTTCAAAAGCTTGAATCGATGGGTTAAGGATTATGTTAAGAATGAGATAGAAAATATAATTGGGAAGGTGTGTATTATCATTGATATTGATATCCTTTAAATAGGATACAAACTGGTACAAATGAAAAAAATATAAAATAATTAAATACCAGAATAAAATAAAATATACTATAAATCTAACCATAAATGGAAGAATATTAAGATATAATATCTAGGATATATTCCATAAATAATATATCTCAACACTCCCCCTCAAGTTGGAGAGTGTATGTTAATCACGTCCAACTTGTCTTTAACTTGTCTTTACGGTAGGTCAATAACACCCAAGTTGTCTTTCACTCTTGTCTTCTCAGTAATGAAAATATCCGTAAAAAAAATAGACCGCCTTTGATTGGTTTGCATTTTTAGACTTTCAAGAAATTATTGAATTTTCAAGAAAGATGCAAGACTCAGAAGTAGACCGCCTTTGATTGGTTTGCATTTTTAGACTTTCAAGAAATTATTGAATTTTCAAGAAAGATGCAAGACTCAGAAATAGACCGCAATGATTGACTCGAGGATTGGTAACTTGTCCCATTTAATTTGATTTGGAACAAGTGAATATCCTCCCTGATCACTTCTCGGTCCATGCATAAATGCTTTAAAAATAGACTGCAATGATTGACTCGAGGATTGATAACTTGTCCATTTAATTTGATTTGGAACAAGTGAATATCCTCCCTGATCACTTGTTGGTCCATGCATAAATGCTTTAGTGGATAATGACACCAAGATCGGTGCTTTGGATCACTTGAGAGGCTGTGAAGGAAAATACGAACATCTTGAATATGTCACCTTAGAGCTTGGTGAGAAATTTGAAGATGCTTATAACGTATTCTTGATATTAGATGATTGACGATGGTAAAGACTTCACTGATTGGTTAGGGTTTGGCTTTAGGTAATACTCCCCTTGGACTCAGAGTCCAAGGGGGTATTAGGAATACCACGATCGATGCTTTGATATTAGGAATATCAAGATCGGTGCTCTGATACCATGTTAAGAATGAGAAATAGAAATAGAATTGGGATTGAGAGTAATGAATAGGCTTGCCTCACATTAGGTAATGGAGACATCATCAATATGTTAGATCTCACCGTTTTATAAGACTGATTGAGCCCCATGAGCAATTGCATCAACTTGTCTTCTTCGCGTTGATCAATATGTATTTGACGTTGATTACAGGTAAATTGTGTGAACACTGCAATAAAAGTGGTCATACAATTAATGAGTGTCGAATTCTTAAGTTTCACTGTAAGTTTTGTGATAGAAGGGGCCATACAGAAGATCGGTGTCGACAGAAAAATAATTCTGGAAGGACAAGACAAGACAATCAACACAATAACCGTGGATATCGATCATCTGCAAATATGGCCGATGTTTCACAGTTGAATACAGAAGAACAGTCACCTAATTCCATTCCAAATTTTTCTTCTGAGCAATTACGACAGATATCACAAGCCTTATCTGCAATCAATCATCACCCTTCTGGTAATTCTGACAATCACATCAATGTTGCAGGACTTGGCTACGGGGAAGATGATTGGCTCGGGTAAACAATTTGGAGGTCTCTATCATATTTCTTCATTTCCAATCAAATTAAATGGAGCAAATTATCAATCCTGGAGTAAATCAGTTATGCATGCTCTTATTGCCAAGAAGAAAATTGGCTTCATTGATGGCACAATTGAGGAACCGTCCCAAGATGCAAATTCAACCGAATTCGAACTCTGGAATCAGTGCAACAGTATGATAATATCTTGGTTAACTCATTCCGTTGAAGCAGATATCGCTAAAGGCATTATTCACGCCAAGACAGCTCATCAAGTGTGGGTTGATCTTCACGATCAATTCTCACAAAAGAATGCTCCAGCAATTTTTCAAATACAAAACTCGATAGCAACGATGTCACAAGGAACCATGGCACTGTCAACATATTTCACCAAGCTCAAAGCACTCTGGGATGAACTGGAAGCGTACCGCACACCTTCCCAATTATATTTTCTATCTCATTCTTAACAGATTATGATTGCTTTATCAGATAAGCACAAAAGATATAGATTATCTGATTGAAATGAAACCTTTACGTCTATAACGAGCTCAAATGGGCTAATAGAACTAGACTAGAAGTAAGGTCATTTCCCTATTTTTTCGACACCTTGCAAGAACTATTGAGAGTTGGCCGGTTGAACTATTTTGAATCACGAATCGTCGCGTGGATATAGAGTAAAAAGGACAGTAAAAGTTT
Organism: Cucurbita pepo subsp. pepo; assembly: GCF_057944985.1. NCBI lineage: Eukaryota > Viridiplantae > Streptophyta > Magnoliopsida > Cucurbitales > Cucurbitaceae > Cucurbita > Cucurbita pepo. The sequence continues at coordinate 1,253,763 of NC_141815.1, read as the reverse complement.
TTTCAATTTGTAATACGAGGAACATGAACAAAGATTCATAAAACTGACACCAAAGGTATTAAAAGTACGAAATAATATCTGTGGAGTCGATGTTAAAATAGTTTACAAAATAACACAAGTTTCGAGGAAACGACAATTAAAATAATATTTAAAATGATAAGTGAGGGAAATGACTCGATCTAAGGGCACGTCCTACAATTGCATGGCTCTACATGCTCCTGCCATCAACAATGATCTATTCTCCAACTCGATGTCGTAATTGCTGCCATGAACAAGGCATCATAGGAAGATAGTGCCACAGTTCGTTGTTGCTGAGATTGTCAAGAGATCACCTTTTCGTTGAGATAAAATGTCATTCCTGCAGTGTTTTTTCTATCGTTAATGTCTCCAGCTAAATCACTATAGGTAAAACAGACTGATTCTTCAGAACCTTGCCCTTTTTGATACTTTAGCCTGTAGTTTGTGGTTTCCTTCCCGTAGAAAAGAATGTTAACTGCTTGATGATGCATTATAGTAAGCTTTTTTACGTACCCACTCACGTTTCAGCAGCATATGAAAGGTTCGGATGAGTATGAGTCAAGTACCTCAGACTTCTGATGACGCGGCTATACTCGGTGAAATTCGTCAAGCTTCCTTCAACATCTTTCCCGAGTTGTAACATACTCGGTTGCACTTTACCATCTTAAATTGTTGCAACACTTTCTTAGCATAGGTTGATTGCTTTAGCATGATACAATCTTTTCTTTATTCCACTTCAATATCGAGGTAGTATGTGAGTAACCGAAGATCAATCATCTCAAATTCTTTCATCATTTGCTCATTAATCACGTTGATACTGTAATGACCCAGATCCACTGCTAGCAGATATTGCCTTTTTTGGTATTTCCCTTTCGGGCCTGAAGGTTTCCACACACTTATAAATGGTGGTTTGTTCTTCTCCCCAACCAATGTGGGACATCACAATCCACCCCCCTTCGGGGTTCAGCGTCCTCGCTGGCACTCTTTCCTTCCTCCAATCGATGTGGGACTGCCCCCAAATCCACCCCCTTTTAGGGCCCAACTTCCTTACTGGCACACCGCCTTGTGTCTACCCCCTTCGGGGAACAGCGAGAAGGCTGGCACATCGTCCGGTGTGTGGCTCTGATACCATTTGTAATGACCCAGATCCACCGCTAGCAGATATTATCCTCTTTGAGCTTTCCCATTCAAGCTTCCCCTCAAGGCTTTTAAACGCGTTTGCTAGGGGAAGGTATCCACACCCTTATAAATGGTGGTTTGTTCTCCCCAACCAATGTGGGACATCACAGATACCTTCCACACTTGTACCAGTGACGATCAAGTCGTTAATGTACACGCCAGCTATGAGTGTTTTAGCTCATTATTTCTTGTATACAATGCTTATTCTTACGAGCACTTCATGAAGTTTAAACTCTTTAAATTATTGTCCAAGGCGTATGTTCCATGCCTTCGGTGCTTGTCGTAAACCGTAGTTTACTTTTGACAACTTGTGCATTTAGGGTTTTTCGATTTTGATAACGAAACGTTCAAGCTGAGCTACAAGGGCAAAATTCAACTTTACAGCTAGCCATAAGAAGAGAATATTCTTAGAATCAAAATTCAAGTGATGAAGCAACTATTTTAGTATCTTCATGTGTTCCAATAAATCTACCCAAAGATTTCTTTGAACGGTTGTAATATTAAATTTTAGAACTTTAGATATAAGTGAGTGTTTAGGGTTATTGGGAGTGAATCCCAGCTAATTTAGAGAATGATCATGGGTTTATAAAGTGAGGAATACTATCTCCATTGGTACGATGCCTCATGAGAGCTTGAGGCCTTATGAGAGTTTATGCTCAAAGTGAACAATATCATACCATTGTAGAGAGTCGTGATTCCTAATATGGTATCAGAGCCATGCCCTAAACTTAGCCATGTCAAAAGTGACTAAAGTGTCGAACAAAAGGTGCACCCATGCCCTAAACTTAGCCATGTCAAAAGTGACTAAAGTGTCGGTGAGTCCCACATTGGCTGTACTTTGTTTGGGGGTTCGGGGGAGGATTGTTAAAAATTATTGGGAGTGAGTCCCACATTGGCTAATTTAGGAAGGAGGCGATGTGTTCATACTGCCTGTGCAGGTTTTGATTTGAAGATAATTGTGACTCTCCCTTCACTCCGGCCGGACCACCCTATTTCTTCTTTCTCCTTGCCTTTCACTCCCCGATGGAACAAGGTAAAGCTCCTTCACCCATTTATTCAAGCACAAGGTAAATCAGCTTCGCTAATTCACCCACCTATTCTTTTCAGTCGAGAGAAAGAAAGACTCACAACCACGTACCAAAGCGGCTTCGCTCCTTTCCTTTCCAGTCGAGTAAATTCATTCAATTCGAACCCTCTATTCCCTAAACTACTGAACCTTTACAGTGGGGGTAAAAGCAAAGAGGGATAAGGGACATCATCAAGTTCACGCAATGGAATTGAAGCAGCTTTACAAAGTTGGAGAGGGGCCGAGGAAAAGAGCTGATCTTTCTTTCCTTCTAGTTCATCGCTAGAATCTTTAGTTGAGTCTTTACTTCCTTTTCTTGATGATCAATTCTTGTTGAATGAACCGTAAAGCTTACTATTCAGGATCATGGATGTTTCATTTTCTTCCTATTCAGGATCATGGATGTTTCATTTTCTTCCTATTCAAGATCATGGATGTTTCATTTTCTTCCTCCTATCACTGTTTCTAGTGCACTTTGTTCGAGAGAATGATTGTTAAGAATTATTGGGAGTGAGGTCCTTTGGTACGAGGTCTTCTGGGAAAGCTTAGCAATATTTTCCCAATATCATACCACCCTAGGAGTAGTTTTACATACAAAATATATTTATTTACTTATTTTTGGTAATAAAGAAAATAATAAAAATGAAAACTATGCAATAAAAAGAATTTAAAAACTATTTTTAAAAAATTTAATAATAAATGGAAAAAAAAAACAAAATTATAGTAAAATACAAATACTTTGATCCACCTACCATTAATTAAATGAGTGAAATATTGTTGGTGTTTTACTGAAATATGACACACAAAAATAACAGCAATCTAAGTCTGTCAAACAAAACAAAATTGCTAAACTGCTTTAGTTCAAATATAAAGATAGAGAGAGCATCACACAAGCAACACTAGTAACATAACCAGTCACACATTCCAAGCTACACTTGTTCCTTGAATGCATAAATTTAATCCTCTTCCTCTCCCTCGTTCTCGGCAATGTTGAAGTACCTGAGTTCGTAAACGTTCCTATCTTTGTTCGCAGCAATCACTCGTAGCCAATCCCGAACGTTGTGTTTCTTCAGGTACTTCTTCGTCAAGTACTTCAGATACCTAACCCGACAAGACACATGATAAAATCAGTCATGGATGCTAAATGCCAGAAGAACAATTGAGAAACTAATGTAATTCAGATACTAAATTTCTACAGCTGCCCAAGACATCGCTTAGCAAACGTCACGGATGATTAAATAGGTTACGTGTGATTAGTGAACTAGAATTCTCCTATCATGAAGACGTTCCTCTATTATTCCGTGTTTGAATGAAGATATCATTGAAAGCAGAAACATAGATATAAAAATATCAGTCAATCCACATCAATCAACTCCAAAACCGTTTACAACAATGTGCACAAATTAGCCCCGAATGACAACAATGTGCACGAATTAGCCCCGAATGACAACAATGTGCACGAATTAGCCCCGAATGACAACAATGTGCACGAATTAGCCCCGAATGACAACGATGTGCACGAATTAGCCCCGAATGACAACGATGTGCACGAATTAGCCCCGAATGACAACGATGTGCACGAATTAGCCCCGAATGACAACGATGTGCACGAATTAGCCCCGAATGACAACGATGTGCACGAATTAGCCCCGAATGACAACAATGTGCACGAATTAGCCCCGAATGACAACAATGTGCACGAATTAGCCCCGAATGACAACAATGTGCACAAATTAGCCCCGAATGACAACAATGTGCACAAATTAGCCCCGAACGACAACAATGTGCACAAATTAGCCCCGAACGACAATAATGTGCACGAACTAACCCCGAATGACAACAATGTGCACAAACTAACCCCGAATGACAACAATGTGCACAAACTAACCCCGAATGACAACAATGTGCACAAACTAACCCCGAATGACAACAATGTGCACAAACTAACCCCGAATGACAACAATGTGCACAAACTAACCCCGAATGACAACAATGTGCACGAATTAACGCATTGGCAAAAATGAGCATATTGAGCTGAATAATTGATTCTGAAGAACGAATCACTAGGCACAGTATTCTATTTCTATTTGTGCCTCATATTCAAAAATAAACATAACAAGCTCAGAGGGTTCAGCAAGTAGTCTAAATAATTAAATTACTAGCACGGTGTATTTTTTAATCTATGTAGAACAACTTTCATTGAGAAACATGAAAGAATACAAAGGGCATAAAAAAACAAAGACTACAAGTAAAATAAGACCTAGCAAATAATTACAGAAGTAAATCGTTACCGACGTCCAAAGAGAAACATTTAATCTCACATAGGTCCAAAGATTAGAAGACTCCCTCTCAATCCATCTAATGATTTTATTATCTCGCCCTCCATAAACCTCACTACAAAGTGCACAACACTCCAACTTCCATACAAAACTTCCCTTCTGTCAAAACAGAAAATATAAGAGGAACTCCTCGAACATTTCACTAAAATCCCTATAACGGGTCAGCTGAAGGCCAAACACAACAAGAATAAGTTCTAGACCGACCAAGCATAATCACAATTCCAGATCAAATGATACAGGTCTTAACAGAAAAGTCCAACAAAGAAGGAAACTTCCTTCAGAGCCTATCCAAGGTATTGATGCTTCCATGGATGAGATGCCAAACAAAGAACTCAAACCTTTTTTGGGATTTTCACCTTCCAAAGAATTGAAAAATTAACTCCCTAGCAGGATAAAGGTCCAATAAATAATGGAGGAAAGAATAAGAAGCAAAGCCCTCATAAGGGTTAGGGCTCCAGAAACGAACATCACTCAACCCTATATAAGATCAAAATCTCCAATTAAAGAAAGAAGAACCATGATATCCATTGTTTCCCTATCTATCAGCAGTCGACAGAACCCAAACAAAAGAGAGAACGAGCCCCCTACGTAAACAACGACTGATATGAGAGTAAAGGGGAACAACCAAGCAATTTTCCAATATGACCAAACAGCCTATTGTATCCCAAATTTAAAAATAAAAAAAAAAACAGAAAACTACCAAAATATTACATTTAGAGCTCTCACAATGATGTAATAACAATTCCTCATGTCGACACTCAGAATTCTAAAGATGGAATTAGTGCATTTTATTCAATTTCATTACACAAAACAAAGATAGAACATAACAAGCCTAGTTCTAGAATCAATTTATTCAGCCGTCATGTCAATTCTCAGAGTTCTACAAGTACAAATGAAATATAGTCCATACAATAAATTTCATTAGAAAGAACAAATATCAAACATACCAACCCCAACTTTCCCCTTAATATAACAAATCCAAAATATACCAGGGAAGAATCAAGATGCATCATACCGATTATCCTTAAAATAACTCATACTTGAAACATTCAAAACACTAACAGGTAACAAATCTCCAACCTTTTCAAATTTCTAACTCGCAGCCATAAACACAGTACAAACTTATACACAACCTAGTTCAAAATACAACTTCTGAGAGGAGATTGGCCACAACATTGATGTAAAACAAATCGGTTATTCAAATGGAGGAAAATTACCTCTTGGAGAAGTTGCTATCAGAAGTGACAGTAATTTTACTCTTCTCACGAGTAACAGACACGGCATCGCCAAGAGCACCAGCCTTGCCTCCGACTTTAATCCTCTCCAGAAGAAACTTCTCCAGCGAAGCAATGTCCATAATCTTATCTTCCACCGGCTTCGTACAGTCGATTGTGAAGGTTACTCCCTTCTTCTTCCCCTTGGAGCCAGCTGCACCTCCTCGACTCATTTTCGATAACAAAAACTGTGCAATCAGAAAGAAAAACCCATGAATTGATGCCTAAAACGACCATATTCGGATCAAGATATCAAGATATCAATATATGAGAAAGAGAAAGTGAGAATACCAGTTGCTGAGGATTCCGATATGACGGCCACCGGTGAAGCGCAGCTAGGGTTTTAAATATATAGGAACAACTTGGGCCGCCAATTGATTCCATGGATTGGGCTTTCCATATAAAAAATTTTAGGTGGGCCGTTAGTTTACCCATTTAAAAAATATATTAAAAATAAATAAATATATATACATATACATATAATATATATATGTACATATATACACATACACATATATAATATATAACATATACATATACATATATATAATATACATACATACATATATATGTATATACATATACACATATACACTTATATACATATACATATATATATAATATATATATGTATATGTATATGTATATGTATATATACACACATATACACCATACACATATTATATGTAACGACCCTAAATTTCCACATACTCAGAGTCGCTACTAACGTCTCATGCTCATCTATAATGCGGAAATATAACTCTTACATGAATATAACTGATAACGTAAACTTCAAAAAAAAAACGTTTAAAACAACTTCTTCTCTGGAAAACACAGCCATGGTCTTACGTGTTTAAATATGAAATACTGAAATTTAGAGAAAACAAAAACAAATACAAAATAATTTAAAACAATGAAATGCAAAACAACCTATTCTAACTTAAGACTAGAAATTCAAATATGAGTCTACCCTATGCACGTGCCACAGTCTCTGTTAGAATTGGTCAATCCATTAGAATAGCTTGAAGTTAGTCATGCCATAAGAATAGGCTTACTTCGTTAGTTTCCTATGAAATCGGATCTATTAGTTAATCTTTTGCCAATATAAATAGAATATGTCCTCAATAGTGTGAGGCACAGTTTTGCATAAACTTGATATGGTATCAGAGCCGAAATAAGATCCACGAGATCCATAGCCTCTGCTGTTAGACATGTCAATCCCAAACAACACAATGTCTTCTCCGTCGATCAGTCAGGTGATTAGTGTTAAGCTTACACAAGAAAATTATCTACTGTGGTCTACCCAAATCCTTCCCTACTTGCGTAGCCAAAACCTTGTTGGTTTTGTGGATGGATCCATGCCTGCACCAAGCCAGACGATCGCCGTTGAACCAAGTGAAGAAACAGGCAATCGCAAAATTATCATCAACCCTGAGTTCACAGTCTGGTACCCCCAGGACCAGCTGGTACTCAGCCTCATCAACTCATCAGTCACTGAGGAGGTTCTCAGCACGATGGTTGGAATCACCACTGCACGAGAAGCCTGGATTACGCTGGAGCGACAATTTGCTTCCACATCTCGAGCAAGAGCAATGCAGATCCGTATGGAACTCTCTACTATCCAGAAAAAGGACATGACAATTGCTGACTACTTTCGTAAAGTAAAACATCTTGGTGATACACTTGCTGCCATTGGCAAGCGAATAGAGGATGAAGAACTCATCGCCTACATGCTGCAAGGACTTGGTCCAGATTATGATCCTCTAGTCACAAGCATTACAACCAGAACAGATGTATACACTGTCAGCGACGTGTATGCTCACATGCTGAGCTATGAGATGCGGCACTTGCGTAAGGGTACATTTGAGCAACTTTCATCTGCTAACAATGTCAATAGGATATCCATTCGTGGAGGTGCCAATGGAGGTCGAGGTAGTCGCGGTCGTAGTCGTCAGTTAAATAGTGGTCATGGACAATCAAGGCGTACTGTGAACAATCCTGGACGTCAACCATCAAAGACACAAAGCAGCTCAGGCATTGTCTGTCAGATTTGTGGTAAGCCCAATCACGATGCTTTGCAATGCTGGCACAGATTTGATCAGGCATATCAAGCCGAAAATAATCTCAAACAAGCAGCTTTGGCAACAAGTGGATACACTAGTGACACAAACTGGTATGTTGACACTGGAGCCACAGATCATATCACCAATGACCTAGAGAGGCTTACCACCAGAGAACGCTACACTGGCACCGACCAAATTCAGGTTGCAAATGGCGCAGGTTTGTCTATCTCTCATATTGGGAATTCATTAATTTCTGGTTCATCTCTTGTTCTGAAACATATCCTATATGTTCCTAAAATCAATAAGCACCTAATTTCAGTACAAAGACTAGCATCTGATAATAATGCTGTTGTAGAATTTCACCCAAACTATTTTTTGGTTAAGGACCGAGTCACGAAGAAACTCCTGCTCCACGGTAGATGTAAGAATGGCCTATACGTTCTACCGCATAATTTCAGTCAAGCCTTGCTGACAGCCAAACTTTCGAAAGAACAATGGCACAGAAGGCTAGGGCACCCTGCATCTCCAATTACCATTAGAATTCTACAAGATAATAATTTAGCTATAGATACTAATATTCCCTCTTCCTCAATTTGTAATGCTTGTCAATTAGGGAAAGCACATCAATTGCCATTTGGTTCTTCTCAGCATGTATCTACAGCACCCCTTCAATTAATTCACACTGATGTATGGGGTCCATCCATTGCGTCAGTAAATAATTCCAAATATTATGTTTCCTTTGTTGATGATTTTAGTCGTTATGTTTGGATTTACTTTCTGAGATGCAAATCTGATGTTGAGTCTGTGTTCCTTCAATTTCAAAAACATGTTGAAACTATGCTAAATACCAAAATTCGCTCCGTCCAATCAGATTGGGGGGGTGAATACCATCGGTTACACAATTATTTCAAATCCACAGGCATTGAACATCATATCTCCTGTCCTCACACACACCAGCAGGATGGGTTAGTCGAAAGAAAACACAGACACATTGTAGAAACTGGCCTTGCTTTACTCGCTCAAGCCAACATGCCTCTATCCTACTGGGATGAAGCTTTCAACACAGCTTGCTTTCTTATAAATAGAATGCCCAGCCGAACCATACAACAAGACACACCACTTCATAAATTGTTTGGTAAAAGTCCAGACTACTCCATGCTTAGGGTGTTTGGCTGTGCTTGCTGGCCTAATTTAAGGCCTTACAACAACAAGAAACTGAGTTTCAGAACTACTAGATGTATATTCTTGGGTTATAGTTCTTCTCATAAGGGATATAAATGCTTAAATAGAAGTACAGGACGTATTTACATCTCTAGAGACGTGGTTTTCGATGAAAATATTTTTCCTTTTGAAGAATCTAAGCCACCAAACAAAACCACAAATCCACATCATCCTGTTCTACTTCCAGCCTTAGCCAAACTTGCTAATTTTTACACTGAAAATGCTCTTACAGATATTGAACCAGTTGTTAGTAATTCCCATATGAATGATGGTCAAACTGATAATATTGCTAGTGACAACTTGTCTGGTGTCAGCTTATCTTCTGCAGATAATACAAGAAGTTCAGAGGAAATTGCAGAATATGAAGCTGAGAGCAGTTCGATCAATGCTCAAAACCAAACTCATGAACATGTGTCTGATCAACCAACTGAAGCAGCTAGTCAACATCCAATGCGAACAAGGTTGAGAAATAACATTGTACAAGCTAAACAATTCACTGATGGAACTATCAGATATTCAGAAACCTCAAGAAAATTCGCAAGCGCTGTAACTATCACAACTCCGATCATAGAGACTGCTACTGAACCTCGAAACCTGCAGGAAGCCATGCAACATCCAAGATGGAGAGGAGCAATGAATGATGAGCTCTCAGCGCTAAAACGAAATGCCACTTGGGATCTAGTTCCACCCAAACCTGGAATAAATCTCATTGATAGTAAATGGGTGTATAAAGTGAAAAGAAAAGCAGATGGGTCAGTTGAAAGATTAAAAGCAAGATTAGTTGCCAAAGGATTCAAGCAAAGATTTGGTGTTGATTACACTGATACTTTTAGCCCTGTGATCAAACCGTCAACAATCAGGGTCATTCTTTCGCTAGCAGTAACCAAGGGCTGGAATATGAGACAAGTTGATATCCAAAATGCATTTTTGCATGGAATTCTGAAAGAGGAAGTGTACATGCGACAACCACCAGGATTTCAAGACTCAGCCAAACCAAAGAATTACATATGCAAGCTCAAGAAAGCCCTTTATGGCCTGAAACAAGCCCCAAAAGCTTGGCATTCAAGGTTGACTGGAAAACTTATTGAGTTAGGCTTCAAGGCTTCAGTAGCTGATTCATCTCTTTTTATTCTCAAAAACAGAGAGATAACTATCTATATGCTCATCTATGTTGATGATATAATTATTGTGAGCTCCTCTGATCAAGCAACCGAAAGGTTGATTCAGAAATTGAAAATAGATTTTGCAGTAAAAGATTTGGGTGGTCTTGAGTATTTTCTGGGTATTGAAGTCAAGAAAACACGAGATGGTATCATACTGTCACAGAGACGATATGCCTTAGATTTGTTGAAAAGAGTAAACATGGAAAAATGCAAACCTATGTCTACACCAATGGGTTCTGCTGAAAAATTATTCAGAGAACAAGGAATACCCTTATCAGCTGAAGAACAATTCAAATACAGAAGTACAGTGGGAGCACTACAATATTTGACAATGACTAGGCCTGATTTGGCATTTGCTGTCAATAAAGTGTGTCAATATCTTCATACACCTACTGATGCTCATTGGGGTGCTGTGAAAAGAATTCTTCGTTATGTTAAAGGCACACTAGCATTAGGAGTGAAAATTCAGAAATCAACCATGATGTTGTCGGGGTTTTCTGATGCTGATTGGGCTGGTTGTCCCGATGATCGACGTTCAACTAGCGGCTTTGCTGTATTTCTTGGAGCAAATCTAATCTCATGGAGTTCCAGAAAACAGGCTACAGTGTCAAGATCAAGCACCGAAGCAGAATACAAGGCCATTGCGAATCTTACTGCAGAAATGATTTGGATCAAGTCATTACTGAAGGAACTGGGCGTGTATCAATCAAAGGCTCCTCGCCTCTGGTGTGACAACCTCGGAGCTACATATTTAACTTCAAATCCAGTATTTCATGCTAGAACGAAACATATTGAAGTTGATTTTCATTTTGTTCGAGAACAAGTAGCACGTAAAGCAATGGAAGTTCGGTTCATTTCATCAAGTGATCAAGTAGCTGATATCCTGACAAAACCACTGTCTAAAACTCCTTTTACTACACATTGTAACAATCTCAACATGTACAAGACTTGTTGGGATTGAAGGGGACTGTTAGAATTGGTCAATCCATTAGAATAGCTTGAAGTTAGTCATGCCATAAGAATAGGCTTACTTCGTTAGTTTCCTATGAAATCGGATCTATTAGTTAATCTTTTGCCAATATAAATAGAATATGTCCTCAATAGTGTGAGGCACAGTTTTGCATAAACTTGATAGTCTCTGCTCGCGATGCCGCCGTCCTCCGTACAAGTGCGCCTTGCCTTTACCTGAAAAAAAATGATGTGGCACACGGCCTGAGTATTTCAAAGAATACTCAGTAAGTGGCCCCACTATAGGGGCCATGCTAATGCAAACACATGCAATCATGAATAGGGACCTATCTCTAATCATCTTAGGGGTGGCCTCCAGTCTCGGACAAATTGGATGTGTAGTACTTCCCTACACACGACTCACACGTGCGAGTGTGAGTCCCCAGGGCGCTCGCACACCCCCTGGACCCTCTGGTCAAGCTAATCTGTAGCGACGTGCGGAGGTCAGCGGAACCCCATAGTGTCATGCGCCTCATGAACACCCTCATCTGTGTGCTTTCGCACCTGTGCGCATTCGCGCTCATCATAAGGTGCGCGTCCGCACTCATCATCTCTAGGGGAAGTAGCCCTATGCTTATGAACATACAGAATGCATGAGGTCCCTCTAAATCCATCGTAATGTCTCGTCTGACACAACCCTCTAGTCTCATCTCTTTGTTACTCTAGGTAACTCATACTCGCGGATATTTATATTAATATCATTTTCATGCTCTTAGGGTTGTGTCCTACGTCGATCTAACGACATGATGCAATATGGCACTCATCATCATCTAGCATGCTCAATATGGAAAACATCATCATATTAAGGTAAAAATCATGCAATCATCATGCTCATCATAATGCCACACGTGCGTCAAACATATCAAGCGTCACTCAACAAAATATGTATATACCGCACATATCATCAAGCATCATAATCCACACATCATCATAACTCATACAATTATTCAGCCTATCCTATAGTAAGGCCACTTACTTGGTTGGCCTTGGCCGAAGTACTCCCTAAATAGTTAAACGTAAGCTCCCGTTCCGTGAGAGCTGCTTCCTACAACGCCGGGGTTTGTTTCCTTTATCGGGGCCGAAAACAGGTCCGGGAGGGTTGAAACAGTGGAAACCGGGCTGAAAACAGGTGAGCCGAGCGAAACAGCCGCTGGAGCCGCCGGAGCGTCACCGGAGGGAGCCCGAGCCGTTTGCGCTGAGCCGAGCCGAGGGACTGCCGCGCCGCTGTGTGACACGTGGCAGCAGCAGAGAAAGCCACGTTGGGCGGTAGCGTCGGGTCGAAGCGTGGGTCGCAGTCCGGTTCGGGTCGCGGGCTGTGGAAGGCTACTGGGCCAAGGCTAATCGTTGGGCCTCGGCTTACTGGGCTGGGCCGCAAGTGTTTGGTTTGCAGGCCGGCTCAATTGGATCGTGGGTCTAGTCTGGGTTGGTTCAACTGAACCGTAACTTCTGGGCCGGTTTGAGGTTTGGGCCGCTGTAGTTGGGCTGGGCCGAAGGCAGAGGCCAAGGGAGGAACGGGCTGGCTCTCCCGGGTTCTGGGTTCGGGTTGACCTGGATCCGTGGATCTCGTCTTCCTTACCCGATTTTCCGGCGAGCTTTCTCTCTCCTTCCCGCGGAGTTTCCGTTGCCGATTTTGGTCCTCTTCCTTCCCTTTTCCTCTTTGTTCGTCGTCCTTCTTTCCTTTCTGGGAGTTTTGCGGCCTAAAAGCTCCTAAAAGCCACAGATCTAAGAATCGATTAAGAAACCTAATTTTTCGACCTCGGTTACCGACGACGACGCTTACGAAATAACACAAAACGCACCCTGAGTCATTGTGCTTTCGTTAGGGATCCCTCTTATGGTGGTAACAGGTCGTTTGGTGTCGGTTTGAGGGTGGTTTGAGGGCTCGTCGGAGAAACTGGACACTCGCCGACGTTTGTCCGAAATCTCTCTCTCTCTCTCAAAATTTTCTCTCTTTTCTCCCTTTGCAGGTCTTCTGAAGATGCTGGGTGTCGTGGGCTGAGGGTGGGCGTGCTGTGACCGTCGTTTTGCGTGGGTTCCGCGAAACTCGGCGGTCGCCGGAAAACTCGCGGGTTTTCCGGCAACCGAGTTTTTTTTGTTTTTTTTTTTTTTTTGTTTTCTCATTTTCCTTTATTTATTTATTATATATATATATATATTTTTTTTTTCTTTCTTTCCCGGGTCGTTACATTATATATATACACCATATATATTATATATATATATATGTATATGTATATATATATATAATTTAGGACTCGTTTGATAAATATTTGATTTCTTAAAATTGTATTTATTTTTTTACAATAATTTTTACCTTTTAAAATAAAATATTTAAATTTTTAACTAAATTCAAAAAGAAAAAATAAATTTTTTATTTTTTTATTTTTTAAATTTTGATTTAGATAAACAAATAAAAATGTACATGAATTTAATTTTTTAAAATAAACATAAAAAATCAAATAATTATTAAATATAATTTGTATTTACGAACTATTAAATAAGTGTTAACCTGAGTCTCGATGGTGGAGACAGGGTTTTTGTATGTGAGCTGCCTCATACGGCTCTTCTAAAAGACTTAAAACCCCCTCTATTTGAATAGGAAAAAAAAAAGATCTACGGGTAGCTTTCACCGGCACTAGAAAATTAATGTTAGGACAACAAATGTCGACGGAGAGGACAAAAATGAAATTACCCAAAATTAAGGGGCTAAATGTTGAATTTAAATATTATAGTGGAAAAAAATACCTACATATATATAGTCCCGACATCATATATTATATTTCATAATTCATGGGTGTAAAATTAAGGGACTAAAATGTCGAATTTAAATATTAGAGCGGAAAAGAATACCTATAATGTGTACATACATACATATATATAGTCTCGACATCATATATTATATTTTATAATTCATGGATGTAAAATTAAGAGACTAAAATGTTGAATTTAAATATTAGAGCGAAAAAAAAAAAACCTCTCTATATATATATATATAGTTCGGACATCATATATTATATTTTATAATTTATGTAAAATTAAGGGACTAAAATGTTGAATTTAAATATTAGAGCGAAAAAAAACCCTATATATATATATATATCTAGTCCCGACATCATATATTATATTTTATAATTCATGGGGTAAAATTAAGGATTGAATTTAAATATTAGAGTGAAATAAAAAAAACCTATATATATATATTCCGACACATATATTATATTTTATAATTCATGGGGTAAAATGAAGGATTGAATTTAAATATTACAGTGAAATAAAAAAAACCTATATATATATATATATATTCCGACATCATATTTATAATTGATAAGGTAAAATTAAGAATTGAATTTAAATATTAGAGTGAAATAAAAAAAACCTATATATATATATTCTGACATATATTATATTTTATAATTCATGGGGTAAAATTAAGGATTGAATTTAAATATTAGAGTGAAATAAAAAAAACCTATATATATATTCCGACATCATATATTATATTTTATAATTCATGAGTGTAAATTAAGGGACTAAAATGTTGAATTTAAATATTAGAGCGAAAAAAAAAAACCTATATATATATATATATCTAGTCCCGACATCATATATTATATTTTATAATTCATCGGTGTAAAACTAAGGATTGAATTTAAATATCAGAGTGAAATAAAAAAAACCTATATATATATATTCCGACATCATATATTATATTTTATAATTCATGGGGTAAATTTAAGGATTGAATTTAAATATTAGAGTGAAATAAAAAAAACCTATATATATATTCCGACATCATATATTATATTTTATAATTCATGAGTGTAAATTAAGGGACTAAAATGTTGAATTTAAATATTAGAGCGAAAAAAAAAAACCTATATATATATATATATCTAGTCCCGACATCATATATTATATTTTATAATTCATCGGTGTAAAACTAAGGATTGAATTTAAATATCAGAGTGAAATAAAAAAAACCTATATATATATATTCCGACATCATATATTATATTTTATAATTCATGGGGTAAATTTAAGGATTGAATTTAAATATTAGAGTGAAATAAAAAAAACCTATATATATATTCCGACATCATATATTATATTTTATAATTCATGAGTGTAAATTAAGGGACTAAAATGTTGAATTTAAATATTAGAGCGAAAAAAAAAACCTATATATATATAGATCTAGTCCCGACATCATATATTATATTTTATAATTCATTGGTGTAAAACTAAGGATTGAATTTAAATATCAGAGTGAAATAAAAAAAACCTATCTATATATATATATATATATATATATATATATATATATATATATATATATATATTCCGACATCATATATTATATTAAAATTAAGGGACTAAAATGTTGAATTTAAATATTAGAGCGAAAAAAAAAAAACCTATATATATATATATATCTAGTCCCGACATCATATATATTTTATAATTCATGGGAGTAAAATTAAGGATTGAAATTAAATATTAGAGCCGAAAAAAAAAACCTATATATATATAATCCCGACATCATATATTATATTTTATAATTCATGGGTGTAAAATTAAAGGACTAAAATGTTGAATTTAAATATTAGAGCGAAAAAAAAAACTATATATATATATATATAGTCTCGACATCATATATTATATTTTATAATTCATGAATATATATATATATGCTCAAATAGGACAATATCTTCTAGCGGTGGATCTGGGTCGTTACAAATGGTATCAGAGCCACACACCGGACGATGTGCCAGCCTTCTCGCTGTTCCCCAAAAGGGGGTAGACACGAGGCGGTGTGCCAGTAAGGACGCTGGGCCCCAAATAGGGGTGAATTTGGGGGCGATCCCACATCAATTGGAGGAAGGAAAGAGTGCCAGTGAAGACGCTGGGCCCGATGGAGGTGGATTGTGATGTCCCACATTGGTTGGGGAGAAGAATGAAACACCTTTAAAGCCTTGAGGGGAAGCTCGAAAGGGAAAGCCCAAAAAGGACAATATCTGCTAGCGGTGGATCAGGGCCGTTATATATTATATTTTATAATACATGTGTAACATTTTTTTTTTTTTTTTTTTTTGTAATAATTGTTAATCTATATGTAATTTAATAAATAATGCAAAATAAATAATATATAAATTATTATTTGAAGAAAAAAAAAAAAAAAAAAAAGAGATAGAAAAGAAGTGCGTGGAATTTCTAAGATCCGAAATTGGATTTGCAGACAATCGAGTAGAAAGCTCCGATTCCGACGAACAAAAGTCCTCCGACAACAACTCCAGCTTCAAGGTACTTGTTCTATCTCGATTCCTCTTCCTCATCTCCCTTTTTCGCCCGATCTTGGATCCTAGCTTCACTCCCTCTGTTACTCCTGATTTTCATCAACAATCTTTGAGTTTCAGTGCTAAGATTGCTCTCAATTATTGCCCTAAACCCCCATTGTTCAATTTCTGAGCTGTAGATTTCCGATCTCACGGATTTCAGTTCTTTGCTTTGGCCTATCTCGATATGAATTGGAGATTTGATTCCATTTGGGATAACTTTCCCCGCCCCTGATCCCGCTTAATTTGATTGGGATTTTCAGTTCAAACTGTTCGTTTGTTATTCAAATATTTTACGTGTTTTGATTATTGGGATTAGTAGTATAATTGTTTATAATTTTTTTCGTAGCTACATCTCGTAAATGGCTGGTAAAGCTCAAATTCCTACCAAGAACTCGGCGCTTATTTCTATGATTGCTGATGAGGTACGCTCAGTATATATCCGTGTTGCAACAGCTTTTCTGGGTACCTTAAACTATTAAATTGAATGGAGGTTCAATAGGAGTTCTTATTACGTTCGTATTTGATCTCATTGTTATGTGATTTTGGTGTTTGGTTTTCTTTTTACAGATAAATGATCCACTTATATGATCTTATTGTTTTGTCATATTGATTGAATTACCTTGTAAACCTAGTGAGATCCCATATCGGTTGGAGAGGAGAACAAAACAACCTTTATAAGGGTGTGGAAATCTTTCCCTAGTAGATGCGTTTTAAAATCCGTGAGGGGAAGTCCGAAAGGGAAAGCCTAAAGAGGATAATATATGCTAGCGGTGGGTTTGGGCTGTTACAAATGGTATTAGAGCCAGACACTAGGCGATGTGCCGGTGAGGAGGTTGAGCCCCGAATGGGGGTGGACACGAGGCGGTGTGCTAGCAAGGACGCTGGCCCCAAATGGGGGTGGACTGGGGGGTCCCACATCGATTGGAGAAGGGAACGAGTGCCAGAGAGGACGCTAGGCCCCGAAGGGGGGTGGATTGAGAGATCCCACATCGGTTGGGGAGGAGAACGAAACAACCTTTATAAGAGTGTGGAAACCTCTCCCTATCAGACGTGTTTTAAAAACCTTGAAGGGAACTTCGAAAGGAAAAGTCCAAAGAGGACAATATCTGCTAGCGGTGGGCTTTGACTGTTACAAATGGTATCAGAGCCAGACACGGGGTGATGTGTCAGTGAGGAGGTTGAGCCCGAATGGGGGTGGACACGAGGCGGTGTGCCAGCAAGGACGCTGGCCACAAATGGGGGTGGACTGGGGGGTCCCACATCGATTGGAGAAGGGAACGAGTGCCAGCGAGGACGCTAGGCCCCGAAGGGGGGTGGATTGAGAGATCCCACATCGGTTGGGGAGGAGAACGAAACAACCTTTATAAGAGTGTGGAAACCTCTCTCTATCAGATGCGTTTTAAAAACCTTGAGGGGAAGTTCGAAAGGAAAAGTCCAAAGAGGACAATATCTGCTAGCGGTGGGCTTAGACTGTTACAAATGATATCAGAGCCAAACACCTGGCGAAGTGCTAGCGAGTAGGTTGAGCCCCGAATGGGGGTGGACACGAGGCGATGTGCCAGCAAAGATGCTGGTCCCAAATGGGGGTTGATTGTGAGATCCCACATCGGTTGGGGAGGAGAACGAAACAACCTTTATAAGGGTGTGAAAACCTCTCCCTAGCAGACACGTTTTAAAAATCTTGAGGGGAAGCCCGAAAGGGAAAGCCAAAGAGAGCAATATCTGCTAGCGGTGGGCTTGAGCTGTTACAACTCATGTCTTAATACGTTTTACATGTATTTTGTCGAAGAAAATCTGCTTGTTAATCACGTTTGCATAAGTAGTTAGTCTTCAAGAGTTAACTTCAGTTAATTGCAATTGGCGAGGCATAATTAAGCATCTGGATAATGATTATGATTGGCTTCAGTTCATTCTGTTGCGTTGTTCATCATGAACTATGCAGGGTGTTGGTTGTATGTTTAAACTAAATTTTCTTCATAATAGGATACGGTGGTTGGATTTCTTCTTGCTGGAGTTGGTAATGTTGACCTACGAAGAAAAACTAATTACCTTATAGTCGACTCAAGTAAGTATCCCTCTGATCCAAATTGCTTGTAACTCTGATTTTCTTTTTCACGTGTAACTCCGGCGTCCTATTTCATTAGGCTCACGCTACAACTGCGTGTCTAAATCCTGTGAAACGTCCAATTGCTGAAATCCTTGTTATTTAGATAGTCTATTTTGAAGTTTAGTTTTTCATTAAAAAACTTTCCTGTGGTTTATATGATATTCTGTATCAGCTTTCCAAAATTTGGAACTTAATTTTCACACAAGAGAGGAATTATTTGAACCCATGATGAAAATTGTTTGCCCCCTCCAGTTTTATGCTTTATCGTTGCAAAATTTCCCTGTATAAGAGATGGAGTCCCCTAAACAGCTAAGTAATATATATATTTTTTTCCATATTTCACCTATAAGAATATTAAATGGCTACTAATAAATCCTTGGGTAAAATCAAATTTACCAAAAATGGTTATTTTTTATTCTTAACTCAAATGTCTCCGTTTCTGATAATAGAATTTTGTTATTATGTGTGATGTCCCACGTTGGTTGAGGAGGAGAACAAAAAACCCTTTATAAGGGTGTGAAAACCTTCCCCTAGCAGTTGCGTTTTAAAGTCTTGAGGGGAAGTCCAAAAGGGAAAGCCCAAAGAGGACAATATCTGCTAGCGGTGGATTTGGGCCGTTACAAGTGGTATCAGAGCCAAACATCGGACGATGGGCCAGCAAGGAGGTTGTTCCCCGAAGGGGGTAGACACGAGGCGGTGTCCAGTAAGGACGTTGGGCCCCAAAGGGGGTGGATTTGGCGGGGGTCCCACATCAATTAGAGAAAGGAATGAGTGCCAGTAAGGACGTTGGGCCCGAAGGGGGTTGGATTGTGATCTCCCACATTGGTTGGGGAGGTGAACAAAACACCCTAACAAAACACCATTTATAAGGGTGTGGAAACCTTCCCCTAGCTGACGCGTTAAAGCCTTGAGAGGAAGCCCAAAGAGGACAATATCTGCTAGCGGTGGACTTGGGCCGTTACAAATGGTATTAGAGCCAGACACCGAGCGATGTGCCAGCGGGGAGGCTGTCCCCCGAAGGGGGGTAGACACGAGACGGTGTCCAGTAGGATGCTGGGCCCCAAAAGAGGGTGGATTTGGTGGGGGTCCCACATCGATTGGAGAAAGGAACGAGTGCCATCAAGGACGCTGTACTCCGAAGGGGGTGGATTGTGATGTCCCACATTAGTTGGGGAGGAGAACAAAACACCATTTATAAGGGTGTGGAAACCTTCCCCTAGCAGACACGTTTTAAAGCCTTGAGGGGAAGCCCAAAAGGGAAAGCCCAAAGAGGACACTATCTGCTACTAGGGGACTTAGGCCGTTACATCATGGTATATAAAAAATTGTGGTGCCCAGTGTCTTAAAAAAATGCTATTATGAAATAGCTTCTTCATCTGCATGTCCAAAATGGCGCACAGTGTCTGCTGGGGTGCTAAGATTTGTATGTTATGTTAGCATTGGCAAAACGTCCAATCACTTTATGTAGTTATTTGGTCATTATAAAGGGTAGATAAAATTCATTTATTTACATGTTATTGAGTTAAACTTTTTTCACAGAAAAAAATGAATATCTTGTATTATTTGTTTATTTTCCGGTTTTTATCTTATATACTGCAAAGTATGGTTTAATATGCAACAAATATATGTTATTATTGTTATTTTATTGGAAATATAAGCAATCAATATGTAAGGCAGGGATGATGACTTTGTTACGAAGTATGGAGATTGTTTGGCCTTCTTAACTTCTTGTAGAATTGTTTTAGCATTCTTATTCATTAATGCTTGGTACCGTGTGTAGTTTAAGGGATTACCTGTTAAAGATTATCAGTATATAAACTCGATTATTTCTGTAAGAATTTTAATGTAATGCTTGCATTGGTTCACAAAACTCCTGCCTTTTCTAAAATCCACGAGCTGGAAGCCATTCATATAAGCCATCTTCCACTATTTTAGAAGGACCATGCCAAATTAAAATGGTTGATAAGAAACATCCAACCCTTGCCAGTGAAATCACCGTGTAGAGAAGATGGTTGATGGATTCTTCTCTTGTAATAAAGGGTTCAAACGTTTGGAGAGAGGAGCTTTGAATTTTATCCGAAGTATTTAAGCTACCATGTGCTAGGGACCATATAAAAAACTCGACTTTCTCGGGCCTGTTGACTCTCCAAGTTCCTTTAGCAAGATTATGATTTAGGTAAACAGTATTTCCATGAAAGAAGTCTAGATGCTGAGTTGCTCGAGAAAGTTCCTGAAGCTGTTGGAATCCAGCACACTCTATCTTCATGCAAATTCTTCACAAAAGGGCCTTGGAGTAGCCCATTTGTCCTCCCAAAATTTAACTTTTCCTCTACTCCCAATCTTGAAGGTGGTGTTACTTTCAAAGAACCATCTGCTGTTTGCAAATGTTTCTCCACGGGCTATAGATTGCCTTCTTCCTCTTACTTCGTAACAATTGCTCCAAGAATGGCCAAATTTACTTTTAATCACCTTCTTCTAAAGAGCGTTATCAGGCTGAGTAAATCTCCAAAGCCATTTGGCTAAAAATGCTGAATTTCTTCTTCTCAAATCTCTCACTCCAAGGCCGCCAGGGGCTGTTACTTTTTTCCAGTTGACTAGCTGGCTACCTCCTTTAGATTAGCTCTTTGGAGGTTGGATGATGGTCTACTTCTTTTATTTGATAATTTGGAGTGAGAGCTCTCGACTTTCTGCTCTTATTATCAATGTTTCTTTCACTAGAGTTGTCGACAAAATAATCTGGTTCACTTTCTCTTCATTGTCTTCTTCTGCTTGATAAATTGGAGAATTAGGCCCTTGTCTTTTTGTTCTTATTATACTTTTTCTTGCCTCTGAATTGAGTTTCTTTGATTTTGGTGGCTGGAGAATCTTCAGCCAGGGTAGTGATATACAAATCCTCTATGAGAATCTCTGTTGCTTTTTTCATATTCTGTTAGCCTAAGTAGCTCAGTGCTGTTTATAGCCCAATTTTCCTCCCTTTGATTATCGTCTAGGATTTCAGGTTGATAATAATCTTCCTCCCAACTTGACGCACTTGAGGTTGACCGCGGTTTGCACCATCCAATCTTCTTCTCCTCTCGTCTTCCATAGTGGAACGAATGGGCTCGGTTGACCCTGTGGACTTTTCTGCAAAGGATACTAACTAGTATTTTCTTTGGCCCCTCTAGTTCCGAAAAGCATGGAGTTTTCTTTTAGGGCTCTTTTGTTGGGCATTTAGCCCTAGAAAAGCTTTTCTCTGCCTGTTCGCTGCCATTTCTTTCCAGTCTCTTAGTGGTGTATCCGAAGGAAATAAGACATACCACTTCCTAGGAATAAATCCCCAAGTAACTGGCTTCAACTTCAATTACCACTTGTATAATATAAACCAAGCACAAGCATTTGTTCGAGTATTTAATGAAGTCTCCACACACTTCACCTAACTTATTGTAAGTATCCACTTGCAATAAATGTTCCAAATTCCAACCAACCACTGTAACATGGAACCACATTCACTTTCCTAGTAGAAAAGGGTCCCAGATTTCAAATTTATTCGTATAAGGGCCTGTATTAGTTCATCCTCTGTTCATGTTGAGAAGTCTTGCAAAATCCGAGCCAGAGCATTTGAGAAGGGCCTGATCGTAGTAAATGGCTCTATTATGAAGTGGATTGGTAGGAACGTTTGGAGAGCTTCTTGGAGCCTCTCCCATTCATCGTTAAAGCATTACATCTTCTCGTAATAACCACAGTTTTGTTCCAATTAATGTTTCGGACTTCTTAGTTGATTGGAATTTGTGGCAAGTTCTCTGGCCTTTTCTATTTGTGGTAGTTGAGTCTTTTCTGTTCGTCTTTGTTGGGTTGTGGCTCATTGAAGTCTGTAGTTGATTCAATAAGATTCTTCTTCAAGGCCTCCGCAAATGTCTTGTGATACTTTTTTGTTTTGCCATAGCATTCTGAAAAGAAACAGTTTATCAGTCTGACAAACCTTTTCCATCCTTCTCCACTCTCACCTTGAGGGACTATGAAGTTCGAGTTTTTCCCCGTATTCAAGACCTTAGAACTCTCAATAAACTCTCTCTCTTGTTTGTATTTGCTGCACCCATTGGAACCCATTCTCACAGTCAGCTCTTCTGAAACATTTAAGGGACAAGGGAGTGAAGGTGTGGTCGTCTATGTTGTTAGCCAGCCATTGAATCAAATATTCGTTCGAGGGAAACACTGTACTCTTCTTGTCTGTAATCTTGTTTTTCCTTCCTTTTTGCTCCTTGTCGAAGTCCGTAGTGAAGTTCTTTCGTTCTATATTGCATTTTCTGTCTTGGAGGTCATCGTGAAGTCAAGAGGTGATAGTTGGATAAAGGTGGTCGTGGGCGGTGGTCGGAGGGATAAGAGTGTCGATCATTCAGGTATAGGTAGGATGAGTGTTGCTTTGGGGGTTGGGTCAGTAGAGGGGAGAGAATGGAGAGAATTTCATACTCTTTGGATTTTTTTTAATCTTTTGGTGACCACAATGTTGTTCTACCGCGTTAATTAGAAAGCATCACAGCAAGCAAAATACTTTGAGCAATTAATTCTAGCATTTTGAATTATACAAGGGTTGGATGAACCAATGCTTAAGGGATCATGTGGGTGCTGTTCTCGACCAGTTTTCTCTTTTTAAGGACAAAAATTCAGTGAGAAATAGATGTCATCCTTGCTTATTTTTAGAAAGGATGCACCGGGCTCGAGTGATTTTCCAATCGAACCAGATCACCCCTCCCTTCCCTTCCCCTCTTAAACTAAGGGGAACATATCGAGAGAGAATTGGATTTGGTTAGTGGTTGGTAAACAAGGATCGGTTTTTTAGCAAGGTACGGACTGTCTTGTCAAATATTCAATATGATTCCACAAGATCTAGTTTCGTTCAAGCAACGGATAGGATCTTGTGATTAATCCAGAGATCATTTCGATTCCATTAGTAATGAGGATTCGGAATATCACACATTGATCAATCAAAGAGAGATTCAACAACTAAAAGAAAGATCGATTCTTTGGGATCCTTCCTTTCTTCAAACGAAACGAACAGAGATAGAATCAGACCAATTCTCGACCAGTTTTCTTAATTTTTGTTGTTGGGATAGCTGTTTTGAATATTAATCTCGCTAATGAAGTGTATTTAAAATGTTTTCATGGATTATAGCTCAATAGTAGTGACTGATGATGCTATGATTGAACCAAATCATTTTTAACTATGCTTCTTAGGAATCTGTTCGTCTTACTCCATAGGTTTACAGAGCCACTTTGTGTGATTACACCTGTTTTCATTCATTCAAATATGCTTTTGGACTCATAATTCTGTCCCCTTTTTATGCCTCAAAAGTTCGACTTGTAATGTCTCAGAGACGACCGTCAAACAAATCGAAGATGCTTTCAAAGAGTTCACTACAAGGGAGGATATTGCAATAGTGATGATCAGTCAATATGTAAGTTGTTTTCTGATTACACCTTGCTATGCCTCTCCTGCCATTAGAGATATTGTTTATGGGTTCTGTTTTCTCTGTGTCATCAAACTGTGATACCATTTTTTCTTTTGAGTTTTAGGTTGCAAACATGATTAGGTTTCTGGTAGATAGCTATAACAAGCCAATTCCTGCAATATTGGAGATTCCATCCAAGGATCATCCATATGACCCTGCTCATGATTCGATTCTTTCGCGTGTAAAGAACCTGTTTTCTACCGAATCGGTGGCGTCTGGGAGGCGTTAAAAAGGTATTGTAACTTATGTCCCAACTCTTTTCGAAGTCATCCACCGTTATGCTGCTCTTGGTGTTCCCTGCTTTCTGCCCTGAATTTTAATTTGTAATGATTCTATTCATATCGATCACTCGAATAAAACTCGAAAAATACATGGCAACAGAGGAGCTTGTGGATGTCTAAGCACCTTAGAATGCCATTGTTTTCTTGTACCTGAATTACATTTGATACAGTGACTTGAGGCATTGCATCTGCATGCATCTAAATGTGTTCTTGGTGCATATTTGGCAAAAACCAATTGCCTCCATGATTTTCTGGCGTGTAAATCCAGTCCCTTACCTCGGGACCAAATTGGTTATTGGGCAGTCAAAATTGTAACAGGTGTACCGGAAGCTATTCCAGTAATAAGGTCGCCTTTGGTAGAGTTATTACGCGGAAGTGCTAGTGGGACAATCTACCTTGACTCGTTTTTATAGTTTACCCACTTTTTTATTACCTCTTCTTACCACCGTATTTATGTTAATGCACTTCCCAATGATACATAAGCAAGGCATTTCTCGTCCTTTACACCTCGCGGTATAAAATGTGCTGTTTTATATTGAATTTGGGGAACTCCTATCACGACATAGTTTATCCGAGTTGTGCTATGATTTGATGATCTTTAGTACTGCCACTTTCATTTGTTTCTTGTCATAAAAGAAATATTTAAGAATTTTGTACGTACTCGAGGAATAAAATAATATATCATTTAGTGATACATCAAATGTGGGATAGAATGATTATGTACGGTTGTGGTACTATCACTAACCACTCATTTAGGATTTAATATTTTGTGTTACTTTAACAACTACATGTAGTAGGGTCGATCAGTTGTTTTGTGACAATAGTTGAGATGTGGGTGTGTAAGCATGAACACTCGAGCTACAACATACGTAAGCTTTAGAACATGTATTCATCGTTAGCTCACTAAACATATTTTGGAGGCAACAACTCTATAAAGCCTAGGAAAGCTTTGAATAAGGACACTCATGTGGGTGTGCAAGCATGAGCACTCGAGCTACAACACACGTAAGCTTCAGAACATGTATTCATTATTAGCTCACTATACATAATTTGGAGGCAACAAACTCTAGAAAGCCTAGGAAACGCTTCGAATAAGGACACTCATGTGGGTGTGCAAGCATGAGCACTCGAGCTACAACACACGTAAGCTTTAGAACATGTATTCATCATTAGCTCACTAAACATAATTTGGAGGCAACAACTCTATAAAGCCTAGGAAAGGGTTCGAAAAGTACCAACCTTCAGAGGATTAAATCCAAGGTGATATGAATGAAGTACCAACTTTCAGAGGATCGAATCCAAGGTGATATGAATCATGACATCAATCATGCAATATAAACTTTGAAAAAGACATGAAAAAAATGTTATTCAAATGATCACAAATTGTTGCAATTCATGTCATGTTAAAGAAGAATGAAGTTTCATTTATTTTTAGTTACAAATTTTGTACGAATCATAATTTAGAGTTTTGATGTTTTATGGTATTTTTTCTTTAATGTACTTTAAGACTTATTTAAATAGCTGGCTATATAAAGTCACGTATGTGCATTTGTGCTTTCCTTTAAGAAACATGACCAAAACTGTAAAAACTCACATCGGTTGGAAAAGGAAACGAAACATTCTTCATAAGGGGTGGAAACCTCTCCCTGCTAAATGCATTTTAAAAATTTTGAGGAAAAGCTTGAAAGGGAAAACCCAAAGAGGACAATATCTGCTAGCGGTAGTTTCGGGCCGTTACAAAGACCATGGAGTACAAGATTCAACTTCATACCAATGAAAGCTTACTTAGATCATGTTGTTCTATATGTTCTCTTCCTCAAATGCTTTCCAAAGCAAAAGTAAAAGAGGCAAAACTAAGTTAGATGCAACAATGACCATAATGTTTGTGTAGCATAGTGTCCATTGCATCTTCAAAATCTACTATTTTCTTGACCTTTTCTTGCATTACTTGAATAACACATTCACTCAAATCAACGGATTGGCGGAAAGATGCGAGAATATGGTGATAGAACAGATTCCTTCACGTACTTTTTCGAGTTAGTCGTGTCGGGAACCCAATGGATCTCGCTCATATTCGGTGTCTCTACAAACACCATGTTAAACTCTCCCACCTTCTCTACCTTCCCTCTCTTCCCTGCCCTCAGTACCAGATTATTGTTTCGGCTGTAGGAAAATATCCCATTCGTCAAGCGTAGGATGTCGCTCGGCTCGACGACGTCGCACTCTTCTCCCCATAGCTGGAAATGAACCGCTGCTGTTTCGTCCGCCACGAGTGATTGGCATGTCTTGTTTTGTCCTTCCATTGTTGTCATGCCTTTATCTAATACTATGAATTGTGTGTTCACATTGTTCTGGGCTGCTGGCACCAAGTCCTTGAGAGATATCATCATTTACCTGCTTTTTAAAACTGAACTTAGTGATGCAATTAAGTTAATGATTATGTAAAAAACAGTCTAAAACTAAAGCAAACATACATCAAATGTTCATAACTTCACTCGGGCATTTTCACAAACAGGTAGCGGGCGCAGCGCCATTTTTCCAGACAAAATGGACAACAACAATCAAGATCCTTACAATTTTAAACCAAATATCAACCATATCAACATCCTTCTCGATTAAATGGAGATTTCAGTCTGTTCTCAGAGAAATTGAACATTTTGAATCACTACTTTTCATGAAAGGTTTGCGCAATCTCTATAAAAACATCATAGCAAACAAACTGAACTCATTTTTTCGGTATAATTTCTACGTACCATTAAGAAATTCAAAGAATCAAGTCACTTACCTTACGAACAATCTTGATCAAGTTGAAGTTCTTGGATCGTCCTTAAATTTTCTCGATCCATCTGAAACGAGTGAGAATAAATTCAGAGGTTAGGGCCGAAAAGGAATCGTGATTAAAGCGAGGAGAAGGTCTGGGGTCTTGTAATTTTGTGTTTGATCTGAGTTCAGTGTGGGTCACAGCCCAAATCGTCAATCTGCTAACAAACGAGATGGCGCCGATGCCGCGTTTGAAATCCAATTATCAAAAGTGAATTGTGTTCTTCAAGTCCAAAACAATATTATCCAACATTATTTCCATTGACTTTTTTTTTTTTATTCTTGTCACACGAATACATTGGACATCGTCGTTTGACTTTTTAAAACACGACCTCGTGTTATGGATACATTTTTTTAAACCTCGTAAGTTAAAAACGTCATTTTATTTATTATATTTTTTAAACCTCGTAAGTTAAGAACGACAATGCCTCACTCAACTTCGAGTGAAAGGAAAGAACCAATGTAACAGCTCAAGCCCCCACCACGAGCAGATATTGTCTTATTTAGCGTTTCCATATCGAGATGTTTCCATATCGAGATTCCTCAAAGTTTTTTAAAACGCGTATGCTAGAGAGAGGTTTCTACACCCTTGTAAAAAATGCTTCATTCTCCTCTCCAATCGATGTGAGATCTTACAATCCACCCCCTATGGGGTCCAACTGGCGCTCGTTTACTTCTCCAATCGATGTGGGACCTCCCAATCCACCCTTTTTGGAGTCCTACATCATTGTTGGCACACCACCTCGTGTCCACTCCCCTTCAAGACTCTCCACCCATTTTGGGGCCAACGTCATTGGGGCTCTCGTGTCCTTGTTTCCCTTTCGAGCTTCCTCAACGCGTATGCTAGAGATAGATTTCCACACCCTTATACAAGAATGCTTCATTCTCCCCTCCAATCAATGTGAAATCTCCCAATCCACCCCCTTTGAGACTCAATATTCTCGTTGGGCACTCATTTCCTTCTCCAATCGATGTGGAACCTTCCAATCCACCCGTTTTGGCGCCAGCGTCATTGTTGGCACACCACCTCAAGTCCACCCCCTTCAAGACTCTCCACCCCTTTTGGGGCTCTCGTGTCCTCGTTTCCCTTTCGAGCTTCCTCAATGCGTATGCTAGAGATAGGTTTCCACACCCTCATAAAAGAATGTTTCATTCTCCTCCCCAATCGATGTGAGATTTCACAATCTACCCCCTTTAAGGCCCAGTGTGCGCTCGTTTCCTTCTTCAATCGATGTGGGACCTCCCAATCCACCCCTTTTGGAGCCAGCGTCATTGTTGGCATACCACCTCGTGTCCACTCCCCTTCAAGACTCTTCCTCGCTAGCACATCAGCCCGTGTCTGGCTCTGATACCATTTATAACAGTCCTATCTCACCACTAGCAGATATTGTCCTCTTTGGACTTTCCCTTTTCAGCTTTCCCTCAAAATTCAAAAATTTTAAAACGTGTCTAATAGGGAGAGGTTTCCACACTCTTATAAAATATGTTTCGTTCTCCTCTCCAATCGATGTGAGGTCTCACAAAATGGAACAGGGCTCCTCACGAACCAACCAATATTTCATTCATAATACAAAAAACATTCACTTCCATGTTTACAAACAAATTGCTTACATGAATTGAGCAGAATAACGCTCCCCTGTATTGATATTAAAAAAGAATGGAGAAGTAAGAATTCTAAGCCTCAGAATGAAACTACTTTATTACCCTCCAGTATAGAAAGAGCAAAACAACAAAAACTCAGTCCTTGTGTGAGTAGTTATCAACGGGAAGGAACTTGGCATATCGCTCCGCCTTTGCTCCGGATTTGTGTTCATAATATTCGACGACCGCAGCACCCGCAAGAGCAGCTAAGGTCAAAGCCTGTGCGTGTAACCTGAGAGTGATTTTGAAGAACCTAACACATCAGGATTGAAACTCATACAGAAAAAACATGGAAAAGAAAGCCAATGTAAGCCATTTAAAATGTTCTGTTATAGAAAAACTTCCATACATCTGCCCCTAAACAAAGAGCTCCGATTTAACCAACTTTACGAATGAGCCCGAGAAAAAACATAGAATGAAAAATATAAAACAAATAACTTAGATGCATTTTAGGACCCATCTCTGGCAATGAATCAACAATCCGAAGTGCTTTTCTTGCATATTCTTGATAAACTAGCGTTTATATACAGATGTAGGAGGATCTATTTGGGAAGTAAGCAGCCCCTTTGACATCTCTTCGTCTACAAAGAATTTTCGATGCGAAAACACAGAGACAAAAGGCAGATCTTTCAATAGGAAAACGAGTGGATATGCAGGATCCCAAATGAATTTGGCTTTCAATTTTGATCCCTAATATTCGATCCTTCATGAACTTTTATCGACTTTCAATATTGTCGTCTATGTTTGAAATCTCAATGGTAATTATCAAACTTCCACTAAATTCCATGTTTAAGCCTGATCATAAAGGAGGAAATATGGATGTAATAGACATCGATATGAAATAACTAGAAGAGCTACATTGAAATCGTGTCGCATTTTCAATAATTAGACATGACCTTTTGAAGTTTAATGGAAATGTTCAAGGTGTTCTCAATAACTTTTTAAGAGAACCAAGCCACAGCTTTCATCCAAAAAGGCACCGAACGAGCCCGAACAGCACAAGGGTCAAAGGGACAAGGCATCCTTGAGTGGTTACATAAAGGCCCTCTAATATAAGCTGATGGTATGAGTAGTTACAACTCCAATTAGAGGTCATGAACAGTACAAGGCCACAAAAGCACCTAAGGCAGAAGCTAAGCGTGTTTGGTGCTCATCAGTAAAACAAAGAACACAATCATAGGACAAGGAATAAGGAGGGAAAAATGGTTTGAGTACCTCCTGGAAGTTGTTTCCAATTATAATTTTCAAAATTCTAGAACAAAAATTTAACAACAAACACGATCAATCAGCTGTTTGTTAAAGAGAAACCAAAATTGTTCTACTTCAAACAAAATTAAGGAGACAACAATCTTTGCTTTCTCTGAATAGCTACAGAACATCCTCAACATTTCAAGCAAAGATCCCAAAAGAGGGATGATTTTTACAGGCTTTCAACCAAAAAGGATCATTCACTAATTCATTCCAGAATCAAAACTCCATAAATAATCAGCACTAGGAGAACTCCAAATCCAGGATTAACGAAAAACATAAAAAATTAGAAACTCACCTAGCATGGATGATCTTCACGCTAGTCTTCATATTAGGTTGAGACCAATTGTACGCAATAGAACCCGCGATCCCGCTAAGCCACAGAGATCCTTCACCCCAAACAACAACAACAAATCAATTATAACTCGAAAACGAAACTTCCAGTAATGAGAAGATTAAACATAATCAATCAATCGGAAATCAGGAAAATGAAATAGAGGAGAGGATTGATGAGTTGAACTTACCGACGGTGCGAAGCTTGTGTTCGGAAACCCACTCCCTGAGAGATTCGAGTTTGCCCTTGGATTCAGCCATGGGGAACGGGAACAGAGATCGATCGGCGAAGGAAAAGGAAGAGAAGAGATGAAGAACGGAGGTTTCGGTATTGGGGGAATGGCTAATTGTTTATAAGAGAAAGGAAGGAAAGTCGAATTTGGCAAACGCCTGAAAATCGGTGGGCGGCGGACGGAGGCGAAGAAAGCCACGTCGGCATAAACCCATTGAATAATTTTTAATTATTTTTTTTTTGACCCGTCTTAAAAATAAATAAATAGATATTTTACGAATTAATATTTTACTTTTATTAAAAATAAAAATTTAAATAAATGATTTGATTACCCGGAACCAACTCAACCCAAAAATGTGTAGTTGGGTTGGGTTGAGCTCATTTTAACGGGAGTTATTTGGGTTAAAAAGGGTTGGATTAAGGAATTGTAACAGCTCAAGCTCACTGCTAGTACGTATTCGCTTTGGCCCGTTACATAGCCGTCGGCCCTCATGACTTTAAAACGTGTCTACTAGGGAGAAGTTTTCATACCCTTATAAAGAACGATTTGTTCTCCTCTTCAACTGATGTGGGATCTCATAATCCACCCCTTCGGAGCCAGTGTTCTCGCTGGTACTCGTTCCCCTCTCCAATCAGTGTGGGATCTCACAGAAATGTTTCAACCTGAGCAATTAGGTTGGATTTTGAGATGCCTTACCTTCAAATATTAAAATTAATCTCTATGGTTAGTTTGTGTTTAACACCTCTTATAAGGGTGTCCTTCTCCTAGCAGATGCGTTTTAAAGCCTTGAGGGTAAGGCCAAAAGGGAAAGCCAAAAGAGAACAATAGCCGCTAACGATGGACTTGGGGCGTTAGCAATGGTATCGGAGCCAGACACCAGACTATATGTCAGCGAGGAGGCTGTTCCCCGAAGGGGGTAGACACGAGACAGTGTGTCAGTAAGGACGCTGGACCCTAAAGGGGGGTGGATTTGTGCGAGTGAGGAGGTTGTTCCCTGGAGGGGGTAGACACGAGACGGTGTGCCAGTAAGACACTAGGCCCCAAAGGGGGGAGGATGGATTTGGTGGGGGACCCACATCGATTGGAGAAGAGAAAGAGTGCTAGCGAGTACGCTTGGCCCCAGGTCACTAGATTTAGAGTCTAGAGTGCTAACCACTACACCATAGAACCAGTCATTCATTTGAATATTTGTATTTTCATCACGGTTTATGTCAATTGATAGATCAATGTAAGGACGTAATAAAGAGAGAGGGTCCTATCGAAAGTCAGACCCAGATCATTGAATTCAAAGTCGAAAGTGCTAACCACTGTTGTTCGTTTGAATTTTTGTATGTTAGTCATATTTTATGTCAATTGAGACAGACTCAACAAATTAATAGTTTGAACGGAATATCCTTACTTAGCTTTAGATGAAAACCGTTAATGTATGAGTGGTGTATATGGTTGTGTCATAAAGATGAGTTAAAGATGAAAACTATGGAAATCTCATGCATTTTGTGTGTACATAAACACCAAGTACTTCCCCATTTATGATGATGAGTACGAACGTTATGCTATGATGATGATGATCATGCTTCACATGACACTCAGGGGTCTGCTAACCTCCAGACATCGCTACGGATAGCTAGCTCGACTATGATGGGTCTAGGGAGAGTGTGAATCGCCTGGGGACCCACGCTCGCATGTGTTGGTCGTGTGTAGGAAAGTACTACATATCCAATTTTGTCCGGACTGTAGGTGTAACGGCCCAGATCCACCCCTAGCAGATATTGTTCTCTTTGGGCTCTCTTTCGAGCTTCCCTTCAAGGCTTTAAAACCCGTCTGCTAGTGGAAGGTTTCCACGCCCTTATAAATGGTGGTTTGTTCTCCTCCCCAACCAATGTGGGACATCACAATCCACCCCTAGCAGATATTGTTCTCTTTGGGCTTTCTCTTTCGAGCTTCCCTTCAAGGCTTTAAAACCCGTCTGCTAGTGGAAGGTTTCCACGCCCTTATAAATGGTGGTTTGTTCTCCTCCCCAACCAATGTGGGACATCACAATCCACCCCCCTTCGGGGCCCAGCGTCCTCGCTGGCACTCTTTCCTTCCTCCAATCGATGTGGGACTGCCCCCAAATCCACCCCCTTTGGGGCCCAGCGTCCTTACTGGCACACCGCCTCGTGTCGTGATGTTCCACATTGGTTGGGGAGGAGAACAAACCACCATTTATAAGGGTGTGAAAACCTTCCCCTAGCAGACGCGTTTTAAAGCCTTGAGGGGAAGCCCGAAAGGGAAAGCCCAATGAGGACAATATCTGCTAGCGGTGGATTTGGGCCGTTACAAATGGTATTAGAGCCAGACATCGGATGATGTGCCAGCCTTCTCGCTGTTCCCTGAAGGGGGGTAGACAAGAGACAGTGTGCTAGATGTTGGCTCCAAAGGAGAGTGAATTTGGGGGTGGTCCCACATCGATTGGAGGAAGGAAAGAGTGCCAACGAGGACGCTGGGCCCCAAAGGGGGTGGATTGTGATGTCCCACATTGGTTGGGGAGGAGAACAATCCACCATTTATAAGGGTGTGGAAACCTTCCCCTAGTAGACGCACTTTAAAGTCTTGACGGGCTCAAATAGGACAATATCTGCTAGCGGTGGATCTGGGTCGTTAAAGGAGGCCACCCCTACAAATCATTTGTTGCATGTGTTTGCATTCTATGACACAATTAGTGAGGTCACAATGTGCTAGTTCTATTTTTACGTCTTTGACCCAATTAGTGAGGAGGTCACATTACTTCTTAAAATAGTGTGCTAGTTCTATTTTTAGATAGGCAAGATATATGGTTGAGGATATCGTCAATAAAGACATGACACATGCATAGTATAGTGATATTTCATTTCTTGGACTTAGTATTTCAAAGAAAAAAGAGATTAAATAAAAAAGAGAAAAAGTCCTACCGAGAGTTGAACCCAGGTTGCTGGATTCAAAGTCCAAAGTGCTAACCACTACACCATAGAACCAACTGTTGCTTTGAATTTTTGTCTAGTAACACGTTTTATGTCATTTGAGACATGCTCGACAAATTAATATTAACTTTTAAGGTTAAAGTAAGGATGAGACAATAAGACAGGTAAGTCGAATGCATGTACTCAAAATCAAGAGTACAAACCTGAGCCAAAGAAACACTCGGTTGAGTCATGCTCTAACTTTTAAAACTAGTCAAACCCATTGGTCCAACATTGAGAAGTGCAAAACTAGGGATCCAAATTTTATGTGGTCCAACCGAGAGTTGGACTCAGGTCATTGGATTCAAAGTCTAGAGTGCTAACTACTCTCCACCGTAGAACCAATGGTTGATCATAATTTTTGTATGTTAGTCATGTTTTATGTCAATTAGTAGCTATCAGAAGTCAACCCCTGGTCGTTGGATTCAAAGTCCATGGATATATTTGAAACGTGATACTAACGGTTCCATCAATATACTCCGAGTAAGAACGTTTTTTATTTTTATTTTAATTTTTAGATAAAATAAATAAATAAATAATGCAGCCAATTTGGATTAATTTTTTTTTTGTGGGCGCTACAACGTACTATGCGAAAAATTCAAGAGAAATGCACATCCGGAGAATCGAACCCCGGTCAGTACCGTGGGAGGGTACTATGATACCACTACACTAAATGTACTCATTGTATTATTTTAAAAAATATATTAAAAAATAATTTTTAAAGAAGAATTTTTAAGTTTATTTGATAATAAATCTTAATAATTATACTTAAATAAATTATTTCAAGAAAATTATATAAACTTAAAATCAAATTATATTAAATAAGACTTATGAGTGATATAATAGTGAAATTTTAATTTAATTTTCATTCATTAATAAATATATTATAAACCATATTAAATTTAAGTTTTTTAGTTTTTTTAACCAACTAATTAGTATTCTCACCGTCGGCGGGACATAGCTTTGAATTTAAAGTCATAAGTATCGAGACTAATCCAAAAAGTAGTATCGATAATGAAACCAAAGAGATTAGTCCAACAAGGCGGTTGAGCTATATTAATATTTTTTGTAGATCTCAAAGGAAAGGAAAAGACCCTAGAAAACGTACTAGTAGTAAATGAGTTTCCGGATGTATTTTCGGAAGACCTACCTAGAATACCTCTTTCTTGAGGGGTCGACTTCGCTATTGAACTCGGCCTGGGAACTGGGCATATTTCCAAGGCACCTTATTGTATGGCGCCAGCGGAGTTAAAAGAACTAAAGGTGCAATTACAAGACCTATTGGACAAAGGTTTTTCTTGGGGTGCGCCAGTGTTGTTTGTAAAAAAGAAAGATAGATAGATGCGTTTGTGCATGAATTAGAGATAGTTAAATAAGAGAACCATAAAGAACAAATACCCTCTTCGTAGAATAGAAGACCTATTCGATCAACTTAGAGAGGCAACGATATTTTCTAAGAAAGACCTTCAGTTCGATTACCACCAAATCAAGATTCAAGAAAATAACGTACCAAAGACAGCATTTAGGACAAGGTACGGTCACTACGAGTTTGTAGTGATGTTGTTTAGCCTCATCAATGCCCCGGATGTGTTTATAGAATAAATGAACCGAGTATTCAAGGACTATCTAGATACGTTTGTAATCGTATTCATTGACAACATCCTAGTGTACTCGAAGACGGACATAGAACACCAAGGACACCTCCGAAAAGTCCTAGCCATTTTGAGAGAGAATAAGTTATACGCCAAGTTCTCCAAGTGTGAACTTTGGTTACGACAAGTCTCATTCTTAGGACACGTGGTGTCAAAGGACGGAATATCCATAAATCCCACCAAGGTCGAAGTGGTCACAAAGTGGGAACACCCAACTACAGTAACAAAAGTACAAAGTTTCCTAGAATTGGCGAGATACTATCGAAGATTCGTGCAGAACTTTGCTAGGATAGTCTCGCCTTTAACACAAGTAATGAGAAAAAGGGTACTATTTACATGGAATGATGCTTGTGAGGCAAGCTTCTAGGACCTAAAACAAAGATTAGTAACTGCCCAGTACTCACGGTACTCGAGAGTTCAAAAGGGTACGTGATCTATAGTGATGTGTCTAAGAAAGAACTTGGATGCGTGTTGATACAACACGACAAGGTATACACATCTCGTCAGCTAAAAGAATATGAAAAGAACTACCCTACCTACGACCTAGAATCGGCTGCCGTAGTGTTCGCACTAAAAATTTGGCGACACTACCTATAAGGAGAGAACCCAAATTTCATCGACCACAAGAGTTCGAAAATATTTTTTCACCCAAAAAGAGTTAAGATGAGGCAAAGAATGTGATTAGAATTGGCGAAGGATTACAACGTAGATATCCAATATCACCCTAGAAAAGCAAATATGGTCGCAGATGCCCTAAGTAGAAAGACGGTCCACTCGTCGGCCCTCGTTACGAGGGATGTAAGGGTAAAAAAAGATATCAAGCGAGCCAACATAGTTGTAGTGACCAAGGGAGTCATAGCATAGCTAGCCCGATTCACAATACAATCTACACTTAGGTAGAGAATTATTGACTCCCAACAAGAGGACCCTAACCGACAGAAAATCCTAAGCCAACTTGCAGAGGGTTTCGTGGACGAATTCTCGAAATTCTTAGATGAAGAATTATTGTGTCAAAGATGTCAATGTGTTCTAATAATAAAGGAGTTAAGGAAAGAGATATTAACAGAGGCACACAACTAGCCCTTTTCCATGCATCCAGGAGGTACTAAGTGCTTAGGGTGTTAACAAATAAAAGCTCCCAAACAAAAGATGGCGGGGATGTTACAACCCCTAAGTATACCAGAGTGGAGTTGGGAGAACATAACAATGAACTTCATAGTAGGACTATCTAGAACGATGAAGGGCTATACAGTGATCTGGGTAATTGTCGACAGGTTGACCAAGTCGGCACACTTCCTACCAGGAAAAGCAACCTATGTAGTTGACAACTGAGCTCAAATGTATGTTAAGGAAATAGTAAGGCTACACGGAGTCCCAGTATCGATAGTGTCGGATCGAGACCCACACTTTACATTAGTGTTTTAGCACGGACTTCAAAAAGAACTGCATACTCACCTCGACTTTAGTACAACTTTCCACCTTGAAACAGATGGTCAAACGGAGCTCCTAAACCAAATTTTAGAGGATATGCTACGTGCTTGCATACTAGACTTTGGAAGTTGAGATTCCAAGCTCCACTTGATGGAATTCTTGTATAATAATAGCTTCCAAGCCACTGTTGGGATGACACTATTTGAGGCCCTATATGGGAAACGATGCAGGTCCCCGCTATGTTGGCACGAGGTAGGTGAGAGACAGTTAGTAGGACTTGAGCTAGTTGAAGTCACCAATGAGGTTGTCCAGAAAATTTGAGCGAAGATACGTACCACTCAAAGTAGACAGAAAAGCTACACCGATGTAAGGCATAGGAACTTAGTGTTCGAGATAGGGGACCTAGTATTTCTAAATGTGGCACCCATGAAAGCTGTCTTGAGGTTCGAACGTAAGGACAAGTTGAGTCACAGGTTCATCGGATCTTTCGAGATTCTCGAGCCGATTGGTCCCATAGCATAAAAGTTAACCCTACCTCCCTCTCTCTCTTAGAAGTACACGATGTATCTCACGTGTCGATGCTGAGGAAATATATGACGAACCCTATCCACGTAATAGACTACGAACCCTCCAACTCAATGAAGATTTGAGTTAGGAAGAAAAAAGGATCCTATTTCGCGAAGTGAAAGCGCTATGCAATAGGAAAATTACATTCATTAAGGTATTGTGGTGGAACCACCACACCGAAGAAGACACGTGGGAGCGTGAAAACGAAATAAGAGAGAAATACTCTGAGTTAATCCAGGAGTTTGAGACTTTTGATGACGAAAGTTCTTTTTAGGGGTCTATAATATAACGACCGTAAAAAAAAAAAACTGTAACTGATCCTATCTCTCTACAAATCTCACGCACCTCCTTCCCCCAAATATCTCTCCTCAACACCTCCTCGAACTCTTGAATGTTTTGAAAATTCTCCTAAGAAAGAAAACAAAAATGGTAAATTTCTCATAGAATTCTACATCCCATAGAATCCTAAGCTTTCAAATTTGTATTGAGCAGTAGACTATGTGTCGGGATGGGTTGAGGCAATGGCTTGCCTAATGAACAATGTCAAAATTGTACTCAAGTATCTAAAAGAGCACATTTTCACTCGGTTTGAGATAATATTCCAACTCAAAGTCATAAGATCGACGAACAACGGTGAAAATGACAACAAGAAAATAAATAGACAGATTAAAAAAAAAGATAAACAATAACATAAATGAAAGATAAAATCAATTCTAAATTTGGTCACACACATGCAAACAGTCTCTGATACCAAACTAAGATAATCTTAATCCTCAGGCAACCATCCAAGGTTTTGTTGAAGCAAGAACTCTTGAATCAAATAAATTAACACCTCCTTATACAAAATTCAGATCAACTAAGTGATAAGGCTAGAGTTAGATTTTGAACCTTGTTCTAAATTGAGTCACTCCACAATCGAACTTGATAAAGACTTGATTGAATGACTCGGATGCAATTTACCATAAGATGCAATCTCGGATGCAATCTTTTGCCAGTTTTATGTAGTCTGAGTCCTCAGCCTGATCTTTTGCGTTGTCACGTTTATCATCTAGACCAACTTTTGTTTCATCATCTCTGTCTCATATTAAGTTCCTTTGGCATGAATATGTACTTTAGGATTTTAGGTCATGAGTGGGGTAACAACACTCATATTCCTTCAATTCCTTCGGTTGTCTCGAGGCATAAGTTATCATTTTGTCATTTTGCATTAGAACACAATTTAGCTCCTTGCTTGTCATTATAGACCACAACATTTCCTGAACCATTCGGCACATTGAGCATAAGTGTCGTTACCCATTTGCCCTAATACTCTCTACTCTTAGACCTCGTTCCATGTGAAGGGCTTCCCCTTTTCTTTTTGTACCCGAGTGAGGGCTGCAACGATCTTGGAGAAGTCTTGAATGAATCTTCGAAAATATCCTACTAGTCCAAGAAAGCTTCTAACTTTTGTAGCTGGGGTAGGTCAAGGCCAGACGTGAACCAAAAAGATCATTTTCTCTAACCAAAATTCACACTCGGAGAACTTTGCGTAGAGTTTATGCGTTCTCAACATCGACAATACTCTTCTCAAGTGTAATTCATGCTCTTTATTGGTTCTAGAGTACACCAGTATATCGTCGATGAAGACTATTAAGAACGTGTCAAGGAAATCTTTGAACACCATGTTCTTCAAGTTCATAAATGTTACCGGGATTTCTTCTTTTCTTAGTGATATCTAAATCTCAGATCAATCTTGAAAAAGACAATGATTTTTCAATAAGAGAAAAGTCTCAATTCCTTTAACATATTGAGTCGTAAGAGTCTTAATTGTTCATCTACTTCATAATAAAAATTTAACTTCTTTAAAGCCCAGTACGTCTAACCGTTCAAGTAGCAGGTGGCAAGCTTTACCAAATACCAACCTATAAGGTAGCTCAGCCATTGCCTCAATCCATCCCGACATAGTCTACCGCTCAATACAAATTTTTTAAAACTTTGGATTCTATTGGATATAGAATTCAAATGTATATCTAAACAAATCAATAATGTCTATCTAAAAAAATCAATTAATTTTTAAAAACGGACTAAAATTGTAATTTAATAAAAGAATAAAAGGTCCTACCGGGAGTCGAACCCAGGTCGCTGGATTCAAAGTCCAGAGTGCTAACCACTACACCATAGAACCAATTGTTCATCAAAATTTTTGTCTAGTAACACATTTTATGTCAATTGAGACATGTTCGATAACTTTTAATGTTGAAGTAAGGATGAGATAATAAGAGAGGTCCGAGAGTCAAATGCATGTACTCAGAGTGCAAACCACTATACCATAGAGGAAGGTCGTACCGGGAGTTAAACCCAAGTCACTAGATTCAAAGTGTAAAGTGCTAATTACTACACCATGGAACCAATTGTTCACTTGAATTTTTGTACGTTATTCATGTTTTATGCCAATGAGCTCAAAAAGATAATCTCTGCAGAAGGTTGATGGGCTTATCGAGATTCTGTATATTTTCGAAAAGAACGTTGATGAGGATCCTAAGATTAGGGTTTCTGTGAAGGATGGAGGGTTGATTGGAAAGAAAATGAGAGATGCTAAGAAGGTGATGTTGTATGTACAGAGTATGACGAAGGGTGATTTGGAGGTCAAAAGGGTGGAGCCGAAGAGTAATCAATCAGCTCCGCATGTGACAGCCATGGAGACTGCCCCTATAGTGTCAAAGCCAGTAGGGGTGGTAGAGAAGAAGACGAGTAGGAGATTCATAAGCTATTGAAAATGAAGGATCGAGGTTGCTAAATAGAAGGAGCTCTGATACCATGAGAATGTTTGATTAAACCACCACACCTAAATGGTGTGTGAAATTCTCTATTTATAATCAAATAAATTACAATAATATGGAAACTGTAATAAATGGAAATAACAATATATGAAAGAGAAATTAAAAAAAAAAATATATTTCTAATTTTATATTTTATCACAAAAATACTAATATTTAATATTGTTACGATTTTAAAAGAAATTAAATTATTTTAATAAAATACAGGTCAAGTCGAATTTTCAGGAAACCGACCCGACCCGACCCGTTTACACCCTCGGAATTTTCTTGGAACTGCTGAATTTGTTTCATTGTAATGTTTGTCTAATTCAGTGTGAGAACAACGAAGGCAGTGAAGCTAATTTGCTTAGAGAGTATTACAGATTCGAGATCATGAACAAGGAGCAACTTGATCTTCTTCTTAGAGAATCTGATCGGTTCCCACCTCCTCATGGTTGCTTTTCCCCATTTCAATCTTCTTTTACAACAATTGCTACTGTTCATAGCTTCTGATTCCTGTTCTTGTGTATTTTTTGTTGTTAGGAATGAGATTATCTTATGGAACAGCAGGTTTTAGGGAAGATGCGTTGGTGCTTCTGTCGACGATGTATAGGGTGGGAATCTTGGCAGCTTTGAGAGCATTGAAAACCGAGGCAGTGATCGGGTTGATGATCACAGCTTCTCACAATAAAGTTTCTGATAATGGAGTAAAAATCGCTGATCCGAGTGGTGGAATGCTCACTCAAGAGTGGGAGCCCTTTGCCAATGCCCTTGCCAATGCGCCTTCCTCGCGAGATCTCGTTCGAGTATGGCTATCAATTACAATGCTCTGGTTTTCTTTGTTTCTTCTTATTTGGTTAACGATTGATGAAGGCGAAATTGGAGAAGGAAAGTTGGGGAGGAGTTGTTTTACTAGAAATTGGACTTTTTTTTCCCTTCTTTTTTACTATTAGAGAGTGAGTTTGTTGAAATTTCAATATAGCTGGACATGGATCCTAAGATGTGCAATGCAATTAAATTGATAAGCAGTTAATCAATGAATTTGCGGAGAAGGAAAATATCTTACTAGATGGATCGAAATCAGCTCAAATTCTGGTGGCAAGAGATACGAGGCCAAGTGGAGAACTGCTACTTGATGCTGCTAAAAATGTATTTGACCTTTATTTGCAATAGTAGTTCAATTTGTTTTTTTTTTTTTTTTTAATCTTTGTTCCTATCTTCTTGGTTGTAATACTGTTATTTTGTTCACTGTTTGACTCGATGAAGGGAATCGGTTCGATCATTGGGGCTGTTGCTCAAGATATGGGAATTTTGACGACCCCACAGCTGCACTGGATGGTTCATGCTCGGAATAAAGGCTTGGAATCATCCGAACTTAATTACTTCAATGGACTCTCAAATTCGTTCAAGTTGTTTTATTTTATTTACTTATCTTAGAAATTGACTTATTTGGAATACTTTTTTAAAGGACTTTTATGTTTGATAGGTGGTTGTTGGATTCAAACCCAAATAATAGTGAACTGAATGATTGGGATAACCGGTTGGTTGTTGATGGGGCTAATGGTGTGGGTGGACAGAAGTTAGAACTTTTGAAGGAAAAATTGAATGGTTTGGCTATTGAGATTCGTAATTCAGGAAAAGGAGAAGGTGTAC
Organism: Cucurbita pepo subsp. pepo; assembly: GCF_057944985.1. Classification (NCBI taxonomy): domain Eukaryota; kingdom Viridiplantae; phylum Streptophyta; class Magnoliopsida; order Cucurbitales; family Cucurbitaceae; genus Cucurbita; species Cucurbita pepo. The sequence goes on along the minus strand of NC_141815.1, from coordinate 1,211,871 downwards.
TCAATGAAAGAGTAGGTGCTGATTTTGTTCAGAAAGAGAAGATAGTTCCATGTAACTTTGGCTCACAAGATGTTGGGATCAGGTTTGTCATTGCTATTTTGTTGATTATTGGAGCTTGTTGTTCTATGGAAAATTCTATGATGATGTTGCGTACACTTACACATCATATCACTTAAGAAATATCTTGATCTTCATCTGCATAGAAATAATTTTTGATTTCGTAAACAAATGTTTGGTCAATATGACATCCTTTGAAGTTATAGGGAGGTGACTGTTGTTAGACGAACACGACTCTCCACAATGGTATGATATTGTCCACTTTGAGTATAAGCTCTCATGCTTTGCTTTGGGCTTCCCCAAAAGGCCTCATACAAATGGAGAGAGTATTGTTTGATTATAAACCCATGATCATTCCTTAAATTAGCTGATGTGGGACTTTCATCATCCAACACCTCCCCTCGAACAAAGTACGCCTCCCCTTAATCGAGGCTCGACTCCTTTTTTCTTTTCGGAGTCTTAGTTATTTTTTACTATGCCTTCGAGGAGGCTCGACTCCTTTTCTTTTAGAGTCCTTTGTTCGACATTTGAGGATTTACCAATCTATTGGCACGACTAAGTTTAGGGTATGACTCTGATACCATGTTAGACGAACACGACTCTCTACAATGGTATGATATTGTCCACTTTGAGCATAAGCTCTCATGGCTTTGCTTTGGGCTTCCCCAAAAGGCCTCATACCAATGGAGAGAGTATTCTTTGATTATAAACCTATGATCATTCCCTAAATTAGCCGATGTGGGACTTTCATCATTCAACAACTGTAAGGCTGGTTATAGTTGTTGATAAAGGACAACTTTTCACTTGCAATTTAACATTGTTTCACACATAATAGCCTCCTTTATTTTCTCATCATCATTATGAACCTTTGGGATTGATATCAGTTTTCAATCGCAGTAAGTTTAATCTATTAAATTAGGGAAAAAATTTCATTGATATATCTTTTATGGTTGAGAACGATAATATTCTTAATCGAATGCTTGGATGCTACTAGCTTTTCAGGTGTGTTAGTTTTGATGGAGATGCCGATCGACTCGTATATTTTACTGTGCCATCAGGAAGTAGCAATAAGATCAATCTTGTTGATGGGGACAAGATATTATCTTTATTTGCTATATTCATCAAGGAACAATTAACAATTTTGGCAGCAAGGAGCAAAGACACCAAAATTGCTTTTGAGCCCCGCCTTGGTGTTGTGCAAACTGCTTATGCGAATGGAGCATCAACTCGATATCTCAAAGATTTGGGACTAGAAGTAGTGCTCACTCCAACAGGAGTAAAGTACTTGCATGAGAAAGCTGCTGAATATGACATTGGGATCTATTTTGAAGCAAATGGTCATGGGACTGTCTTGTTCTCAGATTACTGCATCTCCCTGTTACAGCCCATTTATTTGGAGCTTTCCAATGTATTTGCAGGTAACATTTGACATGGTAGTTATTATGCTGGTTGATTCACTGTTGGAGGCTATATTATGAGTAGCAGGGGTTGGCATACTAATCATTGCCTGAGGAGTTTGTTAGGGTGGAATGGTTATTAATGGAGAGGAAGTTAGGAAGTTTGGGGGAGGAACATATTGGGATTAGTTTTATGTGGTAAAGAGATAGCCCCCTCGTAAAACTATTATCATTACAATTTTCTTTTTATATTACCATATAATCAGGATCCTAACAACTATATTTTGAGTGTAAAAGTTAACTTATTATGTGTTTCAGGTTCAGAACCGCACAAGGCAGCCTTGAGATTACTGGCAATTAGTAAATTGATCAATCAAGCTGTGGGAGATGCTCTGAGTGGCTTGCTTCTAGTTGAGGCTATTCTACGGCACAAAAATTGGTCGATACATAAATGGAGTGAGCTTTATCAGGACCTACCGAGTAGGCAGCTCAAGGTTTGCTCGTCTGTTTCCTTGCTACAAGTTTATTATGCTATTATTACTTTTTTTAGAGGAAAGAAGCAAAAATTGTGTTCTGTATTTAGAGCTTTCTTTTGATTGTCTTTAGGAGCTTTAACAAGGAATTGGTTATATTTTTTGCTTTAGAATCTATCATAAATCTTCTTATGAGTATCTATGTTTTATTTTCTAAAATAACCCTTTCATTAGTTACCGAACAGTATAATTAAAATGAAAATTCCTAATACTGTCTCTGAAGTAGGTGAATTTTGCTAGTCAGGGATGAAAGTGCAAAAAACTGTTGCTGGTGGTCAACCTAAACATTTTTATCTCTTCATATGACTAGAAACTATCCTTTCGTGACCATCAGATGACAACCCGCTCTTGTTTCGAATGTGGTAGAACCAAATTTTGCAGTTCTAAAATCAAAATTTAGAGGGACGAATTGGAAGGAAAACTTTATGTAAATTTTTAATTAGGGGAAATTGTTCCCATCCTTTCTTTTTCATTCTGCTATGTGTGTGTGGCAATAACATTGATAGTGGTTTGTTTTGAATGATTTTGTAAGTGCTTTTAAAAGTGTTTTCAAGTACAAGAAAATGTTATTAAGTACTTGAAAAGTCACTCCAAATCAGCTCTAACTCAACCATTTAAGTAGGTTACATTATAAGATGGGAGCATGCTTGTCTGTTGCTTTCTTTTTTAACTACTTGAAGAAGATTCATCTCAGTTCTTTGATTTGAGTATTGACTCTTTCTTCGTTAACTCGCAGGTGAAAGTCGTTGATAGAACAGCGGTTGAGACTTCCAACGCAGAAACTAAGGTCGTGAAGCCACCTGGGTTGCAAGAAGCAATCGATTTGGAAATAGGTAACGACAATACTAAAAATCTTTATTTGCTTGGTTAATTTTGTTGCAAGTTTCAAATGAAACTGCATAATTATCTTTCTCCTCCTTTTTACAGTCTCGTTTCTGGTTTTTTTTTTTTATCTCAAAGTATTCATACAAAACCACTTTACTTAAAAATACTACTTTTAAAGGCCATCTAAAACTCGATTGAACAATGATCATTCATAATTCACACAATCCTAGTGGAAGATGTAGGGTAATATGTGGCCTCTTCAATTGCTTACCAATATTTTCACCCTGCCGAAAACCAAAAACAAAAGAAACATGTCTTTTAATTGGTACAATATTAAGTTTTCCATTTATCTTGTGAATAAGTACTGATATTAACTTTTAAGAACGGCCATGTTATTCAGATGTTTGAACAGATCCTAGTTAGATTTGTGATTCTGTTGTGTTTTCTCTTTGATTCTCTCTGAAGGTTAAACTCTAAAACTGCTAAGTAATTATTCCCCCTCTACTCATTTTGCCATTTCCTTGAGAGTTCTTGTATGTTTCACCCTTTTGAATAGGATCTGTTTCTTATACTCCATTTCAGCTAAACTAGATAGATTGTTATGGCAGCTTTGAGAAAGTGAGATTATGTAATGAGGCTCTTTTGTGAAATAGTTATGGCGGTTTCAGTTGGAGCCTGATTCTCTGTGGTAGATGAATTATTGTAAGCGAGTATGGACTGCACCCTTTTGAATGGGTCTCAAGTGATAGGTTCAAGGGTTTTTATAAGAGCCATGGTTCGTCTTTCGTAGGAGAGAGGAAAACGATCTTGACCAGTTACTTCGAGACTGCGTGTTTGTCACCTCCCCGTGGAACAGGTTCCTTAGAACCTTTGGGATTGCAATGGCCTGTAATAGAGGTTGTTGGTCAAGAAGTGTTCTTGAATCCTCATTTTCATGACAAAGGAAGGGTTAATTGGCAATCTTTTTTTCTTTTTCTTTTTTGCTTTGTTTTGGAGTATTTGGCATTTTTCGTGGGGTCGAGCGGTCTGAGAAGGATCTTTGGGATGTGATTTAAGTTTAAATCATTCATATGGGCGTCTCTTATCTGTTGATACGTTATTATGTAATTATCTGCATAGTATAATTCTTTTTGGATTGGATCCCCTTTTTGTAATTGGGCACGAGGATTGTTTTGTTATTGTGATGTCCTACATTGGTTGGGGAGGAGAACAAAACACCATTTATAAGGGTGTGGAAACCTTCCCCTAGCAGACGCGTTTTAAAGCCTTGAGAGGAAGCCCGAAAAGGAAAGCCCAAAGAGGACAATGTCTGCTAGCAGTGGGTCTGAGCCGTTACAAATGGTATCAGAGCCAGACACCGAACAATGTGCCAGCCTTCTCGTTGTTCCCCGAAGGGGGTAGACACAAGGCGGTGTGCCAGTATCCGCTGCCCCCAAAGGGGGTGGATTTGGTGGCAGTCCCACATCGATTGGAAAACGGAACGAGTGCGAGCGAGGACGTTGGGTCCCGAAGGGGGGATGGATTGTGATGTCCCACATTGGTTGGGGAGGAGAACAAAACACTATTTATAAAGGTGTAGAAACTTTCCCCTAACAGACGCGTTTTAAAGCCTTGAGGGGAAGCCCGAAAGGGAAAGCCCAAGGAGGACAATATCTGCTAGCGGTGGGTCTAGGCCGCCTTGTTTTTGTTATCCTTTCATCTTTCCAACTGAAATTTCTTTTTCTTATAAAAAGAAAGAAAGAAAGAAAGAAAGATGGTTTCCTTCCGATATTATAGCCCTTTCTCCTTTGAATTGGATTACATATCTCCATGATCAGCTCAACAATGATGTCCACAATTTGGCTTCATTTTCTGCAGCGAAATATCCTCAAGGACGTTGTTTCATACGCCCCTCAGGAACCGAAGACGTCATTCGTGTCTACGCAGAGGCATCGACACAGGAAGCAGCAGATGATCTAGCGACCTCAGTAGCGAAACTAGTAGACCAATTCCTTGGGGATGGCAGTTCAAAATAAGCAGATTAAGGAACGACCAGTATCCACGAGTCAATGACATCAGCTTTTAGATGTTTTAGTTTATGCTTACGAACCTTAAGTTTTAACATAATGTTGTAATGTAACGATCGCTGAAGTAATTCATCCTTTAAGCTTCATCTTCGAGTGATTCACTCGAGAGGGTCGCCGTTTTGCATTCTCGAGAGGAGAACGTTGGAACAGACCTTTACTAGCATTGGTCTGTTTTTTTTTTTTTTTTTTTTTATGTTTCAGAACTGGGATTAGCTCCTTTCTTCTTTATTAAGCTCTTCTTTTGGATGCCATATTACATAAGCATTCAAACATATTGTCCTCAATGCCTACATGTGAACAATCATATTTCTAAATATAACATGAAAGATAATAAACAACCTATGTTGAAAGATTCTGTCTTGTTTGTTGTTGACATCGTCTTACTCATTCTGTTGACTTCTTGTCGTTACTCCGTGTGGTAATAAGATCCATTGACACAACCAATGTGTTAATTGTCATAATTGCGCTTTTTTTGGCTGTGGACTTTATAATTGTGCGCCACTCACTCCCAACACAAGTGAGTTAAGCCAATTTAGATTCATGTCGTCTACGGAGTAACCTATACTCATTCCTGTTTTGAGAAGGTTTTAGGAAACAGGGTAGAGAGATTTCGAAAATGTAACGGCTTAAGTAACATATAACTTTTTGGGTATGGAGAATTTGACAACTAGTCGCATCCCAGTATAATATATTTTGAGGCGATTCAGGTCTAGAAGGCTTAGACGTGATTTCGCTTAATGGTCATACAAAATCTAGGTGAGAGGAGTTGATGACTAGTCACACCCCTTATAGTACACATTAGACATGATTTCGGTGAATAGTCATACAAACAATAAATACAATAATAAGGTAATACAACATGAAATTAAATAAAGTGTTCAGTGTGGTATGCGCATGCGGGTACGGACAACACTCCTGAACAAACATGACCGTGACAACATGACCGTGACACGAATCACGATGACACTTCAAAAATCAACCCCAACTAACAAATGGAGGAGACCTGCCATGACAATGCTGTGCAAACCAGAGTCATGGCATAGGAAACTCTCCTCTTCCCACATTCCTTCATCTCAACTCTGTAAGGGTTCATAAAATTTGGAGTTCCTTAAAAGGCCTTGAAAACATCTTTAAGTTTTGTGTAGGGATATTTTAGTCATTTACCTCCTCGTTTCTTGGTTTAAACTCTAAATATGTTCCAAATTTCTTAAACTCTCGGGTAAAGCTTTATGTCATTATATATACACCTTACTTAAAACGTTAGGTCGTTTCAAGGTCGTTTGGACCTTGGAAATGGCTTACAGTTATCTTCGGGACATTTTGGTTATTTTACCGGTTATTTTACCTAAAATCCTTGATTCAACCCCTAAATGTGGTCTAATGAAAAGAGACCGTACATAAAATCTTAGGTCATTTTCAATTCATTTGATTTGTAAACCAATGTTTAGGCATGTAGGGGCATTTTGGTCATTTTGTATTTATCTTTGGTTTCAACCCCTAAACGAGCTCTAATTACTACTAAACTTCATACATAGCCTTAATATATTACCTTAGGCCTTTTTTTAAATATCATGTCATTTAGAGGCCATCTAGGTCGTTAACCGACTTTACATTACTATCGAAAAATTATGGTCATTTTATGCTATTATTTGGTTTAGTTACTTAACCTCGTCCAATGACAATCAAATTATATATATATATATATATATGTTTAACATATCATATTATACTCAGAATTGAAATTTCATAAGCAGCGGAGTTCATTAAGTGAGTTATTTTAACGTTATTTAATTTGAGAGAGAATTGAGGTTTGAGTCCTTAACTTACCCTTAATTTTAGAGAAAAGCCATCATTTTTTTAATTGGTTGAGACATTAATTTTTCTAATTGTTTGAGACATTCTAGATACTTTCTAGCCTCAATTACTTCGTGACATCTCTTCATCGTCTTCTCCTCGAACTAAAGAAATACTTTTCGAAGGACGAGTTTGTGTGGATACGTAGTTTCATTCCTATTTTTCCACCCGATTTTGGAGTTTATTGGACAACTCGATATAGAGGTTTTTAGCTCTCTATCTCTTCATGAAAAATCTCCTTCTGATCGACACTAAACTGAAATTTAAATTGAATTTAAAAGATTGTGGATGAAGAATTGGGAGTTTTTTCAAATTTATCAAATAATGAACCTAACTAGTGTCGGATTTATGCGGTTAAGTCTTATAATTATTTTTTTTATTTTTTTATTTACAATTTAATAATTTTAAAAACGGACGAGAATCATGTTGAGGTAATATCCTAAATGATCTATAATATATGGATAAGGTTGGGTGTCTCCAGTAACACTATACAACCCACTCTGTAATTTTTAATGATCTGATACAAATTGTTGATGTGGAGGTGTGAGTATTCTATACAATAGATTGTATAAGATTAGACCAAGAAATATTTAATTAAGTGCTTATTTCGGGACTTGAACCATCAGCACCCTCTCATTTCATCAGGAGAGACTTGGTTTATAATTAGATCATAAATAAATTGTTTAAGAATTTGTGGTACTTACCTAAATAAAATAAAACGGCTTTTTGACGCAATTGTAATTATAAACAACTGATGAATAGTTGACTTATTTGTAATGATTATATCACTAATATAACTTATCTAATCCAACCTAGGTCTATAAATGGATTAATTAAAATTTTTAATTATGCATAAAAATCCTATAGAAAATATATTTATTATATTTGATACCGTAAATATTAAAATAATTAATATAAATAAATTTTCACAACCCAACGTAACCCAACTCGGTTCTGTTCGGGTTGGGTTGTCGGATTGTTAAAAAAAATTATTTTTTAAAAAAGTTTTATTTATCGACAATTTATAATTATTCAGATACAATCTTAGATAAAAAATAATTAAAAGTTCACAAATCAATTTATAATTATTCAAAAAAAAAAAACAATTTCAATTAAAAACAAGATGCGAATATTATATAACATAGTTCAACATCGTTATAAAACTAAAAATAACTCAAATATAAAAATGATAAGAATAGACCATAAAATTAAAAAAATAATAAAAATAATTAATTCAATATTATATAATAATAATAATAATAATAATAATAATAAAAATATTATATAAATATTTTAATTTTTATCTAAAAATAATGTATTTAATAGGCGTGGTAAATAGTTTAGGTTAGGACAAAGTACCAGTCAAACCTAAATAAATCGTTCTAACTTATAATCTACCCCAAATTTATAACAATAAAATTTTATTTGATGTGACATGAATTGAAATATCTTATGGTAATTTCAACCGCATTTTTTCACATTTTCGTTGAAATATATTGTATGATTGATGTCTATTGATTTAGTGTAAATATTACGTTATCTTGAGAACTCATATGTTTCCTATATTGTTGGAATAGTTTATTGATCGCATATTTATTATTTTATTTTAATTCTTAATAAAATAAAAAAGAATTTATTTAGTATATTCTTATAAATAAATAAAATAAATAAACCAAATATATATATATATTAATAAACTATAATAAAATAAATAAATATAACCTAATTTTTTATCCCACATAATTACCATTAATAAATAAATTAATTAAATTTAAGAAAAAAAAAGAAAAAAATAAATAAATTACGGCAGTCCATCAAAATTTAGGGAGCTGATATTATTCTCTCTACCAATAACCAATCGGACGGTCCACATGAATAACCAATCGGACCGTCAACATTTAAGATAAAATATATAGTTTTTTTTTTTTTTTTTTTTTTTTTCCGTCAACATTTAAGATAAAATATATAGTTTTTTTTTTTTTTTTTTTTTTTTTTTTTTTTTTTTTTTTTTTTTTTCATCCCCAAATCCTTTTTCCTCTTTTTATGTATATTTGTCTGAGGGAGAAACTTACATCTTTGTTCTTCAGAAATTCTCTCTGTTTGTTCTTCACCTCTTGTTTTTTCTTGCTTTTGGTTGAAGGAAAACTTTTTTTTTTAACTCTGCTTCGATTTTTGTAGCAATTTCCCCCTTGGCTGCAACTTGATTTGTGATTTTGGGAACGATTGTTTGTTTTGTTTTTTTGTTTTGTTCTTCGATTGGCTGATTAGGGTTTTTAGATTTGTGATTTTCTTCACATGGGATTGGGTAACGACGACGATGCGGTGGCTGAAGATGGCGATTATGGCGATGGAGGATGTGGTGCCGGTGGTGGAAAGTCTTTTGGTTCGGTCGCCTGCTCGATCTGTCTCGATGTCGTTGCCGATTCTGGCGATAGATCTTGGGCTAAGCTTCAATGTGGCCATCAATTTCATCTTGGTTAGTTTCCATCTTCTAATCCCCTCTGATTCTTTAAATTTTTCTCAGATTAGATTCGTGTTTGGTGTTCTTCAATTTTGTTGGGATTTAATGCTAGATTTTGTGTTCTTGTGATTTTAGATCTGTTCATAATTTCGAAGTTGGTGCGAAAACGAGATGGTTTAGATACAAAATATTTCATGGTTCGTTCTTGATTGTGTTTCTTTTACTTTTGTTTAGATTGCATTGGTTCAGCGTTCAACATTAAGGGAGCAATGCAATGCCCCAATTGCCGGAAGATTGAAAAAGGTCAATGGCTTTATGCTAATGGCTGTAGGTCGTTTCCAGATTTTAGTATGGATGATTGGACGCACGAAGAAGATCTTTATGATCTAAGCTATTCGGAAATGGTAAGCGATTATCTTTCATGGATTGGTATGTGTATTGTTATGTGTGTCGATCGTAATTCTCGATCACTAGGGTATCCAGTAAAGAAGAAGACGAAGTTAAATGAACCGGGAAGCGATATCTGTGATGAAAATGCTTCGTTTCGCTTTGAAACGTGTTCTTCAACTTCCCCTTCATAGATAAAACATTTGATAACTTTCAACTCTAGGAGATTTTTTTTCAATAAATGGATATGTTCTTGCGTTAATCGACATTCCACTCGGGTAAACAAGATGACTTCTTCATCTGTTTGGTATGGCACATATATCCAAACATTGCCTAGGTTCACCTACTCGAAAACTTTATAACTTTGTCAAGAAAGTTCGGAATTAAACCAAATTTGAGAGTGTTAATCGTGGAGAAGGAAAGGTTCTTTACTTATTCCCCTTGGGAGGATTAATTCTTCTGATTTCATTCGAAGGTCTTTAGCTGTCGTATTTGGTCCTTAATGATGTTTTTTGTTTTTAGTTTTAAAATTTTTTGGGAAAAAAAAAACGTTCAACATTTGTTACGGTGGTGCTCATATACTACTAGACTTATGAGATTTCCTTGGCTTTTAACTCGAGACTCACCCCAACCTGAGCATGCATAAGGCATATACTCTTAATCGAGAGGTCATAGGTTCAAAGCTCTCACCCCCAGATTGGGGAGGGAAACGAAACATTCTTATAAGGTGTGGAAACCTCTCCCTAGAAAGTGTGTTTTAAAAACCTTGAGGGGAAGCTCGAGGGGGAAAACCCAAAGAGGACAATATCTGCTAGCGATGGGGTTGGGTTGTTACAAAAAAAACTCTCTTGGGCATCGACGGTGATCGAGGAAATTCTCCTACATCCTTGTTTTGATGGTTCATGCAGGAAGATCTTTTCTATATAGTCTGTGGAGCACTCGACCGGTCTTTGTGGCCTTCTTAGGTAGTTTCGTATGTCATTATGAAAGCAAGTGTTGTTATTAAAATGGAGTCTATCGAGTGAGAGTAAATTATTTCCTTTATTGATTTGAAATGTGTTCGAGGCTGATGTTCATAAACTTCCATGTGCTATTAATTTCCGACACGTGGGTTTGTAATAAATTGTTTGTATATTTATCTTGCAGGAGTTCATATTCTAAATGGGTCAAAACTCATAGTATTTAAGTTTTTTACACCAATTTTTTATTGCAATTTGGTTCGCTGCAGGCCTTCGGAGTTCAATGGTGTCCTTTTGGCAGCTTAACTCGACTCCCTTCTTCGTTTGAGTAAGTTTTGATTTACTCGTACGATCAAAGATAATTGATGCTCCAGTTCTTAAGTTGATGTCTTCTTTCTTGGTTCTGTTCATGTTCTATGAATTGGTTTTGATTTTTATCTATATAGGGAGAGAAATTAAGTCGTTTCCTTCTAAATGCTGAGACACCCGTTTGAGTTATGAAAACGTATGAACATGCTTTCCGATAAGAGATGCAAGAAAAGAAACTGATCTCATCGAGAAATATAAGAGCTTGAATAGTTACATGATTTTAGTAAATAGAATTAAATGCACGTGTGTGCGTGGTGACCAAATGGGTGTTTTTTTATGTGGGTGACGTCGTCTTTTGTAGCTCCCTGGTAAATTCTGTTCATAACTGCCATATCTGCATTACAGTTCACGTTCTGTCGTTCTGCTGCTCGTTTTTTTCTTTTCTCCTTTTTCCTCGAGTACGAAAAATATACTTTCGTTGATGTGAATAGTTACTACCCAGGAGTTACAGAAAAGGCCAATTGGAAGAAATGTTATTAAGTTCTCTGGACGGAAGGCTTCACGAGGAAGCGCCCCAAACAAACCATCCCATATTTCCTTCAAATCTCAAAATCTCTTGGAAAGTTTTATTCTGCTCATTCCAAGAAATGTGTGTGCAATGAGTTGGGGAGTGATATGTTCATGTTGAAGCTTTGAAGAAGTTTCCACTGAACATGGAGAGAGCAAGGGGAGCTTTAAAAACGACGATCCCCGTTCTTACAAATTATTACTGAGTATGCACCGGTTTAGTCGGAGGGCACAATTTGGACATTTAGGACTTTAGCGTTAGTGTCGAAACCGCCACCTTTAAGAAGTATAATGATGTGGAAGAACATTTGAGAGCGTGATAGTCATGATGGTGGATATGTATGGCGGATATAAGATATCGACTGGACTGAGAATAGGTCCTCGTTCGGGTAGACTATGCAAGAACAGTATAGTATGAACCTTTGGGTAGGCTATGCAAGAACAACAATAGTTGCACAATGTATGGTGGATTTTTATGGTTTGATCATTAGGTACTTCACTCGCGGACGACCCCCACACATTTCTCGTGAATGACGTTAAGGATCCATATCCATGTAATACTAGCCTCTTTTACTCCTGTCGATCCAAATTTTAGCTGTATCCTAGAATGTTCTTTACAGTTCCTAAGTTCTATACTTGATCCAGATGAGCATTCAATAGGCTAGGCGACGATACTCATTCGGGGTATCCGGGAGCTTCTGCTAGCTATTTGTATATAGAGAGAGGTGAAGAGAAGAAGGCCCTTGCTAATACCAACTAAGAAGGGAGATCGAATGGCTAAAAAATCGATGCTGCAGCTTGGATTGTTGTAGATTAAGTGGTTTCTCAACCTAGGGAATGACTGAACTTAAACGTTTGATGCGAGGAGGTGAGGAAATCACTTGTCAGGTCTACTCCTTTAGTAGCTCGGGATTCGTCTGCACCCATATAACGCTTCAAATGGTCTTTGTTTGAGCATTTCCCTTTCTTTGGTTGTTTCGTCCTTGTGAACCAGGACGACAGCCTCCTAAGATAGTGATAAGGTAACCCTAATCCTCAGCCCAACAATCTAAGCTTTTGTTGGAGCAAGAACCCTTGAATCAAAGAAATTAACACCTCCTCCTATAAAATTAAGATCAACAAAGAGATAAAGCTAGAATTAGATTATCTCTTAAAGATCAAAGATCTAGAAGCAAGATTTGGAACCTTGTTCTAAATTGAGTGACTCCATAATCGAACTTGATCAAGTCTTGATTGAATGGCTCAGATGCAATCTACTACAAGAATTGCATGAAACTTATAAATGACAAAAAATGATGCTCAAATTTCTAAGGGCGAAAGTCTCAATTTGAGAGCTAAATTTCATTACATGGTATTTTGCGGGTATTTATAGTCTATCCACAAAAGAAATATCGTACTCTTCAAATGCCCACTAAGGAAGTTAGTGGCCATGATGGGTGAATTACTCCCACTACCCTTTAATCTCCACAAAAATAGATGTTATGACCACTTGACAAGTAAATTCCCACCTTTTTCCACTACAAGAAATTATGGAATTAAAATAATAACACAAGTTTTCTAACAAATTATCCGTTAAGTGCTAGTTATAGCAACCTCATCCACTACTTCAACCGTGCAAATATTCACTTTCGAAGCTCCAAACAGTCCTTCCTCAATCGAATCAGCTTGTAACACATGAAATAACACGATTGAACTGAGTCTATCCAATTTTATCCAATTTTGTAAATAAAGAATGAACGCTTCTTGAATCTTCTTGGCCTTAAGTTACTTTCTTGATTTAACCTATTAAATAATGAAAGTCTCTTGCCGTTTTTTACTGTTGTGAAGTACAGAATCTTCCTACTCGATGTCTTGAATCTTTTTCCTTTTTTACTTTTCCAGGGATGGCGACTTTTCCTCGACTGCTTGTAAGACTTCCTTTCCCCGACCACCGTCGATCCTTTTCTTAGCTTCGGTTTGGGAAGGAACCGAATTTGACTGGGTTGATTATGTTGTGATGCAGATCATGACCTTTTGGGACAACATGCTATTTTTGCGGAGCATACGGCAGTATCGTCTGCCGCTCATCCTTGCCCGTATATCGCTTATTTCGGTCCTATTCATCCCTCATCGTCAAGTTCAAGCGCTTCTGAAGCTTCTAGTTTCAGCAGTCATTGGAATGGTCCATCAGTTCCCAGTGAAATGCCATCTTCATATGCATTTCCTGCTGTGGATCTTCATTACCAAAATTGGGAGCATCATTCACCGCCCTTTTCCACGATGAACAATCGTGTTGGTGCTGATCAGCCATCGGTTGCGTCCATTGCCCAAAGATCTGCTACTAGAGTCGGTTCCGAACTACCGAGATCCGGGAGTGTAATTCATCCCTTCCTCGTTGGTCATAGGTATGTCTAAACATAATTTTGTATGTAACCTGCAATTATTGCCTGCCTTGTTGTGGAATCACATTCCCAACCTTCAGTAGAAAAGGTTCTTTCCTTTTCTGTGGGTTGTAGGCAAGGAGGGATTCGAACCGAACACCCATGTTCATAGCTGTGCATACTATACTGTTTGCGTGTCGTACGAGTAGGACTTATTCTTGGTCTTGTTGCTCTTCTCTGAAACTGAATAATAATGGTGGCTTGTGAAACACGATCTTGTTTTGATTCGTGCAGTTCTGGTGCAAGGGTTGGGAGCTCAGTTGCTTCGTCGATGATTCCTCCCTATCCTGGCAGCAATGCACGTGCTCGTGACCGAGTTCAAGCTCTTCAAGCATATTATCAACAACAACCTAGCACTACTGGAACCATTCGCACACCTGCAATTTCTGGTGCCAGAAGATCGAGTAGTCACAGAGGGCTGTCACAAGCACCCATGGCTTCTTCATCTGAGCAACCCAATGGGTTTTACTTCTACTCATCAGCATCGGGGGGTCGTAATTTCCAACCAGAAAACGCCATACCGAATCGTTTTCACGCTTGGGAAAGAGATCACTTACCGTCTTTTGGGTTGAGCCAGATGGAGAGAGATCCATCAGGCTGGGGAGAAATCCATCAGGGTGCCGCCAGTGTTTCTGATCCCAGCATCAGGTCCAGCAACTTTCGACAAAGACATGGTACGGAGAGAACATCGTCACAAAACTGGTCATAGACCGACCAACCATCATTTACTTATCGTTTTCCGGTGAAGAAAAACTATCACTATGATGACTCGAAACTGAAAAATTTATGTAATGATTGAGATGATGATATGTAATGGCTGCCTGAGTCTTTGACGTGTCGATAGACTCTAGATGCTGTAAGAGCAGCCGATAAAAAAAAAAACGCTTGTTTCGGGCTGCCGATACGGTTAGTGTGATGGAGTTTCTTGAGTTTATCTGCCCTGGAGAGTATAGAATAACAGTATGAATTGGATGGGAAAGCTGAGATTTGTAGGTCCAAATGCTTCCTGTTCCATCCAGTTCATAAGATGTTGGGCTGATTTAGGTGCCTCCAGAGGGTGAGATTATTAAATTTGGTAAATGTGTTCTTGCAGTGATAGTTGAAAATATTCAGTGTTTATTTGTAAACAATCAGATGTGGTGGTTTCATGAGCATAGTCAAATGTGATTTATGTTTTATCAATTTCGTGTCGATTCATAGTATTGATTTGATTTAAGCTACTGAACTGTGTACGGAATTTAACACGTGAAAGAATAGTGAAATTCTTATTGTGATGTCTGCCGGTGGATCTGGGTCGTTACAAATGGTATTAGAGCCAGACAATGGACGATGTGTCAGTCTTCTCGCTGTTCCCTGAAAGGGGTAGACATGAGGCGGTGTGCTAGTAAGGACGCTGGGCCCCAAAGGGGGTTGATTTAGGTGTAGTCCCAGACGATGTGTCAGCCTTCTCGTTGTCACTTGAAGGGGG
The DNA here is from genome assembly GCF_057944985.1 of Cucurbita pepo subsp. pepo. Lineage (NCBI taxonomy): Eukaryota > Viridiplantae > Streptophyta > Magnoliopsida > Cucurbitales > Cucurbitaceae > Cucurbita > Cucurbita pepo. The sequence continues at coordinate 1,196,568 of NC_141815.1, read as the reverse complement.
TAGACACGAGGCGGTATGCCAGTAAGAACGCTGGGCCCCAAAGGGGGTGGATTTGGGGGCAATCCCCAGATGATGTGTCAGCCTTCTCATTGTTCCCTGAAGGCGGTAGACACGAGGCGGTGTGCCAGTAAGGACACTGGGCCACAAAGGGGGTGGATTTGGGGGCGGTTCCACATCGATTGGAGGAAGGAAAGAGTGTCAGCGAGGATGCTAGGCCGCGAATGGGGGTGGATTGTGATATCCTACATTGGTCGGAGTGGAGAACAAACCACCATTTATAAGGGTGTGGAAACCTTCCCTTAGCAGAAGTGATTTAAAAGCCTTGAGTGAAGCTTGAAAGGGAAAGCCCAAAAAGGACAATGTCTGCTAATGGTGGGTCTACAAAAATGGTATTAGAGCCAGACACCGGACGATGTGTCAGCCTTCTCGCTGTTCCCTGAAGGGGGTAGACACGAGGCGGTGTGCCAGTAAGGACGCTGGCCCCAAAAGGGGGGGGGGGGGGGGGGTTGGTGGCAGTCCCACATCGATTGGAGAAAGAAACAAGTGCCAACGAGAACGCTGGGTCTCGAAAGGGGTGGATTGTGATGTCCCACATTGGTTGAGGAGGAGAACAAACCACCATTTATAAGGGTGTGGAAACCTTCCTCTAGCAGACACGTTTTAAAGCGTTGAAGGGAAGCCCGAAAGGGAAAGTCCAAAGAGGACAATATCCACTAGCGGTGGATTTGGGTCGTTACACTTATCTAAGAAGCGATATATATGTTTGATCAAATTTACGACTACGATAATAAAAATAGACCTATAACAAAAATTTTGAGCTAGCAAAGACCGGATCGTTACACTTATCTAAGAAGCGATATATATGTTTGATCAAATTTACGACTACGATAATAAAAATAGACCTATAACAAAAATTTTGAGCTAGCAAGAAGCTCGTACTAGGAAACTCCATTGTCTATGATAACACTACGAAATAGAGATTTTTTGCAAGATTCGACTCGAATGGACGCGTATTTTGCAGGACCGGATCGTTACACTTATCTAAGAAGCGATATATATGTTTGATCAAATTTACGACTACGATAATAAAAATAGACCTATAACAAAAATTTTGAGCTAGCAAGAAGCTCGTACTAGGAAACTCCATTGTCTATGATAACACTACGAAATAGAGATTTTTTGCAAGATTCGGCTCGAATGGACGCGTATTTTGCAGGACCGGACCAGAATAGACGCATATTGAGTCATGGACTTGTTCTTCTCAACCAAACATATAATAATTATGATTTTAAATAGGTTTTATTAGGGTATTTTTGAATTTTTTTTATTAAAATAATAATTATTTAATTTATAAATAAATATTGAATTTTTAAAAAATTAAAATAATAAAAAAAATTCACACAAAAATAAAATTTAAAATTCAAACTAATAGCTAATACAAAATTTAATAACAACTGAAAACATAATTAACCTTACATTAAAGATTAAGAACAATTTACAAAAATATTACTAAAACGATTAAAATTTACGGATTCGATAGGATAAACCCAAAAACATTCTCCTGTATGTTCGAACGATGATTTTGTTCTGCCTGTCTTGTATTATACGAGAAGAAATATGTTTGATCAAATAGACACAAAATCTCCTCATTATCATAACTTTTAATAAGCTGAACCACGTCTTTCCACGGAATCTCGAAAGACATCAAATTTGCAAATGTCTTTGATCGATCAATCACAAATCCTAACGTCCATCCGCTATTCTCTTCTCCATAGCTTTGCATCATCCACACCTCAATCTTAAAAGGTTGTTCTATCTCCATAATACTGGCGTAGAGACTGCCGTTAAAAACGCCAATCGTGACATAATCAGCTAATTCTGGAACATCAATTATGTCAAATTTTTCATGTTCAACGTCCAAACGACATAACCTTTTTTTCTTTCCACTCGTGCCAATCCAATAAAGTCCTCCGTCGAAGTAAACCCCATCTTTTTCAACATGAAAAGGCAGATAGTCAACCGGTCTCCATTCGCTACTTTTTCCCAAAATAAATATCTCAACATTGCTGTCAGAAATTCTCGCTACTTTATACTGTTTGAGGTTCGGGCTGAACCCAAATCCATACCAATAACATTCTTGTTCATATCCGGGAAGATTCATGCACTCACTCGTCATGGGATTTAGAATGCTAATATAAGTATTAAAACATCTGCTTCCATTGACCATACATAATAACCCTTGGCATGAATTTGCAATTACGACAATGGGACAATCAGAAGAACCAAATCGAAACGAAGCAACAGTTTTCATACCTTGACGATACTTCTGATCGAACTCTATGCAACGCATACTAAAATCGTACTCCATTCGTGCACCTAAAAGTCGAGGGACTCTAAGCTGTCGAGTACAAACCAAAAAAGTGTTTGGAAAGAATTTTGAAATAACAATGTCGTTCCATTCTTTACAAACCAGCCTTAACACCGAACAATTGACATTCGTAACTTTGGAGATTATAATTTCAATAATACTCTCGGGTAGTTTTGTATTCATTTTTTATTATTTTTCCCTGTAAAAAAATATAATATAAATAAAAAATAATAATAATATTTATAAAAGTTCTATTTAATATTTAATTATGAAAATTTTATATTTAATTTTATTATCTTAAAAAATAATTAAAATCAATACAATATAACAAATAAATAAAGAATTTAAATTTTTTAAAAAATAGAGAGATGTACTATATTTAGAAAAAATATATATTTTATTATTTTATCCTAATTTAAAATATTCTATATTTTATTTATTTTAACATTTAATTTATGAAATACAATCAATATATTCTTTTTTATATTTAATATACATTATCATATTAAATATTAATTTGAATATTTGGATAAAAGTTTGAAAGCCAAAAATTAACTTCAAATATCAAAATTTTTAAAATTAAAAAAAAAAAATCAATATATTTTAAAAAATCTGTTAAAGAAAAGACAGATAAAAAAATTAGAAAAAAAAAACATTTTAATATAAAATAATTAATTAAAAATATTTGTATTTTAAATATAGTTATTTATTTATTTTAAATATTTAGTTTTTAAACTGTTATTTTTTTAATGGTTCTAATTATTATTTTGAAATTAAAAAACATAAAAACATGACAGAATAAAAAACAAAATTTAGGTCAAAGGTTTAAAGAATGAAAGACAAAAAAAAAAAAAAAAAAAAAAAAAAAGAAAAAAAAAAAAACAAGAACAATATTCTTACGATTTGTCTTGTTGTTGGTCTCTTTGCTATCGTCGAGATGGGCGTTACAATGTTTGATCGAGAGACATTTGTTTGGAAACGAAGATTTGTCTGTCGTCGATCTCTTTGCTATCGTCGAGATGGACGTTACAAGGTTTGATCGAGAGACATTTGTTTGGAAACGAAGATTTGTCTGTCGTCGATCTCTTTGCTATTGTCGAGATGGGCGTTACAAGGTTTGATCAGAGTGACGTCGGGGAACGAATATTTGAAGATACGTTTTCTTGATAATAAACCGAGGATGTGTTATATGTGTTTGGACTTGTATGACTTCTCCTCTTATATAGAGAGGTAAATGGGCTTAAAAAAAAGTTTCCAAAAATAATTGAAGCTGAAAATATATTTTCCTAAAATCAATTTTTTTTAACTAATTAAATAAAAGGATTTGATTGGCCGACAAGAAAGGAAATTTATAAAAAGGAAAAAAAAATCCAAAATTTTAAAATTAATTCTCTTTATTAACTTCACATAAACTACCATTTTTTTCGTTTGATATTAATTTTTTTTTTTTTACAAGTTTATTAAATAAACTAAAATCTATTTTAAATTTTTTTAAAAAAATTATAATTTTGATTTAATTTCACTTTAAAACTCTTATAAAAAAAAATTGTTTTGTGTGATTTCAAAATTTTATTGATTTTTTTGTAATTACAAATCATTTTCTTATTTTTTTTAAATATTTAATATTTTAATTTTATCATATTATCGTATTTTCAAAGATATAATCTCTTATTTTCTAATTAAAAAATGATATTTAAATTTGATATAAGGATCATATTTTCTTATTTTATTTTTAATTTCTATTAGGTAAATAAATAAACTTTTATAGCACTTTTAATAATAATTAAAACAAAAAATATTGTTTTTTTTATTATATATATATATATATATACAAATAAAACTAAATTAATAAAAATATAATTTTATCTCAACCTAAACGTTTTAAATGAAAGACTCTACTAAGACAAAGATGGGCTGTCAAAAACGTAGAGGAGGTAGGATGGACAGTTGGTTAGATCTAGTATGGATCTAACATGGACGGTAGAGATGGGCTGTGTAGAACATAGAGGAGGTAGGATGGGCAGTTAGTCAGATCTAGTATGGATCGTACATGGACGGTAGTTGGAGTCGGAGGCTCTCGTAGGATTCCCTCATCTGGGATCCCTGGAGAAGAGGATCAAGTTGGCCTTGGGCAGTTGGTCAGATATAGTATGGATCTAACATGGACGGTAGAGATGGGCTGTCAAGAACATAGAGGAGGTAGGATGGGCAGTTAGTCAGATCTAGTATGGATCGTACATGGACGGTAGTTAGAGTCGGAGGCTCTCGTAGGATTCCCTCATCTGGGATCCCTGAAGAAAAGGATCAAGTTGGCCCTTGCGAACGACTTGATGCATTATCTCCCTTCAACCCTTTGAGCGAAATTCGGCAAAAGGAAGGATAACACAGAGGAGATAGGATGGGCAGTTGGTCAGATCTAGTATGGATCGTACATGGACGGTAGTTGGAGTCGGCGGCTCTCTTAGGGTTTCCTCATCTGGGATCCCTGGAGAAGAGGATCAAGTTGGCCCTTCCGAACAACTTGATGCACTATCTCCCTTCAACCCTTTGAGCGAAATTCGGCAAAAGGAAGGATAACACAGAGGAGATAGGATGGGCAGTTGGTCAGATCTAGTATGGATCGTACATGGACGGTAGTTGGAGTCGGCGGCTCTCTTAGGGTTTCCTCATCTGGGATCCCTGGAGAAGAGGATCAAGTTGGCCCTTCCGAACAACTTGATGCACTATCTCCCTTCAACCCTTTGAGCGAAATTCGGCAAAAGGAAGGATAACACAGAGGAGATAGGATGGGCAGTTGGTCAGATCTAGTATGGATCGTACATGGACGGTAGTTGGAGTCGGCGGCTCTCTTAGGATTCCCTCATCTGGGATCCCCGAAGAAAAGGATCAAGTTGGCCCTTGCGAACGACTTGATGCATTATCTCCCTTCAACCCTTTGAGCGAAATTCGGCAAAAGGAAGGATAACACAGAGGAGATAGGATGGGCAGTTGGTCAGATCTAGTATGGATCGTACATGGACGGTAGTTGGAGTCGGCGGCTCTCTTAGGGTTTCCTCATCTGGGATCCCTGGAGAAGAGGATCAAGTTGGCCCTTCCGAACAACTTGATGCACTATCTCCCTCCAACCCTTTGAGCAAAAGGAAGGAAGGAGCCAACATTCGGCAAAAGGAAGGATAACACAGAGGAGATAGGATGGGCAGTTGGTCAGATCTAGTATGGATCGTACATGGACGGTAGTTGGAGTCGGCGGCTCTCCGAACAACTTGATGCACTATCTCCCTCCAACCCTTTGAGCAAAAGGAAGGAAGGAGCCAACATTCGGCAAAAGGAAGGATAACACAGAGGAGATAGGATGGGCAGTACAGAGGAGATAGGATGGGCAGTTGGTCAGATCTAGTATGGATCGTACATGGACGGTAGTTGGAGTCGGCAGCTCTCTTAGGGTTTCCTCATCTGGGATCCCTGGAGAAGAGGATCAAGTTGGCCCTTCCGAACAACTTGATGCACTATCTCCCTCCAACCCTTTGAGCAAAAGGAAGGAAGGAGCCAACATCCAATTCAGCTTTCACTTTCGAAATTTCATTCAAGATTTTAAAAGAGGAAGGTTTCCACACCCTTATAAGGAAGGTTTCGTTCTCCTCCCCTACCGACTCTCTCCTCCCCAACCGACTAATCTCACAATCCACTCTGGGTCCAACATCCTCGTTCTCTTCCCCAATCGATATTAGATCTCACAAAAAATACCCTTATCATTAGTTTTGAAGAGAAACTGAGTAATTTATTTAAAAAATACTTTTGAACTTATGATAATATTCCAAAAATACCCTTAATCGAAAAGAAATTTCCTTAATACCTAAAGTTCACGAAAAAATGATACTTTTCATTCGACTTTCGTACCGCAAACGAAATATGTGATTCTCAAACATACAAAGAAACAAGCACTGTGTTTTGTTGAATGAAACTAGAATTTTTTGATGAAGTTAAGGATGTGAGTGTTTATCTCTTCAGGCTTCTCCTGGTTGAGAAAATGCGCAACTCCCTCCATTATCACAACTTCTTGTAGAAATGGCACATTCTTCTTGAAGCCTCCGCCATTGACATACTCCTTAACTCCCGGTGTTGTATACACAATGTCAGCATCTCCAACTATGTATTTCACTGGCACTTTCACTTCCATCCCTGTCCATGGGGCTGTTAGCTCCCAGTTTCTACAAATAAAAATCAGTCTGTTACTTACGACACGAGTACGGTTTCGTTAGTACAATGTATGAGATGTTAGAGCTGTCTTGCCAATGGGGTGTTAGATGAACGGTAGAAAGATTGAAGGCAAGAACGCGCATGACTTTTGGTTAGATTTTGTGAGATCCTACATCGGTTGGAGAGGAGATCAAAACATTCTTTATAAGAGTGTGGAAACCTCTCCCTAGTAGACGTGTTTTAAAAATCTTGAGGGGAAGCCAGAAAGAGAAAGCAGACAATATCTGCTAGTAGTGGGCTTGGGCTGTTACAGCTATTACAAATGGTAACAGAACAAGACACTGAGCAATGTGTCAGCGAGGAGGCTAAGCCCTGAAAGGGGTGGACACGAGGCAGTGTGCCTGTAAGGACACTGGGCTCCGAAGAGAGGTAGATTGGGGGTCCCACATCAATTGGAGAATAGAACAAGTGCCAGCGAGGATGTTAGGTCCCTAAGGGAGGTGGATTGTGAGATCCTACCTTGATTGGGGAGGAGAACGAAGCATTCTTTATAAGGGTGTGGAAACCTCTCCCTAGTAGACGTGTTTTAAAAATCTTGAGCGAAGCCAGAAAGAGAAAGTGGACAATATCTGCTAGCAGTGGGCTTTGGCTGTTACAAATGGTAATAGAGCCAGACACTGAGCAATGTGTCAGCGAGGAGGCTAAGCCCTGAAGGGGGGTGGATACGAGGCAGTGTGCCTGTAAGGACACTGGGCTCCGAAGGGAGGTAGATTGGGGGGTCTCACATCAATTGGAGAATAGAACAAGTGCCAGCGAGGACGCTGGGCTCCCAAGGGAAGTAGATTGTGAGATCCTACCTCGATTGAGGAGAGCGAAGCATTCTTTATAAGAGTGTGGAAACCTCTGTCTAGTAGACGTGTTTTAAAAATCTTGAGGGGAAGCCAGAAAGAGAAAGCAGACAATATTTGTTAGCAGTGGGCTTGGGCGGTTACAGCGGTTACAAATGGTAACAAAGCCAGACACGGAGCGATGTGTCAGCCAGGAGACTAAGCTCTAAAGGAGGTGGACACAAGGCAGTGTGCCTGTAAGGACACTGGGCTCCAAAGGGAGGTAGATTGGAGGGTCCCACATCAATTGGAGAATGGAACAAGTGCCAACGAGGACACTAAGCCCCCAAAGGGGGTAAATTGTGAGATCTTACCTCGATTGGGGAGGAGAACGAAGCATTCCTTATAAGGGTGTGTAAACCTCTCCCTAGTAGATACATTTTAAAAACCTCAAAGGAAAGCCCAAAAGAAAAACCCAAAGAGAACAATATCTACTAGCAGCGGGCTTCGTCCAGTGAAGCCAGAGTGAGACCAGAGTGAAAGATAAAAAGACAATAATGAATGTTAAATCAAGAGTTTTGTAGTTGGTGACTTACAAGTCCATTGATCTGTAATAGTTCAGTGGTCCAGTGAAGCCCTTCTGCTCATATTTGGAGGCAACGTAAGAAAGATCTTGTTCTGAGAGCCAAGACGGCAAGGGAGGAGGGGATCCAGGCCTGGGTTTGAAGGCTTCTCCTTTGGGGGGCAAAATGAGAGGACCTGGGCTTCTTGTTGTCAATATGCTTTGTAACACTGCTTTCGCTTTCGCACCCACCTCGGCCATCTCTTCTTCAATCCCTCCCGGATTCTATAAGCCAAAAGAACAAAAAAGAACAAACATCTTAAGTTTGATTGCTCTATTTAGAACTCAAACACACAGATCCTGTTCAAGTATAGTTGTTTCATAGTTCTATTCCAAAGCAAAAAACACACCAATATGAATTGGCCCTGTAACGACCCAGATCCACCGCTAGTAGATATTGTCTTCTTTGGGCTTTCCCTCTCGGGCTTCCCCTCAAGGCTTTAAAACGCGTCTGCTAGGGGAAGGTTTCCACACCCTTATAAAAGGGTGATTTGTTCTCCTCCCCAACCAATGTGGGACATCACAATCCACCCCCCTTTGGGACCCAGCGTCCTTATTGGCACACCGCCTCGTGTCTACCCCCCTTCGGGGAACAGCGAGAAGGCCGGCACATCGTCCGGTGACTGGCTCTGATGCCATTTGTAACGACCCAGATCCACCGCTAGCAGATATTGTTCTCTTTGGGCTTTCCTCTCGGGCTTCCCCTCAAGGCTTTAAAACGCGTATGCTAGGGGAAGGTTTCCACACCCTTATAAAGGGTGATTTGTTCTCCTCCCCAACCAATGTGGGACATCACAGGCCCACTATGGCGAAACCACCACAAGAGTCTTTCACAAAGTGCTTTTAGTCAAGTTCTTGAGCTAAGAGATTTCTCACAAAGCACTTCGGTGCATTCTTGTGAGATATCACATCAGTTGGAGATGAGAACGAAGCATTCTTTATAAGGGTGTGGAAACCACTCCCTAGCAGACGCGTTTTAAAAACCGAAAGGAAAAACCCAAAGAGGACAATATTTGCTAGCGGTGGACTAATGGTATCAGAGCCAGACACTGGGCGATGTGCCAACAAGGAGGCTGAGCCCCAAAGCGGGGTGGACACGAGACGGTGTGCCAGCAACTAAACATTCTTTATAAGGGTGTGAAAGCCACTCCCTATCAAACACGTTTTAAAAACTGAAAGGAAAAACCCAAAGAGAACAATATCTACTAGCAGTGGACTTGAGTTATTACAAATGGTATCAGAGCCAGACACCGGGCGATGTGCCAACAAGGAGGCTAAGCCCCAAAGAGGGGTGGACACGAGACGGTGTGCTAGCAAGGACGCTGAGTCCCGAAGTGGGTGGATTGGAGGGTCCCACATCGATGGGAGAAAGGAACGAGTGCCAATGAGGACACTGCACGAGGGTGGATTGTGAGATCCCACAATGGTTGGGGAGGAGAATGAAGTATTCTTTATAAGGGTGTGGAAACTCTCCCTGACAAACACGTTTTAAAAACCAAAAGAAAAAGCTCAGAGAAGACAATATCTAGTAGCAGTGGACTTGGGCCGGGCCGTTACAATTCTCGACTCTTCCAAGTAGCATTTTGAACCAGAAATTTTGAAAGTAGTAGTTAAATTCTTCAGCTGTTCTAGGTGTTCTTGCAAATTTCAAAATCTCTTTCCATTATTCAACCAAACACTACAAAAGGTTCCAAAAACAATTCCTATCTTATTCGAAAACTCATGCTAAAACCACTCAGACACAGATTAAGATGAACAAAAAATGTTGCACACAGATCAATATAAGCATGAATTTCAGATATGGATTTCAGAGTATGAGATCTTGTAACACTCATCCATGATCAATTCTATTAGGCAACTGTTTAACTATTTGCAACAGGTAAAAACCATAGTTCAACTCTTCCACAACATGAACAAAACCAGCAAAAGCTCAAACGATGGCGTTCATGAACACAAAAGTGAATAATTACCACAGAAAAAGCACTCTCAAAACCCTAAGTATTATGAAAATTTCCAAAAGAAATCAAAGAACCTAACCTGGAATCTGCAGATATAGTAATCATCGCCAAAAACCTTCCTAAATGTCTCAACAGGCTTCATCATCGGATTCCTAGGTCTAAACGGCACACTCAGACACACAAAAGCCTTCACAATATCAGCGCGGAACGAACACAAAGACCAAGCGATAATCGCGCCCCAATCATGCGCCACAACAAAAACCTGCTTAACTCCAAGACTCTCAACAAGAGCAACAAGATCCCCAATAATATGCATAATGGAGTAGCTAGAAATCGAATCAGGGGAATCAGAATCGCCATAACCGCGAAGATCCGGCGCCACAGCGCGATAACCGAGTGAACTCAAGGCCAAAATCTGATGGCGCCATGTGTACCAAAGCTCTGGGAAGCCATGGATGAACAGCACAATGGGACCTTCACCCTTCTCGGCTACGTGCATGTTTATGCCATTGACGCTCACGGTTCTGTGCTGGATTGTGTCCATGGCTATGCCTTGATTTTGGTTCCTTTTCGATTATGTTGAATTCATCTCTTATGGCGTCGGAAATCATCGGGACTTGTAGCGTCTCAACCTGTTCTTCGTTTCGTTTTAAGGAAGAATAATAAATTCTGGAACAATAAAAACAAAATATAGAAGGTTGTTATAATATTTAATTTATACCGAGTAAATTGCTCGTACTTTAGTACTGGTTGGGTTGGATTGAGTTGGCATTTTGGGTAAAATTGGGTTCATTCAATCGGACAACATGGACCAATCCAACCCGAAAGGGTTAGGTTGAGTTGGATTGGATTGACATTTTGGGTAAGATTGGGTTCATTATCTGAACCCGAACGGTATCAGTTTGATTTCGAGTTCATAGATAAAACTTTTCAACCCGAAAGGATTAGGTTAAGTTGGATTGGGTTGACATTTTGGGTAAGATTGGGTTCATTCAATCCGACAATATGGACCAACCCAACCCGAAAGGGTTAGGTGTCCAACCCAACCCGAAAGGGTTAGGTTGGGTTGGATTGGGTTGGCATTCTGGGTAGGATTGGGTTGGCATTCTGGGTAAGATTGGGTTCATTTATCTGAACTCGAACTGTGTCGGTTCGATTTCGACTTCATAGATAAAACTTTTCAACCCAAAAGGTTAGGTTAAGTTGGATTGGGTTGGCATTTTGGGTAAGATTGGGTTCATTCAATCCGACAACATGGACCAACCCAACCTGAAAAGGTTAGGTTGGGTTGGATTGGGTTGGCATTCTGAGTAAGATTGGGTTCATTTATCTGAACCCAAACTGTGTCGGTTCGATTTCGAGTTCATAGATAAAACTTTTCAACCTGAAAGGGTGAGGTTAAGTTGGATTGGGTTGGCATTTTGGGTAAGATTGGGTTCATTCAATCCGACAACATGGACCAACCCAACCCGAAAGGGTTAGGTTGGGTTGGATTGGGTTGGCATTCTGAGTAAGATTGGGTTCATTTATCTGAACCCGAACTGTGTCGGTTCGATTTCGAGTTCATAGATAAAACTTTTCAACCTGAAAGGGTGAGGTTAAGTTGGATTGGGTTGACATTTTGGGTAAGATTGGGTTCATTCAATCCGACAACATGGACCAACCCAACCCGAAAAGGTTAGGTTGGGTTGGATTGGGTTGGCATTCTGAGTAAGATTGGGTTCATTTATCTGAACCCGAACTGTGTCGGTTCGATTTCGAGTTCTTAGATAAAACTTTGTTAGGTTGGGTTGGATTGGGTTGGTATTTTTGGTAAGATTGAATTTAAACGGTGTCCATTCAATTTTGAGTTCATAGATAAAACTTTCGGATTGACCTGAGCCAAATAAAAATATATAAATTATATTAAAAAAATTTATTATTAATAGAGTCGACAGTAATATCTCCCCTCGTATATACAACAATTTAATTTTTTTATTTAATTATTAATATGTTTATTGAATTTAATGATTTATTTTATTTTTTTTATTATTATTATTTTGTTTAATTTTGTTTTATTTTTATATTATTAGTATTTTTTTTTATATACATTATTAATTTTTTTTATATTATTAATATTTATATTTTTATTATATACCACATTTTTAAATTAATCATTTGTGTTGAATTTATGATTTATTTTAACTAATTCCCAAGAAATGTCGTACTTAACTGTCTTTCATTTTATATGACAATGTTGAACTAGGTTAATATGTTATCATTTTCACTTGTTATTTTTTATTGATTTTTTTATGTGATCAGTTTGTGAGCTTTTAATATATTTTATCTAAGATTGTATCGGAATAATTATAAATTGTGGATAAATAAAACTTTAAAATAAACTTGACAACTCGACAACCCAACCCGAAGATAAAGAGTTGGGTTGGGTTACCAATCCAACCCACCCGAGAGTTGGGTCAAAAAAATCCCTCAACCTAACCTAACCCAACCCAACTCGGGACCATGTACACCCCTATAGTTTAGTTTATAAAAGAAAATTTCCCTAAATTTATATTATATTGCCATTTGGTCCCTGAGATTTAAAAAGTATTTTATTTTCGTTTTTAATTAAACGTGATATTTTAAAATGTGTCGCGTTTTGAAAAATAAGTTTAAAAAAAATAAAAATAAAAATTTTATTTTTTATTTTTATTTACGTAATAAATATTTTTTTAATATTCTAAAAAAAATACTTATATAAACATGATCTACATAGTTCAACTGATATAAATTGTCGATCGAGTATTAATTGTCAATTTTTTTTTTTTAATTTATATTTTCTTGCTTTCCATAATTTTTGGCCTTAATGAATATTGTTTTAAGGTGAGGTTCGGCAAGTAGACCACCCAAGCCACAGGGTTGGTTCCGAACCTAGCCAGGTTTGGAATTTGCAACCACATCAGATGCAGCCCAAGTACCTGACTCACAAGACAGATACTTGTGGGACCTCAAACACAAGATCAAGGCTTGTAGAGCCTCCACAAAGTCTTCTTCCAGACTTGTGGAAGCCTCCCAAAAGGACTCGGAGAGTTTTAGAAAGAGCCTTCCAAAGTTTTAGAAGCAAGATGTTAGAAAGAATAGTGTGCATCAAACCAAGTCGACCCACTAACGTATTCGACCCAAGAGAGGGAAAACTGACAAAAGCAACCCGCAACAGACATAAACCGACTTGAAGTTCTCGTCTCAACCCAAGTGACCATCCATGCTCCATAGCCCCCCCATGTGCTATATGCGTGCTCCATCCCAGTCGCGACTCAGCTCGCCTTGTTTGTCTGTGTGCTCTCTGCTTGGCTCTGACGCAACTCAACGGCTTGAAAACGATGTATTTGACTTTGTATACAATTTTTATACCATTTTCTAGGTTTTGACCTTACACAGGGTACTCGAGGACAGTAAGACTCTAGTTACTCAATTATATATAGTATTAGGACAATTATTGAGAGTAATCAATGTGTTTGGCTAGACTAAGTGTAATAATATATCCTAAAAAACGTGAAATGAGTTTCTACCTGTTGGGTTTTATGTCCTAAAACTCATAGTTTGTAAACAAAGATATATTCTATTTTCAATAAAGTTATTATTGTTGTTTATTCAGTAAAAATTGTTATTGAATAAAGTGAACTTTACGATCATTAATCTAAATCCAATAAACTAAGAACACTCTGGCTATAGTATGACTACTTGAACTATATGTAGAGACATAAGAGTGGATCAAGTTCAAGTATATAGTCAAAATGATCTATAGTATAAGGATAAGGCTGAGTACCTTATTCTGGGGACACTATGGATGCGGCCCACTTTTGTATATGATATAAACAATGCGATCACTAAATTGTGCATGAGAAGACATGTGAGTGGGGGCGTCCTATGCAATGAGTATTGCATAAGATCGGACCATGAAGAAAACCACTCTCACTTTATAAAGTCGTTTACTGTTGAGACTGATTTTCTTTTCATTCGATAACCTAGGTAACTCGGTTTTAATCCTGAGCTAACCATGAACTCCTGTTTATTCGGAATTATCCTTAGATTTGCATGGGTGAGAGTGGCTCTAGTTCGCCGACTCAACAGGCCTCCCATTTCAGGGGTAAGACTGGGTGAATGGCTGGGGACGTGGGGTGCAAGACGGAATTCACTCCTACCCACTTTTAGGGATAGAAGAAAGGTAGTTCCCTTAAGCACTGACTCCAGGTCTTGAACAAGGGGCCCCACCCTCTCATTGGCCTGAGAGGGATTCGGTTTACTGGTTGGACCACAAACCAATTGTTTATTAGAGGATCAGTGAGACATAAGGAACAAGAAGTAACTTCAGGGGTAAAACGGTAAATTGACCCAGCTCTAGTTACGAACAACCTGTGAAGGATCGACTTACTAATCATGGTTATATCAGATGGACAGAAATATATCTATAGTGAGGGGAGTGCAACTACTAGGCTATAGTGGAGTGTCCTAGTAGTTAACGAATGTTGGTTAACCAGGTTAATGAGTTTAATCGGTTAATCTTGAATGGTTGGAGCCCATGATCTATAGGTCCATTAGGTCCCTCTGCTAGCTCATATCGGACTAAACCATAGAACAGTGTGACGAGTGAGTTCGAAGTGTTCGAATTCAAATTAGGGAATATGCGTTACATATATACGATATATTTAACCGCAATTTTATTTTATTTACGAATTAAACGAAAAGAGAGAATCTGAGATATTTAAATAAGATTTAAATATCTTAATCAATTATGTGTCGGAATTGACTGGGATTGACATTTGAATTAATATTAAATATTAATTAAATAGTTTAATTAATTATTTAATGTTACTTTAATTTGAAATTCATTATTCAAATTAATTGTTGAATTAAAATGAAGAAAGTCAAAATGTTGACTTTCATATAATTAAAATGAAGAAAGTCAAAATGTTGACTTTCATCTAATTAAAATGAAGAAAGTCAAAATGTTGACTTTCATCTAATGGAAAAATCATGTTAGTGGAATTTTGAGGTGTCAAAATTTGGTTTAACCAAACTTGCATGTTTGCCAAATAAACCCCACAAGTTTGAGTGGAATTTTGAGTGTCAAAATTTGGTTAACTCAAACATGCATGCTTGCCACATAATCTCAAACATTTGAGTGGAATTTTAAGTGTCAAGATTTGGTGATCTCATGTTTGCATGAACATGCAAACTTGACTCTTTAAATAGAGTGATCATGATACTTGGAAGGGATTCTTCTTCATCTTGATGAAAAACCTCTCACAAGCACTCTCTTTCACGTATACAAAATCCCTCCCAAGTTTAGTCACTCACCGGATTCCACAATCCCGTTCTAAGGCCGGAGAATAGTGGAGAAGACACTAGTGGTGGTTCGAAATCGGTTCGTGAGGCAAAAGGAGTTTGAACTACAAAAGGTTAGTATTTAAACTCATTAAGTTTTAATACTTATGAACATGCTAGTCATTTACAATAATTGATGTTCTAAAAGTGCCTAAGATCCAAATTGCTTCCGCATGTGTTATATTAACACCATCACTACCGATGAAGTTAAACGTTGAAGTATAGTCTCAGAGCAGCCACAAAATAGTTAGGGACTTCGGGCAAGACCAACCAAGTGAGCTTATCGTTCGAGTTTGAAGAATTGTATGATGTATGATGACGCATGCTCTGTGACTCATGCATGCAGCATAATGCTATGTTTTGTTTATATATATTATGTAATGATGTATGATGTCATGTTATGTATGTATGTGATGTCCTAATATGTCTTCATATAAACAAAATGAAAAACTATGTATGTCATGTGCATATGTGGCATCCGGCGACACGTTAGTGCATTGTGCCCGAACAAACCAAGCCCAAGGGTACTTATACAGGCCCATCTCGTGGGTCCATGTGCTCATGCTGGGCCGTATGTGGAAAAGTACCACACATCCAACCTGCCCGAAACTAGAAAGAGCTCAAGGTCAAGCTATGATTTTAAAAGATAGGTCTCATCATGTATGTGTGTATTTGCACTACCCAACTCCAACAATGGGTTTACTTACGTGTATTTCTTATAGTACCTAAGCCATGTGCTATTCTTATATTTCAGGTAAAGGTAAAGCGCCCCTACACGGATGACGATTGTAACGGTGCAGATCCACCGCTAGCAGATATTGTCATATTTGGGCTTTCCCTTTCGGGCTTCCTCTCCTAGATCCACCGCTAACAGATATTATCTTCTTTGGGCTTTCCCTCAAGGCTTTAAAACACGTCTTCTGCTAGTGGAAGGTTTTCACACCCTTATAAATAGTGTTTTGTTCTCCTCCTCAACCAACGTGGGACATCACAATCCACCCCCTTCGGGGCCCAGCATCCTTACTGACACTTGTTTCTTTCTCCAATCGATGTGGGACCGCCACCAACTCCACCCCCTTGTCCAGCATCCTCGCTGACACTTGTTCCTTTCCCCAATCAATGTGGGACCGCCACCAAATCCACCCCCTTCAGAACCCAACGTCTTTACTGGCACACCGCCTCATGTCTACTCCCCTTCGAGGAAGAGCGAGAAGGCTGGAAGGTTTCCAAACCCTTCTAAATGGTGTTTTGTTCTCCTCCTCAACCAATGTGGGACATCACAATCCACCCCCCTTCAGAGCCCAACGTCTTTGCTGACACACCACCTCATGTCTACCCCTTTCGGGGAACAGCGAGAAGGCTAGCACATCGTCCAGTATCTGGCTCTAATACCATTTGAGACAACCCAAATCCACCTCTAGCAGATATTGTCTGGCGAATGCCCAGGCTTTAAAACCCGTCCGCTAGGGCAAAGTTTCCACACCCTTCTAAATGGTGTTTTGTTCTCCTCCTCAACCAATGTGGGACATCACAATCCACCCCCTTCAGAGCCCAACGTCCTTACTGACACACCACCTCATGTCTACCCCTTTCGGGGAACAGCGAGAAAGCTAGCACATCGTCCAGTATCTGGCTCTAATACCATTTGAGACAACCCAAATCCACCTGTAACAGATATTGTCCTCTTTGGGCTTTCCGTTCAAGGCTTTAAAACCCATCCGCTAGGGCAAGGTTTCCACACCCAGTGTTTTGTTCTCCTCCCGAACCAATGTGAGACATCACATAGATTTGGGGCCCGGGACATCACATGGATCTGGGCCGGGCCGCCCTCTAATTTAGTTCATTTACTAGTCATTTAAGTTACATTAATCACTATTATCCCTAGAACAAATCCCCAACAAGAACAAACAAACCAATTTGATTGAAAAATTCAACAATCCCTTAAAATAGAAAGCTAATCCCAACCAAGAAACAAGCCAAAAAACATGTCCATCTCAACTTTATCACCTCATCTTCAAACAACAACAACACATAGTTCTATCATCATCAACACCTCAAGAACATGAAGCTCATATCAATTGCTGCCATGGCTATCACAATTCTATCAATCACCCACTTTCAGATACTCGCCGACGACCCCCAAAAGCCCTTCCTTACCAACGCCGATCTCATCACCAAAACCTGCAGCAGCACCCCTTACAACGACCTATGCCTATCAATCTTAGAGTCATCACCCAACAGCAATGGCACAGATCTGTATGGGCTAACAGAGATCATGTTGTATATTGCAGCTGAGAATGTGAGCCTCATACATGAACACCTAATGGAATTACAAAACAAGACAGAAATGGATACCTTCATGGATGAGTGTTTGACGGATTGCTTGGAGAGCTATCAGGACGCGACCGACCAAATCGAGGACTCGATCACGGCGCTCGAGTTCAAAGCGTATCATGATATCAAGACATGGGTAGCAGCAGCCATGAATGATGGAGCTGTGTGTGAAAATGGGTTCAAAGAGAAACCAGACCATAAGTCACCAATTGTGGAGATGTCTAAAGTTTTTGATCAGATCTGCAGCATTATTCTGGCTATGGCAAATATCTTGTCTCAGGGAAATAGGAACATGAACTCTGAGGATATATTTAATTTCTAAAGGGAATTCTAAGCTCTAGTTCGATTCGTTTTGAAGTTTCGTATGAACAAGATCGTTTTTTGAATGTAAGAGATCGATTGAATCCATTCGGTTTAAAGTTTTGTATACCATACGTGTTTATGTAAGCAAGATTCTTCTTTGAAAGTAAGAGATCGTATGGAGTGTTTATGTAAACAAGATCCTTTTTTTTTTTTTTAAGGTAAGAGATCGAATCGGATTCAATTTAAAGTTTTGTACAATACCCGTTTCTCTAAACAAGATCTTCCTTGAAAGTAAGAGATCGGATCAAATTCATTTGAACGTTTCGTACAATACCCGATCGAATTCATTTTGAAGTTTCGTACAATACCCAATTTCTGTAAACTAGATCTTTGAAAGTAAGAGATCAGATCGAATTCATTTTAAAGTTTCGTACAATACCTGTTTCTTCTGTCAACAAGATCTTCTTTGTTCGTGCCATACCTGTTTCATTGTAAACAAGATC
Source organism: Cucurbita pepo subsp. pepo (assembly GCF_057944985.1). Classification (NCBI taxonomy): domain Eukaryota; kingdom Viridiplantae; phylum Streptophyta; class Magnoliopsida; order Cucurbitales; family Cucurbitaceae; genus Cucurbita; species Cucurbita pepo. Next base: position 1,178,092 of record NC_141815.1, on the reverse strand, counting down.
TTCTTTAAAAGTAAGAGATCGAATTGAATTCACTTTAAAGTTTAATACAATACCCGTTTCTGTAAACAAGATCTTCTTTGAAAATAAGAGGTCGGATCGAATTCATTTTAAAGTTTCGTACAATACCTGTTTCTGTAAACAAGATCTTCTTTGAAGGTAAGAGAACTGATCGAATTCATTTTAAAGTTTCGTACAATACCCGTTTCTATAAACAAGATCTTCTTTGAAAGTAAGAGGTCGGATCTTTTATGTACTTTGTTGTATGAGCGAGAGAAGGTCATGAAAAATGATTCCGAACACGACGGAATTGGTAAACAACTATATAGAACAACCTTCACCCACTCATTGGATCGATTCACCAATTTTTAGGCTGGTTCTCACAAAAACGTTTGTTGTTCCAAAAACTAGACACAGTTTTCCATCTACCCAAGAAGTTTGAAGGAATTCCAACCTTGATAAGGTCATGAATAGTGATCCCGAACACAATCCAACAAGTAAGTAGCATATGAAGCAAGTTTCAAAGGGTCGATTAGGACCATGGGAAAATGATTAGAAATCATGCTCAGGAGCCTAATTGACCTAGTATCATGATGGCTAAGCTTCGGTTTAGCACATTATTCAGTTTTACAGCTTTCGCAAGGCATATTTGAGAACCCTAATGAAGAACTCGATCAAATCAAAAATTTACTAGGTCAATTTACTTCATTAGGGTTCACCGTACCAGATCAAAACAAATCACGTGAACATGGGTCTTAGCCTAAATTAATCAAACAGAACCAAATCAAATCAAAATCAATATGGCTCGGTTCAAATTGAAACTCAGACCAGATCAATTTTTTAGTTACAGTGAAAATCATATCAGATCGAACAGTAAACACCTTACTTATAAAGGGTCGAAAGAGTACGTGTCAAGTTCGTACAATTTTGAAAACGAGATGATTACCAAACAAACTCTTAATACAAGTACGTAAAAGTCATATCGAGGGTAAAAAGTGGTCACATTTTCCCATTTTCGACCTCATCGTCCTCATCTAGGGCTCCCGGAGGGTAGAAGTCATATGGACCATAAGAAAGTGACCTTAAAATATTTTGGACACTATATTGCCTATCTAAGCTTGGCTTTGGAAGGCTCAGCCCTTTGATTATGCCTCTGTTCTTTGGATGTTCATCGTCACCGTTCATTCTCATCTCTACCAGATGTGCTGATCCCTCTTCCTCCATCATCTCCGTTGATTTTGTTGACTTTGACTTGTCCTTGTACATTCCATACAGAATCAGCTGCACCGTCCCCAATGCAAACCCTATTCCATTCGGCACCTAAGCAAAACCGAAAATTTTCATTTACTTTCGAAATTGTAACGTACCAAGTCCACCACTAACAGTGGTGTCCTTTCAGGGTTTCTCTCAAAGCTTTTAAAACGTGTTTGTTAGGGTTAAAGCGAATCTGTTAGGGAGAGGTTTCGAGACCCTTATAAAGAATGTTTCGTTCTCCTCCCCAACTGACGTGAGATCTTACCGAAATAGTAAAATTTTAAATTTTCAAACACGGAAAAGTCATGCTTTTAATTAAAAAATAACCGAGAGTAGGTATAACTTTACCAGTATGTAGATGTCCTTGACGAGAATAGCATAAGCTGACCAGACACCAGCATTTAGGAAGAGGAAGAACGAGAGAAGAAACGGCATATACTCAACACTCTTCGTCTTTATCACGTTTCTCTGTTAATCAAACACGTATTTTCAACCTCGAGAATTCGACTGATATCGAAACGTAATCGGGGCAAGCTAGGGTTGAGGATGGTTACCATGGCAGCTAGAGGGGAAGCATACATGGCAATGGTTAAAGCAACACAAAGAATGCCAACAAAGGTGAGCCTCAAGCTTCCATGCATGGCTAAAAGGGTTGCACCAATTACACTTCCATAGAACACAACATTGAACAGACCAACCAGCTTCATTGTTGTCACCTGAAATTATTCCCAAACATGGTAATCAGTTCAATTCTAATCCGTTTCGAACTTTTAAAACGTTTATTTTAGTCTCTAAATTTTGAAATATATGTTCGGCCTCGGAAAATATTATAGCTTTAATGTATGTCGATCATAACAACACAATAATGCACGTATTTGAAGTCAGGCTTACTGTGATTTACTGTCTATGTTGCATAGGATTTAGATCAGGATTCAGAATTTGAATTCGGCACCTGATAACCCTACGACATGGTTACGAATGTTCCTCCTTGCCCACTATCCCCACAAACCAACACGAGTCATTCCAGCTTACTATTCCGAAAAAGATTAGAATCAGGATTTAGAATTTGAATTTGGTACCTGATAACCGTACGACATGGTTATGAATGTTCCTCCTCGCCCACTATCCCCACAAACTAACACGAGTCATTCCAGCTCACTATTCCGAAAAGGATTAGAATCATGATTTAGAATTTGAATTCGGCACATGATAACCCTATGACATGGTTACAGATGTTCTTCCTTGTCCACTATCCCTACAAACTAACACGAGTCATTTCAACTCACTATTTCTACAAGGATTCGGATCAAGATTCAGAATTTGAATTCAGCACCTGATAACCCTACGACATGATCACGAATGTTCCTCCTTGCCCACTATCCCCACAAACAAACACGAGTCATTCCAGCTCACTATACCCACAAGAATTTGATCAAGGTTCAAAATTTGAATTCGACACATGATAACCCTACGACATGGTTACAAATGTTTCTCGTCGTCCACTATACCCACAAACCAACGTGATTCATTCCAGCTCATTATCCCCATAAGGATTCAGATCAGGATTCAGAATTTGAATTCGGCACCTGATAACCCTACGACATGGTCACGAATGTTCCTCCTTGTCCACTATCCCCACAAGCCAATATGAGTCATTCCAGCTCACTATACCCACAAGGATTCAGATCAGGATTCAGAATTTGAATTTGGCACCTGATAACCCTACAACATGGTTACGAATGTTCCTCCTTGTCCACTATACCCACAAACCAACACGAGTCATTCCAACTCACTATCCCATAAGGATTCAGATCAGGATTCAGAATTTGAATTCGGCACCTGATAACCCTACGACATGGTTATGAATGTTCCTCCTTGCCCACTATTAACTAAGAACCAACATGAGTCATTCCAGTTCACTATGCCCACAAGGATTCGAATAAGGATTCAAAATTTGAATTTGATGCCTGATAACCCTACTACATGGTTACGAATGTTCCTCCTTGTCCACTGTCCTCACAAACCAACACGAGCCATTCCAGCTCTCTATCCCCACAAGGATTCGGATCACGAATGTTCCTCCTTGCCCACTATCCCCACAAACCAACACGAGTCATTCTAGCTCACTATCTCTCATAAGGATTCGGATCAAGATTCAGAATTTGAATTCGACACCTGATAACCCTACAACATGGTTACGAGTGTTCCTCCTCGCCCATTATCCCCACAAACCAACACGAGTGCTTCCAACATGTTTTGTCGTCACTTACATGCATCTTAGGAAAATTCTCAAGAGATAACCCAACGTAGAATTACTCTATAAACAAAACACGCTTAACTAAAAAGTTCTTATGATTAAGCTATCGAAAAGAAAGGTGCACCTTGTTGATATAGGTAATAACTTTCATTTCTAAGTCTTTCTTAGTCATCCTATCGTCAACACCATTCTCATTCGAATATGGTCTCGGTTCATTCAAATATTTTTTAAAATTTGGTCAAAACTCATAAAGATTAGGATGTAATAAAATAAGCATTGAATTTCAAACCAAATTTGCATGTTAATGAACAGCGATAGTGTCACACGTTAGCTAATTCGCATTTATTATTATTTAATACGACAATAAATAGGAGTGTTTGGTAATTAATGGACTTCCAAATTTTTATTTATAATAATAAATAAAATACAAAACTATCATATTTTTAAATTAAATATTTTTTATTTTATAAAAAAAAAAAACTATATAGTATGTCAAACTAAAAAAATATTAGGGGCTAAATTGGAATTAAAAAAAATTGAAACACTCGGACTATATTTCTCGAGCTCATAGTAGATATTGATTGTCTTATTTGAGCTTTCTCTTTTGAGTTTTCGCTCAAGGTTTTTAAAACGTGTTTACAGTTCGAGCCCACAGCTAACAGATATTGTTCTATTTAGGCTTTTCTTCTTTGAGGTTTCTCTTTCAGACTTCCGCTCAAGGTTTTTAAAACGTGTCTGCAGTCTAAGCCCACAGCTAACAGATGTTGTTCTATTTTGGCTTCCCCTCAAAGTTTTTAAAATGTACGCACACAAACTCACTGCTACCAAATATTGTCCTATTTGAGCTTTTTCTTTGGAGGCTTTCACTCAAGGTTTTTAAAATGTGTCTGCATCTCAAGCCCACAGCTAGCAAATATTGACCTATTTGAGCTTTTTCTTTCCGGGCTTTTCCTTCTGGACTTCCTCTCAAGATTTTTAAAATGTTTTTGCAGCTCAAGTCCACGGCTAGTAGATATTGTCCTATTTAGGCTTTTCCTTTCGAGGTTTTCTCTTCTGGGCTTCCCGTCAAGGTTTTTAAAATGTGTTTGCAGCTCAAGTCCACCGCTAGTAGATATTGTCTTATTTAGGCTTTTCTTTTCGAGGCTTTCCCTTCTGGGCTTCTCCTCAAGGTTTTTAAAATGTGTCTGCAGCTCAAGTCCATCGCTAGCCGATATTGTCCTATTTGGATTTTTCTTTCGAGGCTTTTCGGGCTTCTCTTCAAGGTTTTAAAATGTGTCTGCACCTTAAGTCCACCGCTAGATATTGTCCTATTTGGGTTTTTTCTTTCGAGGCTTTATATTGTCCTATTTGGGTTTTTTCTTTCGGGGTTTTCCCTTCTGGGCTTCTCTTTAAGGTTTTTAAAATGTGTTTGTAGCTCAAGCCCACGGCTAGCAGATATTGTCCTATTTGGATTTTTCGTTTCAGGGTTTTTCCTTATAGGCTTCTATTCAAGGTTTTTAAAATGTGTCTGCAGCACAAGTCCACTGCTAGCAAATATTGTCCTATTTGGGCTTCTCCTCAAGGTTTTACTCTTTGGGCTTTCCCTTTCGGGATTCCTCTCAAGGTTTTCAAAATGTATCTGCTCGTGATTTCCCTCAAGGTTTTCAAAACGTGTCTTCTACGGAAAAGTTTCCACACCCTTATAAATAATGTTTCGTTCTCCTCTCCAACCAATGTGGGATCTCACAACATGTTCTATGTCATGTAAGTCCATTACACACTCAATTTTATAATTCACCAACAGTGAAAGACTCAACCTCGAAAAACATCAATACTCCAAGGACTAAATTGAAAAAAAAAACATTTAAGGGCTACATTTATAAATATCTATCAATTCAGCACGTATTATGTCACGTAAGTCTACCGCATCACCCAAGTATACGATTCATCGACACGAAAAGACTCAAACAAATAAAACGTCACACGTCAGGGACTAAATTGCAAAAAAAAAAAATTCCATTTAAGGACAATATTTAGGTGAAATTCTTAAAAAAAAGATTAAGGATAGCTTAGAGAGAAAGAGAATGACCTTCTTTCGTTTGGGAGCAAAGATGATGAAGAGAGTGACATAAGTGAGCTGAAAGGCAACGCCAGCAGCATTGACGGTGGTAACAAGCAACCCATCAGCACCCTTCAAAGCCCCATAAAATGTCCACAAGCTTGTGCTCAATAGCGTCGTCACGTACGGTATCGCTTTGTAATTCTCTGTTGATTTCTTCTTCACTATTCCTATAAATGTTTTTCTTTCATTCCCCACCAAAAAAAAAAAAAAAAATCTCGGTTTAGTTCCTTCTCGAAAAAAGCTATAAGGGTCTAGACCTACTGCTAGTAGATATTGTCGGTAGGAAAGGTTTCCACACCCTTATAAGGAATGTTTCGTTCCCTTTCATGGCTCAGCGTCCTCGCTGACACTCTGTAACAACCCAGATCCACCGCTAGCCGATATTGTCCTCTTTAGGCTTTCCCTTTCGAGCTTCCCCTCAAGGCTTTAAAACGTGTCCGTTAGGGGAAGGTTTCCACACCTTTATAAATGGTGTTTCGTTCTCCTCCCCAACCAATGTGAGACATCACAATCCACCCCCTTCGGGGCCAGCGTCCTCGCTGACACTCTTTCCTTCCTCCAATCGATGTGGGACCGCCCCAAATCCAACCCCTTTGGGTCCCAGCGTTCTTACTGGCACATCGTCCGGTGTCTGGCTCTGATACCATTAGTAACGACCCAGATCCACCGCCAGCAAATATTGTTCTCTTTGGGCTTCCCCTCAAGGCTTTAAAACACGCCTGCTAGGGGAAGGTTTCCACACCCTTACCAATGGTGTTTTGTTCTCCTCCCCAACCAATATAGGACATCACACACTCATTCCTTTCTCCAATCGATGTGGGACCCCTACCAAATCCACCTCCTACGTGTCTACCCCCTTTGGGGAACAACGAGAAGGCTGACACATCGTCCGGTGTCTGACTCTTATACCATTTGTAACAGCCTAGACCCACCGCCAGCAGATATTGTACTCTTTAAAAGAGGTTTTCTCTTCTACCCCCTTCGGGGAACAACGAGAAGGCTGATACATCGTCCAGTGTCTAGCTCGGATACCATTTGTAACAACCCAGACCCACTACGAGCAGATATTGTCTTCTTTAAAATGGGTCTTCTAGGAAAGGTTTCCACACCCTTATCAAGGATGTTTCGTTTTCCTCCCCAACCAATATGGGATATCATAATCCACCACCCTCTTCATGGCCCAGCATTCTCGCTGGCACTCGTTCCTTTCTCCAGTCGATGTGGGACCCCTACCAAATTCACCTCCTGCGTGTCTAACCCCTTCGGAGAACAACGAGAAGGCTGACACATCAGGTGTCTGGCTTTGATACCATTTGTAACAGCCCAGACCCCTTGCTAGCAAATATTGTTCTCTTTAAAAGAGGTTTTCTCTTCTACCCCATTTGGAGAACAACGAGAAGGCTGACACATCGTCCGGTGTCTGGCTTTGATACCATTTGTAACAGCCCAGACTCATTACTAACAGATATTGTCCTCTTTAAAAGAAGTTTTCTCTTCTACCCCTTCGGGGAACAATGAGAAGGCTGACATATCGTCCGGTGTCTGGCTTTAATACCATTTGTAACATCCCAAATCCACTGCTAGCAGATATTATCCTCTTTAAAAGAGGTTTTCTCTTCTACCCCTTCGAGGAACAACGAGAAGGCTGACACATCGTCTAGTGTCGGGCTCAATACCATTTGCAATAGTCCAGACCCACCACTAACACATATTGTCCTCTATGGACTTTCTCTCTCGAGCTTCCCCTCAAAACTTTAAAACAGGTCTAGGGAAAGGTTTACACATCCTTATAGTGTTTTATTTTCCTCCCCTAACTAATGTGGGGTATCACAAACGCGTTCTTAAATAATCAACTAATACTTCTTGAATCTCCCGTTGGTTCAAGTCATTCCTATTATTTATTTAAATTTTTATTTTTAATAAAAAGAAAATATTAATGGTGTATTTTAAAATTAAAAATAAATTTAGATGGATCAAATATCAATTTCTTTATGACCCAACTCCATTCATAAAATTATTATTTATTTGCACCCGACTCAAATTAAAGTTAGGTTGGGTTGATCGAGTTCTACCAAACAGTCCACGACGGTAAAAAGAAATATTCTAAAGAGTTTTATCTTTTCACCCAAACTTTGAAAGTGGGAAAGTGGGTGCAAACCCAAATTACAAATATGCCCTTCAAAATAAATAAATAAATAAAAATAAAAACTAAATAATAGTAATTAAACCCTATTTATGACCACCCTCAATTCTCTGTACTTTAACGTAATTTTCCTAACAAACTTTGGAATTTTGTCCCTAAATCGTCCCAAATAGAAGGTACACCTGTCACCCGGCAACTCGAAAAGAGTTTATAACTAATTCAACTCTCTATTTTTCCAGTTGAGTTAGGTCGGGTTGTTGGGTTGTTCTTTTTTTAAATTATTAAAAATGTCATTCCGTTACAAATCTTAAATATTTTTTATTTTTTAAAAAGTTAGGTAGGGTTAAAACCCTATTTTCGAGGTGGTCGGGTCATATCAGCTTGCAAACTAAACAGAATTTTAGATTTTTCTAAAATTCAACCCGACCCAAATTCGAGAAGACAAAAATAACCCTAACCCAATATTTATAGTTTGAGTTATTCTAAATTAGTCTAATTATTGGGTCACACTCCAATTAAACTATGCTCAAAGTTGAATTAAAATATAAATACTCACATGGGAGTCGTGTATAACCCTATTTTCAGGGCGGTCGGGTCATATAAGCTTGCAAACTAAACTGAATTTTAGATTTTTCTAAAATTCAACCCGACCCAAATTCGAAAAGACAAAAATAACCCTAACCCAATATTTATAGTTTGAGTCTAATTATTGAGTCATAGTCCAATTAAACTATACTCAAGTTGAATTAAAACATAGATACTCACATGGAAGTCGTGTATAACCCTATTTTTGGGGTGGTCGGGTCATATAAGCTTGCAAACTAAACAAAATTTTAGATTTTTCAAGAATTCAACTCGACCCAAATTCGAAAAGACAAAAATAACCCTAACCCAATATTTATAGTTTGAGTTAGTCTAAATTAGTCTAATTATTGGATCACAGTCGAATTAAACTATTTTCAAGTTGAATTAAAACATAGATACTCACATGGGAGTCGTATATAACCCTATTTTCGGGGTGGTCGGGTCATATAAGCTTGCAAACTAAACCAAATTTTAGATTTTTGAAAAATTCAACCCGACCCAAATTCGAAAAGACAAAAATAACCCTAACCCAATATTTATAGTTTGAGTTAGCAGTGTGGATTAGTCTAATTATTAGGTCATACTCCAATTAAACTATGCTCAAGTTGAATTAAAACATAGATACTCACATGGGAGATGCAAAAACGAGTATAGAAATCACATTCCCTGCATCCAAACACCCCCCACAAACCCATCAAAATCCCACAAAGAATTAAAAAAAAAATTAATAAAGAAAAAGAAAAAAAGAACTGACCAATGATACCCAAAACGGTGCTCAGATCAGTAGCCATGGCTTTGCCGGAGAAGAAGACGGCGGTGGCAGTGGTGACGGCGGCGACGGCGGCGGAGGAATTAAATTATTGAAGAAGAGAGAGAGAGAGAGAGAGAGAGAGTGCTGAAATGGTACGAAAAGGAAAAGGAAATTGAATTTTGGGTTATAGATTCTCCAAAGTGAAGCCTTTCTTTCCACTACAATGGAGACACGTTTTAATGAGCTTTTTGTGGTTTTCAAGTGGACCCTCCATTTGTGATAATGAAGTCTTACCATTACTAACCCAAACAAATGCTTGTGTTTGAAACGAGACGTGCAAAAACGCTCTATTCTCGAGTTGGGTTTGTAATCGATTCGATCTAAAAACTCCACCTTCTCGTTAATGATTTGTCTCGTTATCGATGTTGATGGATATTAAGATCAAGAGATGGCAGTTGATTTGGCAATTGTGTAGTACTCACCCGAAACACTGAGTGAGTCAAGCCAACTTCGGACCACATTGCCTACAATCGGGTAACGTGCGTTCAAACCTCGGGTCCCGAAGAGAAGATTTTAAAAGACGGGGGAGAGAGGTTTAGGAAAAAGAGTTTTGAAAGCAAGAATGCAAGCAAGAAGGCAACAACCACGGCTTAAACAGTATATAACTTTTTGGGTAGGGAGAATTTGTGTAATATCAGTGTATATATGAGAACGTTATCGACTCATAATCAAGATTCGGACTGGACAGTGTGCGTATTAAATAGTCTGGATATAACCGTCACTTAATTTGGGCTTAAATCTCATTTGGGTTTATGAACTTCCAACCGTACCTTAAAGTATATGCTCTAACATGATAATATGTACGTGTATTTAAACTCTATAAGTTAACATTGTGTAAAAGTTCAAACCCACCGCTAATAGATATTGTCCGATTTGGCTTGGCCCTTTACGTATTGCTTTCAGTCTCATGGTTTTAAAATGCGTCTATTAGGGAGAGGTTTTCACACCCTTATAAACAATGTTTCGTTCTCTCTCCAACTGATGTGGGATCTCATAATCCACCCCCTTGGGGGCTTAGCGTCCTCGTTGACACATCACCCAGTGTCTGGCTCTGATATCATTTGTAGAAGCCCAAGCTCGTCGCTAGTAGATATTGTCCATTTTGGCCTGTTATGTATCAGCGTTAGCCTCACGGTTTTAAAACGCATCTATTAGGGAGAGGTTTCCACGTACTTATAAAGAATGCTTCGTTCCACTCTCAAACCGATGTGGGATCTCACAATTCACCCCCTTGGAGACCCAGCGTCTTCGCTGACACATCACTTAGTGTTTGGCTCTGATACCATTTGTAAAAGTTCAAGCCCACCGCTAGCAGATATTGTCCGTTTTGGTCCGTTACGTATCGTCGTCAGGCTCACGGTTTTAAAACGCGTCTATTAGGGAGAGATTTTCACACACTTATAAAGAATGTTTCATTCCCCTCTCCAACCGATGTGGGATCTCACAATCCACCCACTTGGAGGCTCAGCGTCCTCGCTGGCACACTGCCCAATGTCTGGTTCTAATACCATTTGTAAAACTCCAAGCCCACCGCTAGCCGATATTGTCTACTTTGGCCCATTACTTATCGTCGTCAGCCTCACGGTTTTAAAACACGTCTACTATGGAGAGGTTCCCACACACTTATAAAAAATGTTTCGCTCCCCTCTCCAACCGATGTGAGATCTCACAATTCACCTCCTAGGAGGCCCAGCGTCCTTGCTAGCATACTACTCGATGTCTGGCTCTGATACCATTTATAGAAACTCAAGCCTACCACTAGCAAATATTATCCGCTTTGGCCCGTTACGTATTTTCATCAACCTCACGGTTTTAAAACGTGTCTAATATTTAGTTTCTCTCTCCAACCGATGTGAGATCTCACATATCGAATATTGAATAAGTAAAGACGTAACAACGATCAAAATAATTATTTTAAAAAAATTTAACGACCAAAATAAATACTATGGAAGTTACGAGAACTCACTTAAATTAAATTATACACATAGAGCAAGACAAGAGATGGTGAGAGAAAGGGAGAGGTGATGGTACCATTTTGGATTCACTTTATTTTATTATTATTATTATTTTTTTTTTAATAATTCGTTGTTTTTTTTTAATTTATTATTATTTTTTTTTTTATTAAAAAAAAAGGACAATTGAAATCACCAACTTTATCTTCTTGTTTGTTTCTCTATTCGTTTAATCTTTATAGATAGAGAGAGAGTATTAATTTTAGAGGGAGAAAAGGTGGTCGTAATTAAATTAAAATAAATAATTTTTATTATTTTAGTATTTAATAAAATTCAATTCAATTTTGATGTTTTTAATGTAACATGTTTTATAAGTGTGTTAAATAGGATAAGGGTTTGACGTTTTAGTAGACGTGGAGTATTGTGGACACCCGAGACCTAAAACAAACTTTAATAGATGATTTTAAAAAATATGAACGTTATTAAGATAATTTGACGTATAGCTTTTTAAAAAATCAAACAAAGATACCGAAGAAAACAATGGATATTGTAGCTAACAGGAACATCATAGACATTTTATAGCGTTTTTTTTTATGGTGTTAATATAACACATGCGGAAGCAATTTGGATCTTAGGCACTTTTAGAACATCAATTATTGTAAATGACTAGCATGTTCATAAGTATTAAAACTTAATGAGTTTAAATACTAACCTTTTGTAGTTCAAACTCCTTTTGCCTCACGAACCGATTTCGAACCACCACTAGTGTCTTCTCCACTATTCTCCGGCCTTAGAACGGGATTGTGGAATCCGGTGAGTGACTAAACTTGGGAGGGATTTTGTATACGTGAAAGAGAGTGCTTGTGAGAGGTTTTTCATGAAGATGAAGAAATCCCTTCCAAGTATCATGATCACTCTATTTAAAGAGTCAAGTTTGCATGTTCATGCAAACTTGAGATCACCAAATCTTGACACTTAAAATTTCACTCAAATGTTTGAGATTATGTGGCAAGCATGCATGTTTGAGTTAACCAAATTTTGACACTCAAAATTCCACTCAAACTTGTGGGGTTTATTTGGCAAACATGCAAGTTTGGTTAAACCAAATTTTGACACCTCAAAATTCCACTAACATGATTTTTCCATTAGATGAAAGTCAACATTTTGACTTTCTTCATTTTAATTAGATGAAAGTCAACATTTTGACTTTCTTCATTTTAATTAGATGAAAGTCAACATTTTGACTTTCTTCATTTTAATTAGATGAAAGTCAACATTTTGACTTTCTTCATTTTAATTCAACAATTAATTTGAATAATGAATTTCAAATTAAAGTAACGTTAAATAATTAATTAAACTATTTAATTAATATTTAATATTAATTCAAATGCCAATCCCAGTCAATTCCGACACATAATTGATTAAGATATTTAAATCTTATTTAAATATCTCAGATTCTCTCTTTTCGTTTATTTCGTAAATAAAATAAAATTGCGGTTAAATATATCGTATATATGTAACGCATATTCCCTAATTTGAATTCGAACACTTCGAACTCACTCGTCACAATGTTCTATGGTTTAGTCCGATATGAGCTAGCAGAGGGACCTAATGGACCTATAGATCATGGGCTCCAACGATTCAAGATTAACCGATTAAACTCATTAACCTGGTTAACCAACATTCGTTAACTACTAGGACACTCCACTATAGCCTAGTAGTGCACTCCCCTCACTATAGATATATTTCTGTCCATCTGATATAACCATGATTAGTAAGTCGATCCTTCACAGGTTGTTCGTAACTAGAGCTGGGTCAATTTACCGTTTTACCCCTGAAGTTACTTCTTGTTCCTTATGTCTCACTGATCCTCTAATAAACAATTGGTTTGTGGTCCAACCAGTAAACCGAATCCCTCTCAGGCCAATGAGAGGGTGGGGCCCCTTGTTCAAGACCTGGAGTCAGTGCTTAAGGGAACTACCTTTCTTCTAT